>NC_134571.1:146169404-146528779 GCF_050947875.1 Dermacentor variabilis | reverse complement strand
CAAGGCAAGCAGGATTCTGTTCATGCTTCTACTTGGTGGGTTGAGAACCTCGTCCCGAAGGAAGAGGAAGACATCCAGCGTGGAAACAGTCACGGATGACATTGTCCTGTTCAACAATACTGGGGATGAGTACAACAAATGATTGATGACCTGAACAGAGAGAGTATAAGAGTGGGGTTGAATATTAATGTGCAGAAGACAAAGATAATGATCTATAGCCGGGCAAGGGAACAAGAGTTCATGATCGCCAGTCAGCCTATGGAGTCTTTGAAGGAGTACGTTTACCTAGGTCAATTACTCACAGGGGACCCTGGTCATGAGAAGAAAACTTACAAAAGAATAGAAATAGGTTGGAGCGCATTCGGCAGACATTGTCAGATCCTGACTAGAAGCTTACCATTAACATTAAAAAGAAAGGTGCACAATCAATGCATTCTGCCGGTGCTGACATATGGGGCAGAAACTTGTAGACTGACAAAGAAGCTCGAAAACAAGTCAAGGACCGCGCAAAGAGCGACGGATTGAAGAATGTTAGGCGTAACGTTGACAGGAAGAGAGCGGTGTGGATCAGGGAGCAAACAGGGATAGCCGATATTCTAATTGACATTAAGAGAAAGAAATGGAGCTGGGCAAGTCATGTAATGCGTAGGTTAGATAACCGTTGGACCATTATGGTTACAGAATGGGTTCCAAGAGGAGGGAAACGCAGTCGAGGACGGGAGAAGACTAGGTGGAGCGATGAAATTAGGAGATTCGCGCGCGCAAGTTGGAAGCGGTTGGCGCAGGTCAGGGGTAATTGGAGATCGCAGGGAGAGACCTTCGTCCTGCAGTGGACATAAAACAGGCTGCTGCTGCTGCTAATTATGATGATGTTAACGAGATTGCTCAAAGGTCCTAGATCGATTTTGGTTTCCCTGGCTTAGGTAATAGAATGACCTCAGCCTCTTTCCGTTCAGGTGGTATGGTCCCTCCTATCCTCCAAACCGTATCCTTGAAGAGCTGCGTTAGTTTCTTTAAAGCTTCAGTGCCCATGTTCCTGATGATGGCGTTTGTAATACGATCTGGTCCCGGTGCTGTGTTTCCCTTGAAAGCCTGTGATGCAGCGTATACTTCTGCAAGCAATATCGGTTCGTCAAGGGCGGGGTTAGCCGGTCCCGTGTAACTTGGTGTGGTGCTTGGGGTCACCCCTTTCTCCTACGTACGTGCTTTGGAGCTCGTGCAGTAGCTCCGCGTCTGAGCCTGCGTAGTTGTTAGCTATGCGCCTCAGGGCGAGCGTCGTTTCTCTCCGTGTGGTTGCAGGGGTGAGCATATTGCGAAGTATTGCCCACGTTTTCTTCGTGCTTAAAGTGCCGCGGAGGGAGTCGCAGGGATTCCTCCAGTTCGTAGTGCATAGCTCTTGCGAGTACGCATTGGCTGCTTCCGTGAGCTGTGTTATGCGCTCTCTGAGCTTTCGGTTTCGCCGTTGTTTGTTCCATCTTCTGGTAAGGCTTCTTCTTGCTTCCCAAAGGTGGCTCAGACGGTTGTCGACCACTGGGTTTTTCTGTGTAGCTTGAAATTGTCTGTTGACTTTCATTTCAATTATTATATCCTCAAGACCACAAAGTATTACTGAGGGAAGTGGGGTAAAAAAAAGGTTACATAACAAAGAAAACAAAGAAGGCAGCAAGTGATGTAGTCATAGACATGTGAAGCCCGAAGCGATGGTGTTGATTATGGCCGTACAAAATTGTGCCTGGTCTTCAATAGCAATCAACGTGGCGGGAAGGTGGTTCCATTCTTGACACGTCCTAGGAAGAAAAGACTCATGATAAGCTCTAGTGCACACCGCAAAACTCCAACTTTGTGATGATGATCAATGCGAGGAGAAATGTAGGTTGGGGATGAAATAAGATTAACGCGCAGATATGAATTATGGAACTATATTTTATGAAACAGAGCCAGGCGAGAGCATTTTGGACGAGCAGAAAGTGGTGGAAGTTGGAGGATGTTTTTCATAGAAGTTACGCTAGCCGTGCGGTTATAACTGCTTAGGATGAAACGCGAGGCATTATTTTGAACACGTTCGAGAGACTGGATTAGTGTCTCAGCATATGGGTCCCAAATTGGCGGAACGTATTCCATTTTACTCCCAATTAGCGTCTTGTACAAAATTAACTTTAATGATGACGGAGCGGAAGAGAAGTTTCGACGGATATAACCTAACATGCGATTACTTTTATTGATTACGCTGTCGATGTGTAAAGACCAGGAAAGAGTAGAGGTTAAATGGACACCTAGGTATTTGTAGGATGTAACTGCTTCCATGGTAGTATTACTAAGGTAATAGGTCGGAAGAGGAAGTTCACGACGGGTTACACGCATGGCTTTGCACTTAGATAGGTTTAGTTTCATTAACCATAAGTCGCACCAGTTACAGACAGCTTAATGTCGTTTTGCAGAATGTTAGTATCATCGGCGTCAGAAGTTTCACGAAGAATAACGCAATCGTCGGCAAAGAGATAAATGTTAGAAATTTCATTGGGTAAGTCGTTAATATAAATTAAAAAAAGAAGACGGCCTAACACTGATCCTTGAGGAACGCCCGATTCAACAGGGCTAAATGTAGAGAAGTGGTTATTAAATGCAATGAACTGGGATCGATTAAGAAGAAAGTGCTCTAGCCATGCAAACAGATTAGGGTCAAGATTTAGTTTACTAAGCTTAAAAATGAGTACTTTGTGTCATACCTTGTCGAAAGCCTTTTCAAAGTCGAAGAAAACACAGTCTGCGCATGAACCTTTATCAAGGATAAGATGGAGATCGTGAGTGAACGAAATCAGTTGGGTTTCACAGGACAAATGTTTGCGGAAACCATGCTGTGCGCGTGCGAAGAATGAGTTATCATCTAAGTGCTTAACTAAATGAGAAAACAAGATATGTTCGAGTACTTTAATTACAAGGAATGCTATTGAGGGAAATGGGGCGGTAGTTATGAGGTGAGCATTTGTTGCCGGACTTGTGAAGTGGAACCACCTTCCCAATTTTCCAGTCTGCAGGGGGTGATGAGTGTCCAAAGATTGCTGGAATATTTTTGAAAGTAATAAAGAAGAGTAAACAGAAGTGTTTTTCAAAAACTTTGCGGTAACCAGGTCTGGGCCAGCGCTTGACGATATCTTTAGATTTTTAATTGCAGTTTCTACCCCAAGTGGCTCGATCCTAATAAAATCCATGGCCGGGTAATTGCAGCTATTTAGGGTGGGAAACACAGGATCAGGACATAGAACGAAATTACTGCAGAATACGGAGTTTAGGGTTCGGGGACATTCATTGTCGGGTATTTTTGATCCACTAGAATCAGCTAAGGTTATTGTATCATCTTTGGAAGGGTTTATGATGCGCCAAAACATTTTCGGGTCTTCTGTAAGTATTGTAGGCAAAGTGTGTTCTTGAAACATACTTTTAGCGAGTTTTTTAGCAGCTATGTAAGCTTCGTTGGCGTCCTTGTAAGCGTCCCACTTAGATGCCAAGCGACTTTTTTTTGCGATGCGGTACAGGCGCTTTTTACGATTGCAAAGCCTCTTTAGATGAGAATTAAACCAAGGCGCCTTAGAATTCGACGATATAACACGCGACGGAATAAACTTATCAGTTAGTTCATGTACTTTGTTTCTGAATATGATCCAGTTATTGTCCACCGTGCGATCATCGAAGTTACTTGAAAAGAGGTCAAGGAAGTTAGATAATTCCAAGTTTATATCGTTAAAGTTTGCCTTGTCGTAGTCATATATTAACTGTTTCTTTTTTAACAGCCGGCTTTGACAGAGGAGACGTAACGTTAATTGAAAGAACTAGATGGTCGCTTACACCAGGTATACATGAAACATTCGTAATAAGGTCGGGATGAGAGCATAATATCAAGTCTAAGATATTGGCAGTACCCTTTGAAATTCTTGTTGGTTCAGATACTAGTTGAGTTAAAGAAAATAAAGAACAAAGATCAAGAAATTCATTACACTTTGAAGAATATGGATAACAAGCAGGTGGATCAGCATTCCAATTTATATTCGGGAAGTTAAAGTCCCCCATTAATATAACAGGTGCTTTTGGATGCAGCACAAGAAGTGTGTGTAGTGCGTCATGAAGTTCGGCAGTGAAAGAAGACGGGTAGGAGGGAGGGCGGTAACAAACAGCGAAAATAAATTTTCGATGGCCTAGGTCAACGCAGGCGCACACTATTTCTAGGTTGCTGTGAAAGATAACGTGATGACAAGGCAAAGATTTCGAAATGGCAAGCAGTGCACCTCCGCCGTGGCCAGCCATGCGATCACAACGGAAGATATGAAAGCGGGATACGTCAAAAATTTCACAGTCGTACACCTGAGGATGCAACAACGTTTCAGTTAGAGCGACTATACTGGAACCGCAGTTGTCAACGAGAGAGTTAATTGCTTCGCGCTTGTTTATCACACTTCTTACATTAGCAAGAAGCACTGGGACATGTGCTGATGAAACAACGCCACTGCCCCTCGCGTGTGCCTACGTAGCAAAGGGGGTGCCTGAACCAATGCCTCCTTTACTAGATGCCAGCCGCGTTGCTCGCTTTCCCATTGCGGCGGCGGTTCCCTTAGTTGAAGTTAGGTCAGCATAAATTCCGTGAGGCGGCGCTCGTTGCCTTTTCAACTTCCGGCGGATGTGGCAGCGGCGGCTGAATGCTCCGCCGGCGCTTTGTATGCGCGGGCGTTTGTTAGCGAGCGTTATCGCGGGCCTCCGAGATGGCAACAGACGCCATGGTAATCTCAGAGGTCGCAGCACGTGATCTAGGTTGCAGACGTCCGCCACAAGCGGCGCTCGTTGCCTTTTCGCGGAGGAGAGAAAAGGGAGAGGGCCAGGAACCGAGTTTACGGACAACGCGGCTGGCATCTAGTAAAGGAGGCATTGCCTGAACTGACAGCTGTGGCCGCGCCATCGGGCAGTGCGTGCTTGATTTGCTTGACGCAGTCGCTCGTTGGGTGGTACAAGAATTGCCTACCAATGAAAAGCTTATTAAACCTCATCTGAAACGGGGAGAATTGGGCTGGCGCTTACCAAATTCGATAAGCTTTTTCCTTGCGTGCCTTGTAGCGGGCGAGAAGTCCCCAGAAACAAAAACGCTGTTAGCTTTCAGCTTGCTCCGCGAGGAAAGTATGGTTTCCTTGACCTTAAAGTTGGTTAATTTCATTATGACGGTGCGGCACTTCCCGTCTGAAGAGGCTCCGATACGATGCGCGCGTTCAACCGAGTTCGGTGGGAGATCACGTTCCATCGCAGACGACAAGGCAGCGATTGTTTTCTGTTCGGTCTGCAGCCATGATTCACGGGAGTCAGGTATGCCATAAAAAATTAGGTTGTTACGCCTTGTTCTGTCCTCCAGATCATCTAGACGAGCTATAAGGGCGACCTGCTGTTTTTCCAGGCTTTTTCTTTTCTTTTCTTTTCCAGCCATTCCAGGCGGCGGTAAATGTCAGTTAGCTTGCTTTCAAAACTTGTTGGCTTGTTTTGACGTCCTTTACGTCCTTTTTTAACTCAGCCTGGTTTTTGGCAAGCTCACCTGCTGTTTTTTTTATGTCTTTTAGCATTTGTAGGACAGAACTAATTTCATCGGACTGAAGTTCATTAGCACTATTAGAAGCAACGAATCTTGGCTTGATTTTTGTAATTTTGGAGGCCCTGGGTTTTCCTCGACATAGCCACATTTTAACAACAGCAGACTCATATTAACGCAGTCGCACACACTATCAAAGAAAAGTGGGCAGGGGAGCCGCAATAGGGAGCGATTGTCACTCCATCTAGCGTACGAAGCCAAATTGTTACGCACCTGAGGAGCGAAGAAATGATGCATATGAAGCATACTGTCATAAGCGCTGCTCCACTGCCCACTAATAGTGGTAGACCATCCGCGCGTTGCTTATGAAGAAGCCGGGCATGGGCGTTTCTTCTGGTGTAGTCGTCCCAGAAGCGATGAGCTTCCTGTCCAGCAGCCAACTGTGTGAAGGCGGCTCGTAGGTCTCAGCACGTGTGCTGTCGACGAGAACACGTTGGCCATGATCAGCAACCGCGCAAGCGCCAGCCTGATATGCAGGGGCGCAGACGGTGAAACAATCGCCAGGATCGGCAACACCTGAGGAGCGAAGAAATGATGCATATCAAGCATACTGTCATAAGCGCTGCTCCACTGATCATCAGCCGCGCGCCGTAGGTACCTCGTATCGTCTTAGGGTTCAGGGCTTCAGTTTGGCATTCCCTAAATTTCTTCCAGTCTGCCCGACGTGCCGTGCCGATCGGTTGTCTTATTTTTGCCCTTCGAATGGAGACACTGAGAATGTAATGGTTGATTCCCAGTGTCTCGTAGAGGTTCCAAGTTACTCATCGTTCCTCACTTATGAAGGTGAGGTCAGGGGCCATGTCTCTTGCAACGCTTTTCCCCAGTCTGGTGGGTGAGTAAGGCTGCATGACGAGGATGAGATCGTGAGTTTGAGTTGCCTTCAATAGGTTGGTACCTTTGGCTATGCCCCTTCTGTAACCCCACTCAGTGTGCCAGGCGTTGAAATCCCCTAGCAATACTATTCTGTCTCCTCGTTTCGCGGTGTTCATGACGTGTAAGATAATGGGGGTGAAGTCCGCCTTGTAGTCTCGTGGCGGGCTGTACACGTTTGCTACGATGTTCTTCGGTCGACCTCGCTTTGCCGTCCATACCGTGGCTATTTGATGTGGTATTTCAATCACCGGCATAGTTTCAACGCTCACCTCAATATCCTTCCTAGCCAATATTGCCGTTCCCGTGTTATTAGGGTTTGTGTGGAGTGTGTATACTCTTATTGCACGTTTTGGTTTGCCTGCTTCTTGCAAGCATATGAGAACTGGTGCAATTGCCGCTGCTTCCATGAATTGTCCCAGTGCAGCTTCTTTGTTGTAAAGGGAATGGCAGTTCCACTGCCACAACTCTAGCTTCTCTTGACTGTGTGTGTTGTGTTTAGCCATCACAGGGGCTCTCAAAATTTGTCTCCGTGTCAGTCGTTAAATAGACCTTGGGATCGCGGCCTCCAGGTCTTGGGTTTTCCAGTTTCCGTGATTTTTCGACCCCTTTGATGGACTCGTCGACATATTTCTTGAGATTTCCTATCTCCGCGAAGTCCAAGCTGGGTTTCTATGTTTTGTAGCTGCCCCTCCGCGTGTTGCGCCCCGGGGGTAGCGTGTTGTGTTGCGTCTGTGTGCGTTTGTGTTGGTTGTTTTTGTGAGCTCTGGCTCCTAGTCGTCAGATGTTGTTTGAGTGCTGCGATTTCTGTAGTTAGGTAAGAGTGGATTCAAGTTGCTTATTTTCTGCGATTATTCTCTGGTAATTCTCACTTTGTGTTATTGGTGTGGTCGTGGGAGCCAAGACCCTTGCCCAACTTACCTGCGTGTTCGTAGGTGGCGTCGACTTCTGTCCCGCTGGTTTCGTAGCGACTCGAGTAGACAGCTGTGATCCGCCTGCTTGTTGTGTAACACTGTTGTTTGTTGCTCGATGCCTGGACCTTGATCTCGATCTCCGTCGAGGTGGTGTCTTGGAGCGTGCTCAGGCTCTTCTTCGATCGTTGGGAGACGGAGTCCTCTGTCGGCTTGGCGATCGCGGCTTCGGTTCGCCGCTAAGCTCCAATTCCTCGTCCTCGGATGCAAACCAGCGGATCGCCCCACCCTTTGGGCTGTCCGAGTGCTTTCTCGGTTACCTGGTGGTATTATCGGCTTCCTTAGCCACTCTGTACAGCTGCGGTCGCCTGTGACGTGTTCCCCCCCGCACGAGGCCCACTTTGGCGCGCACATATGTCTGTCCAGCGGGTCCCTCGTTCCACATATGAGTGTCCGGTTGGGGGCACGCATCTGTGTGATGTCCCTTGCTGTAGCAGGTCTTGCACACTTGCACCGTTGCTCTGTACGGGTGGCAGGCAAGTTCTCGTCTGCAGTAATACACAAAGCGCGGGAGAGTGGGCCCGCAGAAGGTGATCGCCGCACTCTTCGTGTCCCCCAAGGATTATTCTTGCATGTATTATTTCCACCCCTTGCGTTCTTACCCGCAAGTTGGCTATGGGTGTTTCGGTAGGTGTGCTCGCTGGTATTCCGTGCACCACTCCTTTGAGGGCTTCTTCGCCAGTCGCCACATACACGTTTACGGGCGTGTGTGCGACCATTTAGTGTGAGCGCGGTTATGCAACGAATTCGCTCCGCTACTTCTTGTTCCGAGGTTGATATAATAACTATGTTCGATCCCGGCTTTATCTGTAACATAAAGTGCTCACCTGTTACGGTGTGTTGGCAGGCGGATGAGACTGTCGCAACCATCTCCGGGGTGGTGATGGTTGGTAGTGGTAGGCCCTGCTGGGGTCGAATCACTATCTTGAAGTCATTTTCAGAAACGGCAGGTAGTTGATCCCTTTCCTTTTATTGCGAAAGCAATACTGCTCGCACTTTCGGCCCATCGGTGGTCGTGGCGCCTCCTTACACAGCTGCGCGTCACGTGACCGTGTGACGTCACGCCAGACCGAGAGACGGGGCCCCAGCTCGCGGCATCGATGGTGGAGGCGAAGCCTTGCGCGCCGCTGCTGCGGCGCTACCGAGAGAGGGCGCTCGCTGGTGTGACGTCACGCTAGGAGGATAAATGGGGCTACAGCTCGGCTCCTAGCAGTGGTCGGCGCGCTGCCTTGCGCTATGTCGGATGATGTATAGCCATAAGTTTAACAAAGGGCAGCCATGTCCACACCATCAGCCGAACCAAGGCGCAGCCAAGGGTATTGCTTTCGCAATCTTCCAGGCTTAACCAAGCTAAGCCTTCGGCCAATTTTTTTCTTCGGGTTCGCAGTGGGTTTTTCTCTGGTTTTCGTTCTTCAGGTCTTCTTAGTCCCTGTTTCTTCTCTCTCGCGTGTTGTTTTCTTTGCCGCAAAGTGAGGACGGTGTCCTAGTCGTGCCCGGTGTTCGTCCTTTCTGCAGTTTCAGAAGGAGTTGCCGTCGGCTTGATGCTGTGTGTCTTGCTCGTCAAAGGTCCGGTAAGATCCATCTCCTCTTTCATCGTGGCAGAGGAACGCACGTCGCCGTTTCTTGAGTCGAGCGCAGATGCCTGGACCACCATCTGCGTCTGCGTTGCCGGCATCACCGGCGCAGCTGCCAGCGTCTCCTACCTACGAGCATAGGCTTGGCGTGGCTGTCACGTAGTGGAGAGCTTCTTCTCACGTGACGGCGTAAGTAACGGCTCCCGGGGCACAAAACTGCAGTGTCCACGGATTCCGGGTGACTTCCTGAGTCAGGCGGAGTCGAACTTTTCTGTTTAGGACGGAACACAATAGTTTAGTGTTTATGACAGAACACAATAAAAAAATGGAACTGCGAAACGCGATGCGAGTGCTTCCGCACTCCTCAATGCTCGTAGCGTCTCTCGCTGGTCTCCCAAGCAGCGAAAGACACGCGTGCATGCTGTGGTCGATAGCGCCTCCACTTCGGCTGCTACCATCAGCCCTCCTGATCGCTCGGACGTTTTAAACACGGCTAAAACACCTGACCCTGCGATTTCTACGGTCGATACACTCACGAAATATGCTGTGGCTTCATCCGCCTCAAGTGCGTCGCGTAACCGATTTGTAGCTTTTCTGCAAAAGCCACAGCGCCGTTGCATCTGAGTGAGCTCCAGGCTGCGGAATTTGTTCGTGGCGATAGAATCGATCTCGCAGCCCAACCGCTACCGATATCATCATGATGAGAAAACAGCATCAGCCTCGGAGTTGATAGTAGCGTTGGACTCTTGCCAAGCGTGGTTGGACTTGACGTAGAAGCGGCGGTCCCACGAGACGTAAAGCGTGCCCACGCGTCAGCCTCTATCTCGGACGGCGCCCCGGATCGCCGCGCCGAGTTAGAGCGGTCAAAGAAACCTCGGTCTTCTTCCAGAGGGTCGAAGAGATTACGTGTGTACTGCGTGTCCCCTGGACTTGTTTCCTTTGAGAAAATGAAGTTTTTCATTCATTCATTCCCGGGGCACCGACTTGAACAACGCGACCAGGTCAGTTCGGTGAAGCATTTATAGTAAAATATGGCTGACACCTTGAATATGATTTCATTAATCGCATTTGGAAGTCCTATAAAACAAGCCAAAATTATCAGCGTGGACCGTGCTAAAAATTGTGACATTCTGTGTTTGCAAGAAACAAATTTTTTTCGCCGTTGGACATGTTCTTGCTTTCGAACACACGTTATACCCAGATTTTTTTCTCTTTCGCGACATCACCCGCTAGTGGAGTCGGTATTATTTTCTACAGAGCTCTAGCTCTTGCGAGATCATCATGTTTCTTATGATGGGACAGGGCGGGTATTGGCATCTGATTGTATGCTATCTTCATTTAGGTTACGGATTTCGTGCATATAAGGATCCGCGCAGGCCACTAAATCCAATGATTTTTTTCGTGACCTGGACGTGCATTTCCTGGACGGCCGTCATGTGGTGCTCGCTGGGGAAGTTAATTGTGTTTTAGACACGCTAGAAGATGTGCGAGGCCTGGGCTGGGGTCACCCTTATTAGAACACATGGGAGTTGCGTCGCCTCGTCCAGCACTTTTCTTGGCTGGATACACTTGGCTTAATGCAAACAGCGCAGCCCTAGTAACAAGTGCCGCTATAGCTTTTCTCTAAGCCACTGGGCTGGACGCACGGCTTTAGAGATGCCGCAACTCTGTGAATTTGTATATACGCATGTCATCCTTATACCTTCATCATTCATGAGCCCTTTCCCTCCCCATCCCTTTTCCCCAATGTAGAGTAGCAGGCCAGAGCAAGTTATAGCTCAGGCCGACCACTCTGTCTTTCTGTAAATAAATTTTTCTCTATATATCGACTTTTTCATGGCTCTTCGTTTGTTGGGACGTGGCGACGCAAGCAGGTTAGACCGTGCCTATGTGCCAAGCAATTTAGCTCAGTGTGTCTCCCATGCATTCTGATGTGATAAATTTACCTTTATCTGCTGTTTATATTTACAACCACAGACCAATTATGCTTGAAGTTTGCTTCTCTGCTTCCTCATCAGTAAAACCTTGGCGCATCTACATCCGCGTTCTACAGGACGCACACTCGCGCTCTTGTTTGTCACCAGCCTTGCGCGCCTCTCTAGATCTGACCCAGAGTCATGGGACGCGCCCAAGGGGCACTGGTGTCTGCATTGTTCAATTGAAGGACCTGCACTCAGGCCACGTATGTCAGAAGAACTGGCGGATACTGACACGAAGCTCCGTATTGCCCGTCGGGTCAATCAACTGACTATGCTGATGTGGTCATGGCAGCGTGAGCTACGGAGGCGTTTCCAATGCCCCATCGCAGCGTCGTCTTTATCAGCTGCTGCTTGGCGATGCAGACGTAATCCATGTGCGCACCTTGAAGTTCTGCGCTTTGCAAGAAACTCGCTTTTTAGACAGCCGAATGCATTCGGTTCTGCGGCCCGAAGAGCACTTCCTCTTATGTCGCCTCCCGCGCGTGATTATTCGCTCTTCGTATCGCATTTTGAAAACATGGCGCGTACGACTATGCGAATGGATCATGGTAACCTAGAAGTGCTTAGCGGACCTGAGGTCGCTGACCGTCTTTGTGCACGACCGTTAGCTAACGAGGTGAAGGCAGCATTATCTTCCATGAAGCGTGGCGGGTTATCCGTTGAGTTTTATCTAACATTCTGGGAAAATATTGGTACCACTTTCGTGTCTGTTATCGGCCGTTGCTTTGAGAACTTTGAATTCCCGTCTAGTTTTCGCGACTGTCGTATTGTGCTGATACCTAAGCACGATACATCATCAGTTCGTCCAGAGGAATGGAGGCCAATCACGCTTCTCAACCTTGACTACAAAACCTTTCACAGCTGTTGTCACTCGACGCTTGGGAAGCCTGATGCCTTCTCTAATGGGACACCATCAGGCGTGTTCAGTCCCTGGCATAGATATACACAGTATCTCGTTCGTTACGCGTGACATAACGACGTACACGCTGACCAGGCCAGTACGTGGACTCTTATAGCGGTGTCACACGGCGCACTCTTGATGGCGATCAAGCCCAATCCGGATCGAAATTCTCTACTGTGATTGGCTTCCTCGCGCAGCTTGCGCAAAGGAGCCAATCACGACCGAGAAATTTGATCTGGATCGGGCTTGATCGCGATCAGAAGTGCGCCGTGTGACACCGGTATTAGTTTCACTAGATCAAGTAAAGGCATTCAATCGCCTTGAACATAGCTACATATTTAATGTACTGACTCGTTCGGCTTTTGTCAAATTCTGTTGAACTTATTAGGAATGCATATTCAAATATCCGAAGTGCATTGTTTCTTGATAGTCGTGAGAGTGCACATTTTCCCGTTATTCGTACTGTTCATCAATGGCGACCTCTATCCCCAGTGCTCTTGGTGCGCAGCCTTGATCCATTTCTGCGTTCGGTACTGAGCGACTCTTACGTGTGAAGTCTCCCATTGCCTGGTAGCGATATCGTGAAGCCTTCGCCGATGACATCGCATTGTATGTAAGGGATAAAGATAGCTTATCCTGTAGCCTTCAAATTTTCACTGAGTACGGAAAAATTTCAGGTGCTGCGCTAAATTTTTGAAAATGTCATTATTTATTAGTTCGTTCACCACAGACACGCCGTCTTTTGTTTTCTTTTCTTTTCCGTCTTCAAGAGAGCGATTCTGTTCGTGCTTTTGGCCTTGATTACACCTATGTTGGCATATCAGACTCTGTGGCTCTCAATTCTTGAAGATCTAAGGCCAAATGTTCAGAATGTTCAAGGGTATCATTTACCCCTATTAGAAAGTAGGTACTTCGCACAGTCTGTATCTTGCGGCCGAGTGTTATGGTACGTTTGTCACGTTGCACAGCCACCATTACGGGTTACTAGGTCCTTGCAGTCCCTTCTTGGTTCCTTCTTCTGGTTGGGCAGTACAGAACTGGTCTGTCGCGCGGCGCTTGGGCAACCACGCTCTCGGGGTGGGTTCTCGTTCCCATCCGTGTCTGTCCGCTGCCGGCTGCTTGTGCTCTGCGGTTACTGCTCCGCCTGTCCCATACAAAAATGCTTCCTTACTTTCTTTAGAACTTTTATCAACTTCCTATCAACTTTAGTAACATCCTATTGACTTTTACTTTTTAGTAACGTTTGTTAAAAGAAAGTTGGTTGCTTCTTTTCTAACTTCAGTATGTAAAAAGAAAGTTACTAGAGAGTTAAGACACACTATTTTAACTTTTTAGAAACACCATTCAATAGGAAGTCAATAAACATAATTATGTTCTTAAAGTACATAACCCAAGTTACAAAACATGCATGAATATTATTAAATAAGGTTATAATTATTCAGTGAACATGGCTGGTGCAAGACAGCCTTGTTTCATGCACAGGTGTAAATTTCCTCAATTTTCAATCAACTTTCTAGTAACACTGGTTACTAGAAAGTTGTTAAAAATGATTTAGTGAGAAATGAACAGATAACATAATCTCAACTATAAATGAATGTGCAAAGACTGGCTGCTTTAAAAAATTGCTTTTTTGCACAGTAACTGTTTTCCTAATTTTTAATCAACTTCCTAGTAACAGATGATAGTAGAATGTTCATAGAAAAAAAGTGCTTCTAATACCGGACGCTAAGAGGAAATATGGTCGCACCAATTCAACATGAGGACACGTATTCTCGAAAACACAACAGCTAGCGCCATGGGAAGCGTGCATATGAGCGGTGATCATGAATTCGTGCTCAGTAGGTGTCAAAGACGTCCGTAGGACATGCACCATTGCAAGCAGACGGAGCTGCACGGACGGCGCGCTGATCGGCTCGTGTTCGCCAACCAAAGCGGGAGACACACGGTCCAATTCGGTGTCCGACCCGGCGTCCGACGCGCCGAAACGGCAGCCCGAATCGAGGAGTTTTGCCGTGCCGAAGCGCCGGATCGGACGACTGGCGAGATCGGGAGCCGCGACGCGAGGGCATTTCGCGGGCTGACATCACACACCGACCGTCTGAGCGAGGCCGCTCGCTTCGCTTGCACGTTTGCCCTTCGCAACGACTGCGTCGAGTAAACCAATTGTATTTAATTACGAGCGACCTAATGTGTACAGTGTTAATTGTTTTGGCAAAAATAAGCACTCTTCGACGAGCTCGGGCTGGATCGCAAGCGCCGTCGGCCGCAGCGTCCGCCTAGCTATGCCTACCGGCCCTATCGCTGGCTTTAGTGGAGCCGTCAGTGGACAACGCGCCGTCGTGAAGTGTTCTGTCACTCTCAGGGGGATAATTTTATCGACAGTGTTCGCGTAAAGCGAAGCAGTGTTGTGCACAGCTGTTTATATTGCGTGTCTCGACGTGGATATGAACTCAAGCTGGGGAGCTGGATGTGGGCGGAGCTTACGCGCCACTCAATCTTTCGGATGCACGCCATGTGCACATATCACATGTGCCTCCCCCCCCCCCCCCCATGCATGCAGCGCCGCACGTCGGATCGGACACCGAATCGTAGCTATACCTCGTGGGTCTGTATAGCTCGCTCATGGTTCGGCTTAAGTCCCTGTATATTCTTTATAAATAAGGAAGCCTACCTAGACACTGTAAACCCAACGATTGGGGCCTAAATGCCTGTCCGCCTCCCAGCTACGGCTTCCTTTGAGTTACAAAGTCCGATCTCGAAGGCCATGCTTTTGCAAGCTGCATGCACCTGAAGCAATTGCGAATCTTGAAGGCAACATCCGCTTCGTTTTTATTATATATACATTTCCTTAAACTTCGTATCACAAAGTACAATATACACACTTTTGGACCCAACAAATCTAATAAAGGACCGTACGAAATGTTATTAGGAAAAAACACGCAATTTTTTCATTTAAGATACATTTTTCTAAAAACCGCAGAGTGGCGCTACGGTAGTATTTGTTTGACGACACACCACGTTGGTTGTAGTGAGTGCTCCTTGCATTTAGGTGGTATTCGAGTTATATTTTAGAAGTGCCTAGACAAAATGTGCTCCTTGTCGTGTGCAGTAACCATCTCGAACCCTCCGGACTCGTGTAACGCCATTAGTTCGCCGTGTGTTTCGAGCGATCCACCAGTGTCGTCAGTGGGTGCCCTAGTACAGCGCCCGTCCGAGCTGCCTTTGTTCTGCCGAGCGGCCTGCCCGCGCTCTCGCGAAAAAGTCTGGTACTGGTGCTTCGAATCGTAGTGTATGGAAGACTGTTGAAGGTTGTGCTTTTGTGGAGCTGGAGTTCATCGGAAGTTCTACAGTGCTTGCGCCAGAGAAACGTCGGTACCTCTGTACCTGTTAGACGAAGGAGCGTTTGCCAAGTCTTGAAAGGTAAGCAAGTTTGGCGCTTGCGCGCATTCTTGAAGCTTATGATTTACGTAATGAGCGTTGTGTAACTAGCTAGAGCAAAGCGCTTTCCTATCATATGTTAGCCATGTTGCTGTGCACATTTAGCAAGCAATTTCACGAAAGCTTCCTCTGATGTTACAGCGTACTTGCATTCTGCTACCCGCCTTGATTGCTATGCCTGAATGGGCACACAATTATGAAAACACATTGAAAGTTGGTGTTCGTTCGGTAGTTTCCTGGCAAGAAGTTATTCGCTATATAGGCATTCCCGCAAGTACAGTACATGTGTAATGTATACGTCGACGTATCATGGGCTTCGCGCGTTGACACACGATTGCTATGTTTGACGCTTAAACAGATACAAGCTTGTATGAAGGTTTTTGTATGCATACAGTTCGGTTTGGAGGTCCGCGTCGCGAGAAGCTGTGTGTATTGTTTATGTTCTTGAGTGTCTTCGCGTATTTGTCTTCTGTGTTACAGAGCGTATATAGGCCGATATTACAATAACGAGGTTTATTTTTAATCTAGACATTTCAATCAGACGCCGGCCTTTAAGAAACACAGACCAACCAAATCTTAATAACGAGATGTCAGCTCTTGCAATCGTAGGTTACGCCAGTGCGTAATAATTTAAAAGACTGCGATTTTGTAGCGTTACTTACCCCTCGATTCTATATCACTCTTCTCGCCCACCGCTAACGGCCGGCAGTTGCAGTACGTAGCACGGGCCGGGGCGTCGGTCAGACTACTAACGAATAGCGAAAAGGAATAGCATCGCTACAAAATCGCGATCTTTAAATTATTACGCAAATTTTGTGCACAATGAGATGTTGTAAATACATCTTGCATGTACATGAAAAAAAGGTTTACAACAGAGATAACATATATGCATGGGCACATATATGTGTCAATAAAATACTCGAGCCTCTTTCTGCCTACAGAAAAAGAAGTTATGTCTCCTCGAGGGCATGGCTGCTTGCACTAATGAACCTCCAAGGGAAGGTTTTCTCTAATCCCTATTTTTGATATCTAAATGCTTATGTGACATGTCATGTACAAACGGCTTGCATCAATTTCTCATTGGGATGAGCTGTCTAAAATTTAATTTTCAGTAATAATTGCAATAATTAACTCCTTTCACCTGTCTTCTAATGACTATAAAGTTCTATGCTTCTACCTTGACAAACCGTTTATGAAATTAGTTTGATGAGGCCCAGTATACAGGGCTTTCTAAATTGAAGGTATCAGTACCTACTAAAGACTATGCTAACTATGAAAATGCTGCTTGTGTATGTGGTTTATTCACTCTGTCAGACAAAATCTTTACACCCAAGTGCAGTCAGTAAATTGAAAACTGCATGTCTGCAAGGGGAAGTCAGAATTGTATTTGAAGACAATTGCATCTTGTTTGATAGTTCTCGAGCACTTGTGCGTCACTAATCGAGCACAGCTTGGCCCAATACTCGATGAGGCTTGAAGCTTTCAATGTCTGCTAATCACTAAAACAGCACCAGATCTCACTCTGTGTCAACGGGTGGCACACATTTGCTTAGTTCTAGGCAGATGCATGTCTTTCTTTCGCATTGAAGTTCCCAATACTTTCTAGTCTTACGTAAAAGTACACAGCTCAGTAGAATGCATGTATGGTATACGTAAGGCTGCTTTGTTCTTTAAACCGAATCAACAAGAGCAGCTACTTCTGTTTTTGCAAACCTTACCCTCTTTCCTTACCATTCCTTGATCATACGTGTATAAAATGAATCTGTGCTTGTATTGTTTTACAGGTAGACATCGGTGGCGGTGGATATGTTGAAAAGGGCCTGCTGAAGAGGCTGTGCCTGGATGCTAACAACTCAGGCTTTCACTTCACGGAGGGCCTCCTTAAAGCCTCTTTTTCGATAGAAGACGTTGAAGGGCGGTCCTTCTTTGGGCGGCTGTCAAATGCCTTCCACAGAAGGATCCGTTGGATTCCAAGAAGGTCAACACCATACTAGGTATGTGTGTCACAAGGAAGCATCGTAATATTCTTTGTGGAGTTTTCAACAAAACTCCTTTCATGGCAATTTCAGTGCTATCTTAGGGTATACTGATTTCTTTCCAGCTAAAATAGCATATTATAATGCAAGCTTTGCCACCATAACTCGAAAATTGTCATTACTGTTGGCATATGTATTTTTGTGATAGAGGCCCTGGTCATATGAATGCACTGATAATATAATATCCTGTCTTGTGAAAAGCTAACATGTTTAGTAACAAGCTCGCTTTGACAATGTCTGCCTGCACAGCAAAGGCATTTTCTAATCTTGCTGTAGAATGTCCATAATGCCTGTTCAACTGCTTACATGTTGCTTGTATCATTTCGTGGTTCTTAAGTGCAACACAAAAGTCAACTCTTCTATGTACCTGTGCCCAAGCAAAGCTGCAGCACAGTTCTGACTGGCACCTTGCCTTTCCTGAGATAATTCACACATGAAACTTCCATGTACTGGTCACAATACGAATATCGAAGTTCATTAAACTGAAGTTGATTTACAGTTTTTGTTTGTAGATGACAATTGGTATGATAGAGCTTATGTGTCATGCATCTGTTGGTGTTATGCACATTCATCACGCTCCCAGCTCTAATGCACTAATTCAGTCATTTCATGCATTTTAGGACTTTGCAAAAAACAGGTGGAGATGTTTAGAGCTCACAGGGTTGAAAACTTGTGTCTTGTGCACTTCCTTTTTAAGAAACAGATGCATGGTGTGTTGCAATGTCACTGTCGCAAAACTAATATATTGCCTTTTTTCTTCTCTTTTCTAGACTACACAACGCAACATTTCAGTCTGCTTCTAGGGCAGCTGGAGAACTCGTCCTCATTACTAGCCCGGGAATAATAAATGGATGTGTTCAAGCATAAATGTAAACCTGTCTTCTTCTGTTGCATGTCACACCTAGCCACTTGGCAATCACTATTCGCCACAGACAGATAGTTGACAGGATGTTACTAGCAAGTCGTTAGGATATATAAAGCTGGTTAATAAATAGTCGCTGCACAGTTTTTAGGAAGTAAATAAAGATTTTATTCAGAGATAATTAAAGCTTATTTTTGCAATATATAATTGCAAAAGTAATTACCTCTGAATAAAATTTTTATGTACTTCCTAAAAACTGTGAAGCGACTTTTTATTAACCACCTTTATACATCCTAACGACTTCCTAGTAACATCCTGTCAACTATTTGCCTGTGGCGAATAGTCGAGAGGATGTTACTAGCATGTTGTTAGGATGTATAAAGGTAGTCAATAAATAGTCGCTTCACAGTTGACACTTTCTACTGACATAAGATAATAAGCAGTCGGTAAGAATTCTATCGACATTTTATATCTATACTTTCAATTCAATATCGGTGGCCAATAGTCGGTAGGAGGTTACTAGGAAGTTGTTACGGTGTCTAAAGACGGTTTATAGAATGTCGATAGATTCTAGTAACATTTGTCTAAAGACGGTTTATAAAATGTTACTAAAAATTTTTGTAAGGGGTTAAAGCTTGATCAGCGCCTTGCGCGTGAACTCGCCTGCTGTTTCCTTGGCACAAAAATTGGTTACATGCTACCAGGCGTACACTTAAATCGTGGATCACAAGTGTTAAGCTCAACTGCGTCTTACTCTACGGCCGTGGTATTTTATCGCCACGTACAACATGTATATCCTGATGTAGATGTTCTCGAAAGCCGTGCTGTAGATACAATTTCAGCCTTGGTGCTTACTCTAGTTTCCCCAGCGTGCCGCGCACTTTCCAATAATGTGTAGTGAGGTGCGATAGCGGCGCCATTTCTGCCTGGCCACGTACGCGACTTCATGTGGGGTCTAGGGTGGCAAGTGCTCCCAACGCGTGACAGGCTAGAGCAGTGGGGCATAGTCCCATCTTCGCTGTGCTCCAATTGCCCCCTTCATGAATCCGATAAACATGTGCTGCTGGAATGTATCGTTGCTAAGATATTTTGGAGGGCCGTGCATCCTGGTTTTCGTGGCCTTGGAGTTAACCGCTTTATTTCATCTGGTCGCTGTTCACGTGGCCGCTTTCCGCTACTTTTAATTGCTGCAGGGCCTTCTGTCTATGGTGTGACCGGTGCGAGGCAGTTGCCGCGGGACATCGTCGCCGCGCTCTGTTTCCACTTCTGTGGTGGCTCTACTCTGAGCTATTGTCGTTTCTGTCATAGAAGTTGTTCTTCCTTGGGGAAGAACAGTTCCTTCGACAGTGGTCATGCCGTTTCCTGTCGGTGGCTGATGGACGCGTATGGCTTAATTTTTGACCTGCTTGGTACGTGTAGGCAGGCCATCTAGAGTATTCATTGGATGTGCGTAGAATGTAGGTGCCTGTGATGTATGTGTGTGCGTGCTCTCGTATACATGATTATTTTGGTATATACACATCTCATAGCATAACTACAAAATTATGTAAAGTGTATGTCACATCATCATGGTACATAACCATTGTGTACACTGTATATATTGAGCATCATTTGATAGAGGGTGTGCCAGCTAACTTTAGCCACAGTTTAAACATATGAGAATGCCACGTAGCTGGACAGCACCAAGGTAATGTTGTTTTCCGTCGCTTGGAGATACTGAAATTATTAATTTTTCAGTCCGCCTAATTAGATTATTAAGCCTAATTAAGCAACTTTTGAAATATTATAATTAGATGAAAAGTGTCAATGAGAAAATGCTAGAGCGTCAATAAAAACTCCCGATACAGCTTTCTGTTGCTCAATACGTGCTACGTCAAAGTGTTTTTCCGAGCGTAAAAGAAGCCCGCCAATACATGCAAAATGCCTCGATCGGCCAGTCGCGCGGCAATCATCAACCGATCATCAATCGACTGGAATGGCCTGCCCCGTCACATCGCCGAAATCACCTGTTCATCGACGTTTGCTGATAAGCTTAATACTAACGTTGTTCATTGAACTCATGTGACCCCTAATTAGAATAAACAACATTTGTAAACCCTCTTATGTAATAGCCCCATGTGAGGGGTCTTTAAGGAAATAAAAGTGAAGTGAAAATCGCCCGACGGTGGGACTCAAACCGAGAGCCTTCCTAGCTCATAATCCCCATATTTATTCTATCACGCCCCGACCGCATGCGTCGGCAAGCGACGTAGAATATCCTTACGAATTTCCCATGGACAATTCAGCGCGCCGAGAGACACTTGTCGCATTTTGATTTGGTCACCTCGACAGGCGGAACCGCTGCAATTAGTCGCGACCATGCGTATTCACGGAGTCTTATTCCTTTCTGAATTTAGAAAAGTATCGATTGCTTTGAAATTTAAGCCAGTAAAGGCAGGTAAAACGTGGTAATTAACCAAGGCTACAAGAACGTCTGAAGCCACAAGCACAAAGAGCAAACAAATCCTTGCACTGACTATCATTCTTATGGTTGCTTTTAAGGCCCCTAGGTAAAAAAAAAATATTCCAAAAAACTTCTTTTTATCTAGTGGCTGAATGTCTAAATGGCTGAACGAACGCAGCGCCTGAGTTGCCTCTAGTAATTATTGTGGGGAACTGTATGCACCCAAAGGCGAGGCGTAAACGCTGACGTCGCTCACGATTCGCTAAACGCTATAGGAAAGATGTACCAACAGAGCCGAAACTCAAAGCTTGCGTAAAATTAACGCCAGTTCTCTTCGGTGCCTCAACGCGTGAACTCAGAGAGAAGCGGACCGAGGGAGACGCTAGACTAAGACATCCTATTGTGAATCCGAGAACCGTGTCGCTGTTCCTGCATCATTGCCCTGGCCGGTAACACCCCGTTCTCTGGGCCCGTTCAACCTCCTTTGTTCGAAATTTCGGCCCAGTGCTCTTTCGAGGGCGCCGCTTCAGGCGCACGTGCTCGCAGCGGCGACCGTTTAATGTCGCCAAAGGGGCTCTCGAATGAGGAAAAGTCGTTCTCCCGTCGGACGGCCGCCGTTGCTGCTGTTGTTCGAGTTTGTTGCATCGTGCGATAGCCGCACTGCGAGTGGAGGGGATGGGTTGGGGGGGGGGGGTGTTAGGTGTGGAGAAAAATACGCCAAAAGTGGGTTAGGGCCGAGAGATGAAAGGCACTGGTGCGTTGGCCGCGCATTGCGAACGGCGACAGCGAGAGTTGCTGGCTGCGCCGGGACGATCCGGCGGCGGAGGGGACTCTGATCTGGGACCACCCGCGGGAACCCTTCGTGGACCATCCGCGACACCCATCGCCGTGCAGAGGTAAGTGGCGATGTCAACCCAGAAGGTGCAAGTCTGTAGTGCGCAGCTGTAATGCTGGAGACAAATGTCGCGTGCGCACGTGTAAAGGTAAACGACTTGTAAACGACTTGGGCAGAACTGTGTATATATGCACGCGAAAGAATGTTCACAAACTTTGGTACCTATCTCTTCTCCCTGAACAATAATCGTCATCTGTCTTTCGTGAATTTACTTTAGCTCTCTCCATTCGCTAATGTCGCTGTCAGGAATGATATGCAACCATGATACACGCGTAACTTTCGTTATCTGATAGTGCCGAATGCACGGCGTTGAAGGCAAAAAAAAAAAAAAAAATTTGCACGCAAGAGAGACGACAATTATTATTTGGTAACGACGCCAGCCTCGAAGGTTGGATAATTTTTCTTAGACTGTAGAAGTATTATTATGGTCGATCAGTCATCGCTGCACCCAAATTTCAGTAAGCAACGTGTAGCGGCTAGGAATATAAGATTTCCGGAAATTTTCGAAAGTTTGAGAAAAAATGTAATCTCCAGTAAAAGGCTTATATTTTTGATTCCAGCAATAAAGAATAGTCATCCTTGCACGTGATAATTACGCAGACAATGCGAAGACGATCTAATGAGCACCTTCTTCTCTTTTACGAAAGATTGCTAATCTGATAACTCAGAAAAAGGTCACTCAGTGTCCGAATCTCACTGGTTGATCTCCCTGCCATTCCACTCTTTGTTTCCTTTCTCTCTCTATCCTTCGACGATGAAAGGCTGAGTTAATCTGAGGCTAGTCTGAGTTATCAGATTAGCAATCTTTCGTAAAAGAGAAGAAGGTGTCCACGCTGCGCTAAGCTGGGGACTAAGCTAAGCTGCGCTAATATTCGACAAAATAACCCTTCTCATGGAGAAGTATATTTTGTGACCACGACACGTCGCGTTGTTGATGGACAAAAAATCTCATTCGGAATCGGAGAAAATTTTATTGTGGGGAAATTAATGCGGGGAAGTCGACCGGAGAACATCTGGCTTTTGTGTGCAACTGCTCAGTCCTCGGCAGGAAGGAGGAGAAAAAGAAGGAAAAGGAACGAGAGAGAGAGAGAGCGAAAATGGTCGATGGCGACGATAGATTAAGGTGAACTACATATATACACAAACGCGGTGTGAGCATCTTGTCCAGCACCTAACGTCCTTTTTCCAATTCATCCTTCGCAGTGGCACGAAATTTTCGCTTACCCCGGGGCGTATGCTCTCCAACGAGACTGTCTGTCACCGTAAAAGGGACGTCTAGATATTAATGCCGAAACATTGCTATAGCGCCCCCATTTTTTTTAGATTCCGACCCCTACATTAGCGGAGTACCACATCGAAGGACCTCTGTACACTGAGACAAACTGGCATGTTCCCAGCTTCACCTGGAGTCGAGCCCAGCGTATCTGTCGTACCCGGGAGAGAGAGAAAAAAAAGAAACTTTTATTTCGCACTGCGTTCGTTGTGCTGCATTCTCGCTTGATGTCGTTCACCGCTTAAATTTGTTACGTGCCACTTCTGTTTATGCGCAGTCTGTAGTCAGCCCAGGCTGTGGGATTTCAACCTTCCCAACCTTCCCGCTGTCACGAACACTTTGTAATTTGCAACTCGCTTCCTTGTGGCTTCGAAAAAAAAAAGGATAAAAATGATAATGCGCCGTCACCTGGGCGTGCATTTGATATCTGGTTGGCGATAGAGCTAATAAATATGGAGGTGACAATGGGAATGCGAAGACCAAAATTGATTCTTGCGTAGATCGCGCGTTTAACAGTAAGAAGTAGCGATGTGAATATAAAGAGCGCAGCAATTTTTTTTAATTGACGTAAGCCTTAGTTTAGTGTTAATTCACAAAACCGCCGGAGGCAAATAGTTTGATTCAACTTGTTCAGCTGACAGGCCATGTTCAGCCGCACTGGGTGGCGCTGTTTTCGCTGGTGCCAACTAGACATGTAGTATTGCAAGACGACGACGACGACGACGACGACGACGACGACGACGACGACGACGACGACGACAACAACAACAACAACAACAAAAACAACAACAACAACAACAAAAACAACAACAACAACAACAACGACGACGACGACGACGACGACGACGACGACGACGACGACGACAGCAACGACAACAACACGCAAGGGGAAAGAAGCAACAAGGGAACGAAGAGAGTCATTATCGTTCCCGTGCCCCATCCTACAATATAAAGGGAAAAGGTGAAGGTCTCTCTGATAACGGAGAATCGCTTAACTTCGCCGCCATCGATGACGTCAGTTTTATTCCATATTTTGAGAGGAATCTTTTGGCAGCCGTCCATAAAACGTTCGTCCTTTCAAAACTTAGTTACTACTACCAGAAGCGCGAATCCGAACGACTAGTACGCGCACAAAACAAGGAGCGCCGTAGCCTGTAGACAGCCGCTACTTTTGGAGAATTCTGCCGCATAAGATTTCCGAGAACCGAATCCATGCGAAGATGTACCAGACTGGTGCTTGACGCGCGGAAGGCACTCTACGCGTGGCTGATCTTTCCCGGGCCCTCTCTGTGAGTATGCCGCACACAGAATCGCGTGCATGAGACCGCACGCGATCACTGACAGTAAACGTGCGAGTGCCGTCTGACCGTGCCTGAATCGGGAGCCCAAGGCACCACCGCCACCGCGCGATGGCCAAAA
This sequence comes from Dermacentor variabilis, assembly GCF_050947875.1. Classification (NCBI taxonomy): domain Eukaryota; kingdom Metazoa; phylum Arthropoda; class Arachnida; order Ixodida; family Ixodidae; genus Dermacentor; species Dermacentor variabilis. Next base: position 146,504,498 of record NC_134571.1, on the reverse strand, counting down.
GTGGGGCGCGTCTATTCGCAAGCGTCCATCTCAGTGGGCAACCCGGGCACTCACCACAGCGTGTGCTGCGCGTATAAGTAGATGCAAAAGTTAGACTCGCCTTCACGCTACCAGTATGATATATCGTCGCTCCGCTTGGATTCGGTGGCGCACGCAGAATCAACGATGCGCGATGAAGTTTGCATCCCAGAGTCGGATTGACGCAGACGTGGAAGGAGTGCGCTCCCTCCGCAATCCTAAGTGAGGGCAGGAGCCGCATCGCCGATCTGGTTTCTGGCAATAAAGTCTCAGCGAAGGTGCCACAAGGCGCGATGCGTCTCTCGCCACTTGAAGCAGAACTACGCGCGTATGCACCTTTCAGGGCTGGGCTCTCACCTCGCGGAAGTGACCTGCCTCTAGCCTCTTCCGCCTGCGAAGCCATTCCAGGTTGTGACCCATACTAAATCAAGTCGCCGAAGAAAGTGTTGCGTAAGAAGCTCTCAAAAACTTGAAGAAAAAAAAAGAAAGACCTATAGGAGAACGGCGATGCTTCCAGCTCAGTTTCGGTTCTCTATACGGCTGAACGCGATGAAGTGGCCAAGACCCTGCCGCAGTGGTTATGCCCCGGACAGAGGCGAGTGGCATAGTTACACGTGTTTCTCTAGGCTTTATTAGGCAACACTCGTTGTGGTGTATTAGTGGCTGTGGAGTTGCGCTGATAAGCACGAGCTTGAGGGATCGAATCCCGGCCCCGGCGGCCGCATTTGGATGGGGGCGAAATGCAAAAAAATCGCCCGTGTACGGTGCATTGGGTGCACGACAAAGAATCGCAGATGGTCCAAATTATTTTGGACAACCCCATTACGGCGTGCCTGATAGTCAGATCATGGTTTTGGCATGTGAAACCACAGAATAGGCAGAAAGTGGGCTCTAGGAGCCGAGGACATCAAATTCTTGCAGAAATATTTTGCTGGAAATATTTGAATATGTAAAATTACTGGACGTTCCTCCGTTTATTTAATGTCCGCAAGTTTCCGATAGTACATTTCCTGGGGATAAGACGATGGACAAAATTCTAAGATTAAATGGTGGCGGCGGGGATGGATTGCAGTTACAGGCGTGCTTAGCTTGGCGATTAAGGCCTGCAATTGCTCCGCCTGAGCGTCTCTTGCAGTGTCTTTGGGGTATGTCACCTGACGTCCAGCAGACAAGCGTCTCTAAGAAATGCAAGAAGAAGGTATGTAATTCTTGACTGTAAACAGTACGAGCGAAGCGACCTACTTAGTCAGTCGTTGTTGTTGTTGTTGTTGACCTGAGTGGTTGTGGCGCATGCCTACAGTGTGGGTGATTAGCCATGAACCGGGTGGTTAAGTTAATTGGCTAAAAACAGGAGAATTATACATTTGAATGTTGGAACTAAATTTTTCAAGCAATACTTTTGTGAGAGGAAGAAAGCAATCGGAATAAAACCGTGAATAAAAAGAAAACAAACAAACATCACACACACACATATTAAAATAAATAAATAAATAAATAAATAAAATCTGTCGGGAATAAGTACACATCGCAGATGCGCACATCCAAAGGGTCAAGTAATTGTTGCACGAATATAATTTGAGGAGTATGTAGTTGTGGCCATTTGACACCAACAAACCACGCAGGCGGGGAAATAAATATTGTTTGAGAACGTCGGGGGGGGGGGGGGGGCGCAGCGCTGATTCATAAAAAATCAAGAGACGGAACCTGCACGAAAGAGTATGGACTCGGGATTCTAGACAAAGAACAGAATTTGCAACAAAGTTAAGATACCGTAATGAATCAGGACCTTAAGAGGAGAGAGTGTAAGAGTGGGGCTGGGAAGATTATTATGCAGAAAACAAAGATAATGGTGAATAACCAGGCGCAGCGAACAAGAATTCAGGATCGCCAGTGGGCCTCTAGAGTCTGTGAAGGAGTACGTTTACCTAGGTCAGCTAATCACAGGGAACCCTGACCATGAGAAGGAAATTCACAGAAGAATAAAAAATGGGTTGGATCGCATACGGCTGACATCGTGAGCTCCTGACTGGAAGCGTACCGTTATCATTGAAAATGAAGGTACGAATCAGTGCATTTTACCGGTGCTGACATATGGGGCATAGACTTGTAGACTGACAAAGAAGCTTGAGAAGAAGTTAAGGACTGCGCAAAGAGCGATGGAACGAAGAACGCGAGGCACATTTAAGAGACAGAAAGAGAGCGGTTTGGATCACAGAGCAAACGGGTATAGACGACATTCTAATTGACATGAAGAGAAAAAAATGGCGCTGGGCAGGTTATGTAATGCGTAGAGTAGATAACCGTTGTACCATTAGGGTGACAGAATGGGTGCCAAGAGAAGGGAAGTGCAGTAGAGGACGACTGAAGACTAGATGATGCGACGAAATTAGGAAATTTGCGGGTGCTTGTTGGAATCGGTTGGCGCAGGACAGGGGTAATAGGAGATCGCGGGGAGAGGCCTTCGTCCTGCAGTGGACATAAAATAGCCTGCTGCTGCTGCTGCTGCTGCTGCTGCTGCTGCTGCTGCTGCTAATGATGATGATGATGAAGATGCCTTACACACAAACGTAATGCTTCCCTTTCTAAGAAAAGCCAGAGGGCGGGACCGGTAGGTTGGAGCTCTAGACAAGAGCACGGAATCAAATTCTAATATAGGACGAACGTACATACGATCTATGGCATTACGAGTGTATCTCTGTTAAATCCTATTCGACGATTGCCCAGCCTACACAAAACGCTAGTTTGCACTGGTGCCATTTCCAGACACATGGGCGCCAGTTGCTGCTGTCGTCGCCTTTAACATAAGGCACATGTACCCACGAGGGGGGACTGGGCCAAGGTTCGGTATGGATATACAAATTCTTGCTGCCCGTTAACTTAGGGATCTCTGCTGTCTACATCTAAGTAATAATGATTGCAAATTGTAAAAAAAAAGAAAAAGAAATGCGCCATCCCCGCCCTGCGAAATTGTATGTCCAGCGAAGCTGTTGAAAAACGCCACTACAACTGCTGAGGCTGGTGTTCAATGCTTTACGGCTTTAGAGTAATGGTAGTAGCGCTGTGTTAGAGTAATGATAGGGATGGGAGTAATCGTAATTTTGACCGCACGCCGCCGCCCGTATACATATAGTGGTGCTGCACCAACAAAATGAGTTGCTAGGCTGGTTATTTTGTATACGAATGGCTAGGGACGTCACATTCCACGCTGCAAGCATGGTGTCACCGTGGCAGCTTGGGCAACGGTAATGTTTACCGGGAAACGTGGGAAGGGGGGGGGGAGCGCTACGTGCTTCGCATTGCTATCCCGAGCACCTCTTCCTCAATTATGTGATAGGGATGCCTTTTCTGAGTTCGTTCTTTATTGAAACGTATGCTGTTCTGTATGCTGTATGCGTGATTCCAAAGAATGTATGCACTGTTCCCTGCACTTTTCTGAGCGCTTGTAGTCTCTGCCTAACGGTGATATGAGCCAATGCGTTTTTCGCTTTCTTACGGGTGTACTTACATTGCTTACGGGGGTATGAGGCATTCATGATGACAGTTTTCAACATACTGCTCATGATAATAAAAGCTTAGAGCGCTAAAAACACGCAGAACGCATAAAAAGAAGCACCACACCCGCTCTTTTCTACGTCCTGTGTGTTCTTAGCGTTCTAAGATTTTATTATAATGCATTACCAACTAGCCGACCTATCCATCCTTTTGCATTGTTCATTAAGTTTGATGCGTGTTGCCAAAGAATGTAAGTACGCTAGAACAACTTGTTTGGCTTATGTGGTGTTTACTGCATATCATATTAGCGGTCAATATGATATGCAATGTAAGCACTGTTTGCTTCACTTTGCTGAGTGCTTGTAGACTCTGCCTTACAGGGCTATGAGCCATTGCATTTGTTGCTTGCTTACGGGAGTATGGGCCATTGATGAGAATAATTTTCTGTCAATGGACGCGAAAGAATCCCGGGATCGTAGCCATCTACAGTTTCGCTGTAAAAAATATGGGAAAAGTGATCATGCCAATTTTCGACGAAGTGTATTTCTTGTTATTTTTCTAATCTCATGTCTGCCCCTGGCATCGTCTTCTTCGTCAACAATCTACTTCTCTTGGTCACTTCTCTTAACTTCACCCTTCGTTTGTGAATAGTTCTGTATTTTAACTGACAAAGCAATGACCAGCATTCATGGAAACCATGTATGACGTTGTGACATAAGGAAGCACCCAGTCTGTGTTCTGGTAGCTTGCTTTGTGCAGCGTTGTTTTCCGGTTGTGGCTTCTCGATGTCGAAGAACAAGATTTATCATAGCTTCCAAATTGGGAGCGGGTTCATTTAGTTTACTTTTCTATAAAGTCTAAAATGGTCAAGAGCTTGTTTCAGGAGGTCTGTGCCGTTGGTCATGCACGTATCCCGTTGACTGAACGAGAATACGCCGCCTGAATAAACGGTGACTTGACATGCCTCGCACGTTTTCAGGCTCAATAAGCGTAAGACAAACCGTAAAGCGTCTGGAAACAACATCTGTATTGCAGAGGTCTTCACCGGATTACAATATTTAATTCCAATGCTTTCATGTTATGAAAACAACCGAGCAAACAATTGTGTGCAAACGGTGACATTAGGACGCACACAGAGTTTTACACGCCAAGGCAAAAAGAAAAAAAATAAGAAGGGGGAAAAAGTGGATACGAGTGAAATCAAAATCGCACTTTTGCATTGCTTCCTGGAAAAGTGTTCTGGAGCTCGGTCCTATGCATACACGATTCATGGATGTTTTCCACACCAATCAAAGACAGCGAGAATCGTGGGTCGACCATGAGTTCGCTTAGGCTCGCTTATTAGCACCAGCTGCGAAATTACTGAGAGCGGATGCATTTCCATTCGTACATTACAAACTCCTCTGTTAACAATTGCTATTCCTGTCAGTTAAGTCAGCCCTTTTTCAGTCTATTGAGGTGAAAGCATGGGCTAGTTAGTTATTCCTATTCAGCCGGGAACGACGCTAAAGACACGGACCAAACTGAGAGTACACATACAGCGCAACGTGTCATTTTTTCTGCGTGCGCGCACTTTGTCGGTGTGGCCACTGTTCCAGTCTTTTACAGTGTCTGGTTTCTACGCGTACATCTCCGCTCTCTCACGTCTCCACAATCGGCACAGGCATACGAGAAACGCGTCGATGCGAAGCTTTGCAGAAACTGAGTAGTCCTTCCACATATAACGGCAAAATAAATTAAACTATAGGGTTTTACGTGCCAAAACCACGAGGTGATTATGAGGCATGCCGTAGTGGGGGGGGGGGGGGGGCTCCGCGTCAGCTTTGACCACGTTGCTTTCTTTGACGCGCAACTAAATCTAAGTACATGGGTGCTTCCTTCGTGTTGGCTTCTTATAATTTGCCTAATAAAAATCGGGCCCTCGATTAACCCCTTTCTTCTCGCTTATTACATAGCGGGGCTCTCGAATCCAGCAGCCTTGATGCTTTCAGGTAGCATGTGTGGGCTTATTGACCAGTTGCCTTCACGCAAAAGTGGTGATGATGGCGGCCGCTCAATTGGTAAGAGCATCGCACGCGTAATACGAAGACCTGGGTTCGTATCACACCTGCAGCCAGTTGTTTTTTCAAGCGAACCTTGCATTGGATCACAAATATCGGTGGTGTTATGCTTACCCAAAGAAACCCAGCTGCTCCCAGAGCAGAGCAGCTGCGTGAAAGGACGGTTTGAAGAGTTGAAAGCTGCACCGGCGCCAAAGCGTGAGTCATTAGCAAAGACTCCAGCAGCATAGGCGCGTGCTCACGCCACGCGCGTAACCAATCAGAGCCGTCTCGCCTACACCGGCGAGGGCAAGGGCAGGAAAGGGTTTCGCGCAAGCTGCGCCGGCTTCGTTTCCGCGCAGTTCATTCTGGGGAAACGGACGGGACGGCCACGCGTCGTGCGTTCCCCCGAGGAACTGGCAGCCTTCGACGAGCGGCGGCGAGAGCTCGCCCGTAAAAGGGCTCGTCATCGGCCCACCGATCCAGCCGTTAGAGCCACCCCAGCCCGGCAGCCCGACAGCAACGAGAAGATCCCGAGCTGAGGGAGAGGGAGGCCGAAGCAATCTGACACCGTTACCTGTTGGTTACTTAACTGTGACGAAAGTCAGTTGCACGCAGTACAAGCTTCGCTTACCCCATTTTCCGGTAGGGGAAGGTTTGGTCATTTCTCATCCACTTTCTTCATTTCCATTTACTGATAGCTTTTTAAATTCAACTAATACTACAAACAATGTGCCTTGTGCTGTCATTCGTGTAATTTTTGGCTTCGTATAAGTTAATAAAAATCGAGCACCTCGGTTTCGTTTCTTCTCGTTTACACACACACACACACACACACACACACACACCCACACACCCACACCCACACACACACACACACACACACACACACACACACACACACACACACACACACACACACACACACACACACACACACACAAGCACGCACGCGCGCGCGCTCTCTCTCTCCCAGTTCTCCCATCCCCTCTACCACGTCACCGGTTTCTTCCCGCACTTTACGTACACTTTTCCCCACTACTCCTGTATAGCGCATTACCAATCGAGCCCTCGGATGCGCTTATTATTGCGGTAGCAATTTCATGGACACTCCAGGCGCACTCCTGCCGTCGCTGTCGCCGTAGTACAATAGGTCGCAAGAACGATAAACATCTTTAAACCACTTGAATTTCTTGTTCGCGGTTGGTTAATTGATGACAACCACTGTCAAGCAACAACAGGGTTTCACTTCGCATTATAAGCCGTCGATAGTAGCAGTAAATTTTTAAAGCAAATCAGCAGGTGAGAGTCTTCGTCCTACGCAGGCGGCTTCCACAGTCCGGCTTTCTCTGGCGGTTAGCTACGTCCTATATACACGAGCACGAGCCGGTCCTCGGGGTTGGGGATAAATGCACCTTGAAAACTTTTATCAGGTCTTCCCGTACCAAAACAGTCCAAATACGTCACAATAGCATAGCATCTGCGACATTATGCTGACGTCATCGGGGTCTCTGTTATGCTGAAAATTATAGAGAAAAAAAAAAAAGAATGCACAGAGCAGCTTGGCTCTCACTTTCTTCACCGGCAATCAAACCTTGCCAATACCTAAAGAATGTAAATGTGTTTTATAAGAAATAATTTACCGTTACAAAACTGGTTTTAAGTTTCTGTTCAATGTCTATTTAAAGAAGGTATGAAGAGGTGTTACAGAATGCTTTTTTTTATATTTACGTTGGGTTTTATGGTTCAAAACCAGCTAAGGTCATGATGAGCCATGTACAGTTCTCTTGTACAGTACAATTTTCCTTCCTGTCTCACTACTGTAAGTTCAATGAAATGTGCCTGTGGCGGCAAGTGTATAATGTCGCGCTCTGTCTTTTTCTCTCTTTTAGAAACCACTTCCTCCCAACTGGGCCGCACATACAACGCTCAGGACACGCCGGAACCTTCTACCACTCGTGCGGAAGTATGCCGCGCCTCTTCCTGCACGGATACGGCCTCATGTACGTGCGTTGTCCCCATTGAAGTTACTTGATAACCTGCCAGGGTGTGGCTTTCACTTGCAATGACTCACTGTCGTGCAAACTCACTCGGATGTGTCCGCGAAGCATTACGAAGGACCGTGGCGCTGGAGAGGCCAAAACGGCGTTTGGCTCTTTCACATGAGTCATTAATGAGGGTCTTTACATTCTTTAGTATTTCAATTTACGGCGTATCTTTTAGTCTTCCTTCTTTCTTCCTTGTATATATTTTTATTTCACCTTTCACCCTAATTATTTTGAGTAGCATGTGGGACATTTTGCTAGGCTATATAAGCTCCAGCCTTCACCGAAGTCTTTCTCGCCCTCTCTCTTTCAACCCTGTCTCTCTATTCAGCGCTGTTTGTGGTTTCTAGTGTTTCGTTCCTGAGAAATCTTTAATTGACTGGGCACTTTCAAACATTTGCTTAATGCAATGGCATTGTGTGACGTAAATTGAAAGTAGGGCCGTATACCGTAAAACTATTCCAATATGTTTTCATTCCAATCTCCTGACGTCAAATTTGCGTTACCTCCGACGCAAGCACCGGGCGGTCACCCGCAGGGTTGTCTGAACAAACCAATCAAATGCTCCCCTCGTTCATAGGAAGTCAGTTTTGTTTGCTTGAAAAACGAATAACATTGCCTGCACTGAGCGGCTTGTCTTAATCTACTTGGCTCACAAGAGGCGAGGAGCATGCTCAAGTGGAGAGGGATTCGATGGGGCCGAGTCACTGCACTGAATATCGATAACCGGATGAAGAGGGTGGTGCGGCATCTGCGATTGGTCCGCTTTGTCTTACTTAGCTTGCAGGGGCTCGTCGACCATCGAGGCGGCATGCAACGAAAGCTTAAGAATGACGCTAAAACGGATCCTCGGCGAAGAAGAGTTCGCAGAGCGGGGTCGTAAACTTGCCGAAAGTTGTCGAAAACGTTACACGGCCACGCAAAAAGTTTTTTTTTTCGCGCAAATAAACCCATGCTCTCCGGCAGGGGCGAGTAGCCAGTGCCGGAGCGATCGACGGCACTGGCTGCTCCAAACACTGTCTAAACCAAAAGCACTGTCAACCGCTGGCGGACTACTTGGCTCCGTAACACATGTGCAGAAGCTCCGCCCCCGTAGCTTTCCCTTCTTTGCCACAAAAAGTTGTCCGCGAATGTAATCACACCTTTAGGCAGCCGGAACCATGGAGCCGCTGTGCCGTCGGGTAAGGATGCTCGTTCGGCACCCCGGTGGCCCAGGGTCAATTCCCACCCAGACCGCAATTTACAACATTTTCTTCTCAAAGCAATTAATTTATTTTGTTCACAGGAATCTCCCTGTTAAGTTTGACTTCAACTGAGTATTTTTCGACATGTTTTTACTCTTTGCACTGTTGGCCATTTTTGGTGCCATCTTTCGGTCACGCCGACGGATTTTCGGGTAATGACATATAGTGACATTACGTTAATAAAGTTTCGTTTACTGCACTGCCTTCGAGCAGTCACAACAAGCGTTTGACAGCCGCGTTGGTGTAATCTGCAGCATTAACAGCAATCATCGCATGTTAAAAAGTTCACCTCCTCTGTGCTTCTCACAATAACATAAACCCACGAAGCAAAAGCTTTGTAAGCGAATAATATAGCAAATAATAATATAAAAATGCATATTCTGGCAGTGTTTGCCAGAATCGAACAGCCAGGTGGAAAGATGTGCATTCCGATGTTCGCAAAATGTAAATATCCATGTTCTTCTATTTCGGCGCATGTCGAAGGGCCCCTAGCAGTAAAAATTAACAACAGTTCCTACTCTGAAGCGCCTTTCACAGTTCACGTGTGACATTGGGCGCCACATTTCGTCTATCAGTATGTTAAGACCCTCGAATAGATGGGTGAGTGTTGCTTTCTTCATTGAAGGAAGCGGCTAAAGTCAAGAGTGGTCGGAAAGGCAAAAGCGTGGAGTGGAGTTTCGAGTCGGAGGCGCGTTTGCGAACAACGGGCGCACAACACATCAAGCCCCGCGGAGGCAAAAGTAGCCAGAAATAAAGAAAAAAAAATTGGCAGTGGCTTAGCTCGGCTATGCCAGGATATACGTAGCGAAAGCTAAGGCATAGCATGGTTAGCCTTGGTTAATCTTGATTGCAAGTCCAGGTTACTCTGGTTGTCTAGCTATGTTGCGGCGTTTAGCCAGTCGTTCGGTGCGCTATTCGTCTGCTTCCTGGGCGATTCGTTTCCTCTTCATCTCGTTCCGATGTCTGTTACAGGCCCCCTTCTGCTTACCAGAATTGTCGCCGTCCATACTGCCGCCTCAACTGTGGTTGCGGCGCACGCGAGCTCTCCTTTTCAGTGCTCTGACACGTTATCAGGCATGCGACGAGCGAAGGCGAGCGCAACGGCGAGGAACGTGGTGTGACGTCATACCGGTGTGACCAAATAGCGGAGGCGGTAAGGCGCGGCACTGGGCAGCGGCGGAGCACCTGTGGCTCGGTGCTACTAGTGGCGCATGCGCATTAGTGAGCAGAGAGCGACAGAGGGAGAGAAATACCCGCGGATAGGCACGCGTTGTGACGTCATGTGCCTCCTCAGAGCACCTCACGGCGAAATCGCAAGTTCGCGGCCAGTAAAGCTTTCGCTTTAATATCCGCGGCGAGGCGCGCTTTGTGACGTCATGTGCCTCCTCGGAGCACCGCCACGGTGAAATTGCAAGTTCGCTGCCAGTAAAGCTTGCTTTAATAGTTTGACTGACCAAGCACTACAGGCGCTTGACTAGCTGACACAAAGCCCCCGCTTCTGCAGCGCCCAGGGCGTTCGCGAATCGAGAGGCGTAATCTGAGAGAGAAAGAAACTGCGACATCGAAGAAAATCATAGCGGGGTGCGTTGAAGCTCGTTTCCAATCGCGCTTACGAAAAGCCCGAGTTTCAGAGCCTACGTTTCTCTCCACGGCCCGCAGCACGGACTTTTCGTCCCCGCGCCGAAAGCGGGTCGTCACGCCGAGGGAGATGGCAACAAACACAACGAGAAGGAGAGAGGGCGAATTAGAGAAGCGGCTGCGAGGCATGCCACGCGCAATGCAGCGCGTCTTTGCAAGGACTGGAGGAGCGCGAACACGCCTCACCGTTGCGCTTGGTCGTCCGTCGGGTATACCTGCTCCCGTGTCTTCCCTGTATCGCCTCGTGTCGGCCGATTCGCCGATAGTTTTCTCGGTCATGCGTGTAGCACGACGACGTCTGAACAAAACGACAGTGAAGGGAAAGGGGAAGGGGGAGGGCGCGTGCTGCTCATCTAGGCTACCTCCCCCCTGTTCTCTAAGCGGGAGAACCGGGCGCATCATTTCCTCCTCTTTCTCCAGCGTTGCTGCGTATCACGTGAGGGCGCTGCCTGACATTCTCCGCTGTGATGCATTAGTGGAGCATCAGGATACGTGATACAGAATTTACGAAGCTTTTCGTACGTAAGAGCTATATTTTATTGGCCGGCCGCCTACGCTAATAGAATGTTCGCTATAACTATTGGCTGGTACTTGTTATTACGAGCTGACACAGAGTAAGTACTGCTTCTTCAATGCATAATGCCAAACGCCCTGTTTTCGAAATATAGTAAAACATACAGAGCTGTGTCACCGTCAATGGCTTTCTGCTGCTGAGCGCGACGTCGCAGGATTGAGTCTGGCTTGGTTGGACATAGGTATACATGTACACGCTGTCGTCTGAGTGTACCATGGTTTTTGTGTGCACTAGTAGTTTCAGGTAGCTTCATAGACAGTTCCGGCAAAATTTTAAACTGCGCGAGGAAGACAGGACATGAACAGAAAAAGACGCACACAAAGCTCTTTGCCTGCGTCTATGTTTCTGTTCATGCCCTGTCTTCATCGCGGAGTTTAAAATTTTGCTGAATCTGTGAGCCGACTATCCCAGCAATATGCCTTACTTCCTATAGGTAGTCAATATAAATCCGGTACCATTGCACTTGGCGTTCCTATTTCGTACGTACGTAGATAAACCATTCCCCAGTAGTTTTGTTCGAATCCCTCCAGAGCGGAAGCGTTCATTAGTCACGTTTGAAATTCTCTTACCACCCACAGACACACGAAAACACGTACGCACAAAAGGAAAGGAAAAGGTGGCGTCTCCGACGAAGGTTACCAGTCACGACAGCCTCTGCGTTTAACAAAAGCTTAGATCGCAGACAAAGCTTATTTAGAAATACACCAACGAAATGAAATATATCCCGCCGAAAAGTTGTTATAAAATGAAGCCCAGATGGGTTAAAAGTGTTCTTTGTGCATCGTATTTATTTATATGATTTATGATATGGTGAATTTGCTACATATACATTAAAGAAATAAATAAAAGGGGGGGTAGGATCAGGAAGCGGTTGGTATAATAGCATTGATGGTGTTTGATTGTTTATATGAAACCGATGTTTTGTTTATCAAAATCAAGCGGATAGTAGCGGTTATATGAGATCTTGAACATGCGAAGGATACATGAATGCGAAAATTTCGTCACGTTGCCACTTTATTAAAAAAAAAAGACCCGGTATCCCATCCCCCTCTCCCTTCTCTCCACACAGACAAATAAAGAAGCAAGAAAGACAGAACAGGAATAATGAATGGGGATGTGCGCGACTCGGCAGAAATGAATCCACTTACGATAACTGTTAATGGTCATCTCTATGAGCTGGTGCTCGATAGACCTGCTTCCCGGTTAACGAGGGAGAATTTCGGTTATGGCACTGAATGGAATGGCAAAGTGGAACCACAGGCGCTAGGCGTAAAATACACACGACTGATTTTTCGCATGGTTATCAGCTGCGAGTACTTTCTTTTTTTTTTCGTCTGGTTTGCCAGACGGCACAATGTGGAAATGAAATTCTACAAAAGCACGGAGGTCGGTTTGATGCAGATACTGCAGGAGCGACTTGTGAAATGTATTGTCCATTAGCCGTCAGGTTGATCAGTCATTGTCTCATGGGCATGTCCAAAGTAAGCAGAAGCGGAGCACTTCAGATATTTGACATTGTTTTTCGATGGTAAACCTCAGTTCCAAGTTTAGGCAGACGTAAGGGCCGCACTGCCCCGAAGTCTTCGTAGTGAGGTTTCCTCCACCCGATGAATATTCCGAGGAAAGAAGCACACACACAAGGGAGATTAGGGCAGGCGTTTCTCGCCGAGGGAGATATATTTTCGGGAAATGAGGAACGAGCGGGAGACAGAGTGTACACGATGATATCTTTTGTCGAGCAAAGTCGCGTGGACTTCAGCGTGGACGTGGACGTTGCGTCACACTCTTCAGTTTTAGGCAAGAGACCAGGTACATCTGGTACATGGCAGCAGTACGCCACAACGTATACGATGTGGCGTACTGCTGCCATCCGGCATAAGACTGGCTTTTATTGCTAGCACCCTTATCCAACTAGATTCCAACGGGCTCCGTCAGGTTCGAACAGACTCCAATAGCCGGAAAAACATCCGTTCTGATGCATCGTAGGTCAAATCGCACCACATGTCGCTTGTATAAGGTTGTAACGAAAGAGACAATGAGTTTTATTGTAAAGCGATAGACACACGTTAAGACTCCGCTTGCGATTCGACGTATAAAACTGCCGTACCGACAACCGCGTCCAACAAGACAGTTACCATCACATCTTGATATGTTTTCCAGAGTCGGTGCATGTAGCCATCTTTTCCGACCCACACCGCCTCGTACAACGTGGCTCTTGCGTCGCGTGCCGATATGACACCCCTTTTTTCTTGTCTTTTCAGGAACATGTCCTCTCTGCTACGCCCCTTCGGCCTGGTCGCGCCGGTCCTGCTGCTGCCGGTCGTGCTGGTGCTGGTGCTGGCCATGTTGCCTGCGCCGAGGAGCGGGGCATGCGCCCACGTATGGGAGTCCACGCCTTGGCCGCCATACGGCATGCCGCACCGCCCCCTGCGATGGGGTTACATGGCATACGGATCGTCTATGCTGCCCTGCGACAACTGGCTTACCCGCTACTACCAGCGGCGAGACAAGCTCAGGGACTACCCGTACTGCGAGCACGGCTCCAGAGGACTGTACAACGTGCGGCCCAAGCCTTCGATACATGACATCATATACGGTCGCCACAAGGGACCAGCGACGGACACGGACGATTAGGCTACTTAACGAAGTTTGTGTCGACAACAAGTGGGCGCTACGTCACTGCTTGGGAAGCGTGCTTCGCGGTTTCAGCACGCAAGAGGGGAAAAAGAAAGGGACTCACTCCGAGTGCGCGGGCTGCCAAGTTGGAGTAGCGTTCCTCGGAAATGTCAGCGCGAAGGCGTTGAATGTTTTTGCGCAGATTTCGGGAGAACCTGTACTATAAATTTAAGTATGTAAATATTTTCTTTCTAGTTAGTGTTTGTTTGGTAATCGCATCATGCCCGAAAGTAATCCAGCGTTATTAGCTTACAATAAAAGCGCAGTGTCTGTGCTGAATGTTATACCTTTGTTGGAGCCAGTGCACCACAGCTGGATTGAAACAGCCACTTGTACTAACAAAAATACCTTTCTCCTTTTACATTGTTACCGTGCATTTGGACAGGACCGTCCGCACAAGAGGGAGGCGAAGAGGAGGTGGTAGACTGTCTACTGGAGATGTGACCTTTGAACCAGTCTGCGGCTTTATCACTAACTCTTGCCTATGTAAATAGTTATACATACGTTTGTCCGTCAGGCTTCCTCTTCGTAGCATTTGATGGAGGTGCTGGGTAACGACTCAGAACGGAGCTTCGCAGTGGCCGCCGCTTCGGTTCTTCACCGATGTCGCAGGAGAGACTCTTGTACTCATGCAACCGCGTGATCCGGGAACCTTCTGCGGCACGGATGGCGCCGACGTCGACGACTGGCTCGAGATGTATGAGCGGGTGAGCAGTCACAACAAACGGGATCCCACAGTGATGCTGGCGAACATAATTTTTTACTTGGCGGAAACAGCACGAGTACGGTTTCAAAATTACGAAACAGAACTCCATGACTGGGAGACCTGCAAGCAGAAGTTGCGAGATCTCTTCGGGAAACCGTTGGGTAGGAAGGTCATCGCCAAGAAAGAGTTGGAATCACGAGTTCAAACGTTCACCGAGGGTTACGTTGCCTATATACAAGACGTACTGGCACTCTGTCGCAAGGCCGACCTGAAATGCCCGAGTCTGAAAACGTCGGCAATGTCTTAAAAGGCATCGCCGATGACGCCTTCACTCTACTGATTTTTGAGAACTGTACTTCGATTATCAGGACGTTATCACGGAGTGCAAGCGTTTCGAGTAGGTGAAAAGTCGTCGTATCTGTCAGTCATTTGCACGGCTTCCCAATGCGGCTGCAACATCGTCTTGTGAAGACCGACAGGATTCTCTTGCGCGACAGCGGCAGCAGCCCTAAGAGCAGCTGACGAATATGGCGCGCCGTGAGCTGGAAGCCATGTGTCCTGCGGCTATGTACCCAACCGCATACCCAAAATCTTGTGCATACCCAAAATCAACGGGTCCCTCGAGGTACTCGCAACATGGCAGAGTGGCGAACAGCGGATGATCGACCTATTTGCTTCACTTGCCACCGCGTTGATCATGTCACACGATAATGTCGCAATCGCTGGTCCTCGATGTCGTTCTCGAACAACCCTCGTCCAGATGGCGGTTTTCGCCATTTCCAGCCGCAAGCTGAGCCGAACCTTCACGCCACGGACGGTACGACCACATGGCGCCGTCGTTCATCGTCGCCGAGCAAGTCACCAGTCCCGTTCGCTACAAAGTCGTCGCCCGTCGTCCAGGTCACACCAGTCCTGTTCCCTGTCGCCGTCTTTCCGACCTGGACGCGTACCTCCGGAAACTAAAAGATGCAGCTCCCGGAGGTGACGCTGCATTGTCGACGTCTCCGCCAAAGCCTCTCACCCTGCCGACCAGACGCAATATAGTCGATGTGGAAGCTGACGGTGTGCATGTCCCAGCGCTTGTTGATACTGGAGCCCATCTCTCGGTAATAAGCAACCATCTTCGTTGCCGCCAGAAGAAAGTCCTTACGCCTGCCACATCTCGTGTTATCAGTGTCGCCGACGGAGCAGCGCCCATTATCCTTGGCATGTGTACTGCCCAAATAAATAATGCTGGTTTCAACACTTCTGTTTCATTTGCTGTTCTTGGGCGGTGTTCCCATGACTTGATCTGCCCACTCGACTTCTTATTGGACCGTTCAGCACTGATTGACTGCAGTGCGGGCCGCCTCCAACTCGAGCTGCCTAATCACTATTGTCATCCAAAAACCTCGTTTATGTTCTGCAGACTTCGTACGGTTGGCGCCTCAAGCTGCCATGTATACACCTTTGACGTACTTCCCATCTCTTGCTGACGGTGACTACGTGCTGTCTCTTAATGTCAATGTTTTCCTGCCACGAACTGCTGCCGTGCCTCATACCACTGTGATTATTGCCAACAACCGCGTATTCCTTCCTATTTTAAATTTTGGTTTATGTACGCTAGTTATCCCGGAAGGCATGTCGCTGGGCAACTCGTCTCCGATCGACGATACCACCATCTCCGTATTGGATGTTCGGTACTCGTCTGCAGCCACCTGCTGTCCGATCAGTCCCGCAGCGTCCGATCCCGGCATATTTTCAGAGATGATCGCTCATGATCTGCTTCCCGAACAGGCTGTGGATCTCTGTCGCGTTCTCGTGTCTTACTGCGACTTCTTTGACTTTGAGGATCGCCCGCTGAGACAGACTTCCCTTGTAACCCATAAGATTAACACCAGGGATGCTAGTCCCATCTGCCGACGTCCTTATCGCGTGTCTCACGCAGAACGCCGCGTTCTGCGTGAGAC
The DNA here is from genome assembly GCF_050947875.1 of Dermacentor variabilis. Classification (NCBI taxonomy): domain Eukaryota; kingdom Metazoa; phylum Arthropoda; class Arachnida; order Ixodida; family Ixodidae; genus Dermacentor; species Dermacentor variabilis. The sequence goes on along the minus strand of NC_134571.1, from coordinate 146,488,117 downwards.
AAGCTGAAGTAGACAAGATGCTAACCAAAAGTACAATTGAGCCCTCTTCAAGACCTTGCGCATCGCCGGTTGTCTTGGTCAAGAAAAAGGATGGCAACTGGTGAGTTTGTGAAGACTACCGTCAACTGAACAAGATCACGAAAAATGATGTGTATCCTCTCCCGCGGATTGATTGCCCTCTCGACTGCTTTCACGGATACAAATACTTCTCCGCAATCGACCTCCGATTCGGTTTTTTGCAGATTGTGATTGATGAACTCGACCGTGAGAAGACCGCGTTCGTTACACCGGAAGCCCTTACCATATTAAGGTTATGCCTTCCGGACTTTGTAATGCCCCAGCAACTTTCGAAAGAACGATGGACTCTCTCCTTCGAGGCTATAAGTGCTCCACCTGCCTATGTTATCTGGAGGAGGTCATCGTTTTTTCCCCTACGTTTGACAGCCATGTCAGTGGCTTGGTCGCTGTTCTTGAAGTCTTTAGGAAGGCTGGCCTTCAACTTACATCTTCTAAGTGCCATTTTGGACACCGCGAAGTCAAGGTTTTTGGCCGCCTTGTCAGTGCTACCGGTATAACCCTGATCCTGATATGATTCACGCAGTCAAGAACTTTTCTGTATCCTGCTCAGCAAAAGATGACCGCAGCTTCTCACGTTCCTATTTTCGTCGCTTTGTTAAAAAATTTGCGGATATCGCCCGGCCACTGACTTGACGTTCTCAAGAAGGACACGGCTTTCCTTTAGGGCTGCGAACAAGCCGACGCCTTCGACACCCTCATGCGCTTGTTAACGACGTCTCCGACACTGAGGATGTTCCACATCCGCCGCCAAGGTTTGCGAGTGGTGGCGCTGGCTAACACTCGAAGGATTAGTTCTAGTAGTAACAGATAAGTACCCCAGAAAGTAGATGGGAAGACTGCGCCGTGGTAGCTTAATTGCTAGAGCTTCGCATGCGGAATGCGAAGACGTGGGATCGTTCCCCACCTGCGGCAAGTTGTTTCTTCATCCACGTTCAGTTTCAATAATGTATAATTTCTTTATTTCAATTAGTAAGTACATGTAATTTATTCCGTCTTGTCCTTGGTGTCTTTGTTTGTTGGCTTCTTACGATGTGTGTCATGCAAGTCATGAAACAGAGGCCTACGTCTTGGTGCTATCATGGTCGTTTCGTTAACTTGGTAGGTACTAAAATTGGCAGAGTATGACAAGATTGTATGAAGAACATAAATTATAGGTCATGACATGAATTTCATGACATGCGTGTTATGTAGGTCATGAAAAAGCAGCCTACGTCTTGGTGCTGTCATGGCCGTGTCATTATTTTGTTAGGCTCCCCGCACATTGCTTCGCATAACATCTATTCCCACAGGGCGTGGGATCTGCCGGATTTTTTATCCACTTTTATTTCCAATAACTTATCATTTCTTTAATTCAGTTAGTAAGTAGAAGTAATTTCCCCTATGCTGTCCTTGGCGTCTTTGTTTATTGGCTTCTTATTATCTATTTAGCAAAAGTCGGACCCCTCGGTTCCATCTTCTCGTTCATTACATGACGAGGGTTTCGAATGCGCCAAAAGTGATGCCTTCAGGTAGCATGTGTGAGTTTATTGACCCATTGCCTTCACACAAAAATATCACGTACTCGTGACGCCTGCGGCAGAAAGGATGTTCCACATTGACCACCAGGTTTGTGAGTGGTGGCGCTGGCTAACACTCCCAGGGTTAGTTCTAGTAGTGAAACATAAATACCTCAGAAAGTGGACGGAAAAACGGCGCCGCGGTAGCACAATTGGTAAGAGCATCGCACGCGTAATGCGAACAGGTGGGATCGCTGCCCACCTGCGGCAAGTTGTTTTTCATCCACTTTCTGTTCCATTAATTTATAATTTTCTGATTTCAATTAATAAGCACATGTAATTTCCCTTGTGTTTTCCTTGGTGTCTTTGTTTGTTGGCTTCTTATGATGTGATTAATAAATATCGGGCCCCTCGGTTAACGCCCTTTCTTTTCGTTCATTACGTAACGAGGATCTCGAATCCGGCAACATTGGTTGGAACTACTATGGAACTACTATGTCCCTGCAGTATTTAATCAATTGAGTGATGAATTATGTACAATAAACACGAAACGAAATATGAATAAAGCGATCAGAAAATGGTGTGCAATCTCAATAAACACTTAGTAGGTAAAGCCAGTTGACTCATATGGAATTGTTTACCGGCTTTGTTTTCAACTTTTGTTTATGTTCTTGCTTCGATACCTGTGAATAATTTCGAATTCAGCAGCTTAAAGAATTGAGTTGTAGTCCTGTAAGTGACTGGTGTATTTATGTATCGCTTTGATGTTTTGACTTTGTTTTGACTTTGATGTTTTTTTTGACAACACTGTGCAATGAAAAAACAGGAACTCAATATACTTATTTTTTTTTGTTTCATGCACTGGATGGTGTTCAGTGTATATATGCGAGAGAATGCATTAATTGTGGTAATATGAATTTAATATTTTGTTTCACCAACTGCCTGGTCATTTTAGAAGCATTGCCTGCTTAGATTGACCAGCAAATTCACCGTGTACAATGAACTTTGGATAAATAAATAAGAAAAATGAATGAATGGTGCCTTAAGGTAGCATCTTCAATCGGTGTATTTTAGCACGTGTGGGTTTATTGACCGGTTGCCTTCACCCTAAAAGATCACGTGCGCGTGACGCCTGCGCAGAAAGGATGTTCCACATCCGTCGCCAAGGTTTGAGAGTGGTGGCACTGGCTAACACTCGAAGGGTTAGTTCTAGTAGTAACACATAAATACCCCAGAAGGTAGATGGGAAGACATGGGATCGTTCCCCACCTGTGACAAGTTGCTTTTTCATCAAATTTCAGTTCCATTAATTTATAATTTGTTTACTTCAATAAGTAAGTTCCAGTAATTTACCCTGTGTTATCGTTGGCGTCCTTGTTTGTTGGCTTCTTATGATATGATTAATAAAAATCGGGCCACTCGGTTAACCCCGTTCTTCTCGTCCATGACTGTTGGTACCTCTACTGAATGAAACGCCGTGTTGTTCAATTTCCCAGTATTGGTAAGCACGCACTCGACCTTTCCACTCGCCTGCGCTGTCGTTGTCGATTTCCAAGCCGCTTAGTGCCTTGACTAGACAGGTTAGAAGACTGAACCAACAGCTAAACGGGCGCGACGTGTCGAGCGACTTGAAATGATTGCTTACCAGTCACGTTCTTACAGCCAGCTTCTCGCGATATCATGGTTGATAATGTTGTTTAATGAAGAATTTTCAGTGTCATCAGGTTACACTCTCTAATCCAGTGCGTCTTTTTATACTAATGGATTTGACAGCAGCGTCAACAAAGGTACAACAAGGTTTTGTCTTGGTTTCCTCCTAAATGGTTTCTTACACCCTGACTTAGTAAATGGTCCCACCAAAACCACGCTTCTCGAAGCCACGCGCTGATTTTTCATCAGCGACACCGCGGACCCGGAAAACAAAAGCGGGAGAGAGAGAGGGACTTTATTTTACGAATTGTTGTTCGTCCAAGCCCTCGCCGTTTCTAACGCGTCGTCAAGGGCTGCTTCGGGGTTGGAAAAGTCTCTATAGATGTGCTGAATGTCTGGGGACTTTGCGAGGAGCTGCTAAAGCATGGGGCGCAGTTGTTGGGCTGGAGCGGTGGTCCAGCCAACTCGAGAGGCTGTAATTATTGACGGCCGAAGGTTGGGAAGGGGATGGCGAAAATAGGGCGAGGATTGAGCGTGATTTAGCATGACGACACGTCCAAAAGGCACGGGGAACGTTTTGCGTAGCCTCCGCCACACCTGGCGGGAAAAAAGAGACACTCCTTCTTTGAGCAATTATTTTATTGAGGTTAGCGTCACGTGAGGCCACTCACTGCCCCGCAGTGGCAACCCGGCATTGGAGTTTGGCGTGGCGCAGCCATGGCCGTGCATCACACAAAGCAGAGAGAGATAAAAAATAAAACACGAACGTAAAGAAAAAGAAACATACATATAAAGAGGACAATGCGTTCTTTCCCTTTCTGCTCCAGCATGGAGCTCGCCTTTCATTCCGCACAGACACACCCATGCGGCATCCTCGTCAAAGGCCCTCGAGTTGAAGCGGCCCAGAGTCGACAACCACATGTGATTCGCCAACATCAAATAGGTTCGGGAATATTACGGCACAGGCAAAGCTCGACTCAGTCTTCCATGCTGGGCTGGGAAACGGTTTTACTCTGCACCAACGTGGAACGACGTTTAGTGTAGAGCTTTGATTCCTTGCCTTTCGCCAATAGTCTAGTACGACCCATTACACAACTTTTCTTTAACGTTACGTTTACCATTAAGCTTAACTGTGACTTTTGCTTGACAAAGTTGGTGAAGCAGGCTGTGCTGGCCGTTATCGCCCTTTGTGCTATCCTCCTGTCGTTTTGGGTGTAAAGGTCAGCCTCGAATTACAACTAACATTACCACAAGTCTCGTTTTTGATGGTAAATGGACCATAATAGTTCACATTATGAGCATTACCATTCCTGCACCACACGTATTGTGAATGAAATTATTAAAATTGCGGTCAACGCGCGAGCAAACACACACATACACAAACACTCAAAAGATAAGTAAAGCCAGCTATAACTTTCTCGCAATATGACAGGAAATCGAAAGTAGAGTCATCATTGCATTTTTCTCAAAAGTAAGCTACGGCTGAAGATTTGGGCAGCTTAAGAGCGAAATTACGGTGCGGTGAGTTTGCAGCATCATCTCTTTGCAACAAACCTGAGGATAACACAAGCACGAATGACTTTACCAATTCATCAGGCAGCGCTCGCTCGAGCTACGCTTCATTTAATTGAGTTGAACGACATGGATTCTGAGCACCAGGAATGGTACGTCCGCAGGCGCCTGCAAGGCGGACATAATTTCTGCACATACTGCTGGATGAACAGAGCACACATATGTGCAGATCTCTGGGCCATGCAATAAATGAGGTGGCTGCAAAGAATTTGTCGCCAGTAACGGCTGCATCAAACGCTATACCACTGCCGCACAACACTGTTCCTTTTCGTCTTCCCGAGGCTTCCTAGAATACTAAACTGCTGGGATGCCTACTTTTGCAGGGCAACGGATCTTCATTCGCACGTTCTTTTACAGTGAGCCAGTGGCAGGTACACAGACAAATCACACGCGCCATACAGACACAGAGATACACACGCTTGCTCGAACAAGGTACACCCATATTGTTTGAGAGCATGAAGCACTTGTTAATGCCGAAGGAACAATACAAAATGGACCAAAAAACAATAACAACACAAAGTGAGCACTTCTTTCGTAGCCTCGCGGAGACGATGGATGGCTGCCGACTACGAGTAAGTGAAATGGCCAGCGTTCTTTGAACCCTGGCCTTTTAGGAGTCTTTCAGAGTCTCAGAAGAACTGCGCTTAGTCGCCATTACATAAGTCTCGTCCTTTCTTTGATAGTAATATCGCGTGGGCCTGTCATCTCTCTATATTTCTCGCTTCTGAAGGTTGCGAAAGAACATATAAAATGCACGTAAGAAAGTTCACCGCATGAACACATTCTACTACATTTCTATGCGTATCCAACTCATCAAAGGAAGAAAAGAAGCAGCGAATTAGACATGAGCAAATTGGAGGGGTTGAGCGCAGATTAAATGACGACTTGTGGTCGCAGGTTCGTTCTTCAGCACTCCACAGATGCATGAACATGGCGTAGACAGTTTATGCTCTGACAGATTACACATGCACATTCAAGGGAATGAACACAAGTGCTCTGATGGAAGCGGCGCTAGACATGCAGATGTTCATGACCTGGAAAGCGAGCAAGTTAGCACGCAACCTAGAACATGTTCAACTAGCAGTGCCCTGACGCGGGAGATGGTAGGGAGTTTAATTTTAGCTGTAGTTACAGTAGTCGACAACCATGACCTTGATTTGCTGGTGCAGCCCACCAAAGAGGGGTGGGGGAGGGGAGGGAGACGGGGTCTGCACATCCGCGAAGGCTTTGACCACGAGAAGTGCCCAGGAACTGTGGAAGAACAAGGTGGCGCTCGACGCTCGAACCAGTTCTTCCGACACAAGTTGGTGGGGTCATGAGAAACTCGGGCTCCAGGCCTCGGAGAGGTAATAAATAACAACCTCGACATTTCACTAATTGCTATCCGATGGAGTATACACTCGATTTTTTATTCAACTGCCCGTCCACCAGAGGGACAGCGACATTATGGCATGTCACCGTGGCGAAGCGAACAACTCTCATCCTTCGCCACCGACTGTGCGAACTTGCCGCGAAGGTTTCAAAACGAACGCGATACTTGTCCTGTTCGCTGGTGCAACTTATTAAAGCCGCGTCACGGAATTCCTGTAGTCGTCAGCTGTTGACCCGCTTCTATTGTGGACTAACTACTGAGAGGCTGGCAGTGGCTCCTGTGCTCAGATGTTTAAAATGAAATGTCGTGTTCTTCAGAGATGTTCCTTAATGTAAGAATCCTAACAGCTTTACATAAAGACACCTTTAGTACTTCATCGTTACGCGTTAGGAATTTGTGCAACATTGCGTCGCGCAGCCATTGCCGCCATGCCATAGTACGCAGCATCACCAATTCGCCGTTTTTTTTTTTGTGATAATGGCTACCAATGTATTGCATAGTGTGAATTTATATCTCTGACCTAAATATTGGTTTTTTTTTTCTTGAGGTAGGGGGGACAATATCTGAGACCGGATGATGCGCACTTAATTAGCAAAATCGTTCAACAGCTTAAGAGATGTCTGTTACGACACTAAAGGCTGAGAAACGCCTCAACTCTTTCGCAAGGAACTAAAGGAGCAGCATGGTCAGATTTAGGCTTGGTTAAGAGGGACGACACGAGAGCGTATGGCATGGAAGGATTTGCTGTGTTAGGACAGCATTGAAGACTATCGGCAGTTAGGTTCTACAGGTCAAAACGAGCGCATGGGCATTGTACCATTGCGCGGGCTACAGTGCTTCACTTAAAAAGTTAGAACAACGAAATTTACTCGACCGGCGATCAAAGTAAAGAAGCATCACTGCTGAATACCTGCTGCCAACTTTCAGCTGGCAACAGGAAATGTGAGAACAAATTCAGTCGTCACCCGCAAACAGAACAACACTTTTGTTATCCGAGTTGCCCTTTAACTAGTCAGGCTGGAACAGAAATTGTGCAAGCATATAGGCGCTTGCTATTCATTTCGCTCGCCGCGGCATCGGGGTGGCTGCAAATGTTTGGCACACACGCACGCAAGCCCCTGAGCTGCACGTAGTCCGTTGAAACCTTGCCATGTCTAGCCGTCCACATCGTGCACTAAACTTAACACTCTTAAGCAGAACGCGATGTCGGCTGGCATCATTTATTCGTGCGTCCATGTTTCACTCGAACGATTCTCGTGTCTCCTCAAAAGCAGGGTGTCGATACTGAGTACACTTGCTCAAGTATAGGGATGAGCTTATGCACAAAGCACATTGCATGAGTACGAGCAGAGCTATTTAATGCTAGAGTACCGAAGTACTCTGGTGCGAGGCAGCAACATAACGGCTGTACTTATCGCGCACTCGAAGGTGAGGAACTGTAAGCAAAGAAGATAAGTTATTATCTTGTTTCCAAATTTCTAAGGCCTTTCGGACTGACTTAGCTATCTTCTGTCCATAAAAGAGCTCAGAAAAATTAGATCATTTGAGTAATTGCCCCCTTTAAAATGCGCTGTGTTATATAGCGATCATGATTCTAATTTACTTGAGTACAACATTATTATTTTTTCAATTTCCATTTAAACTCTCAAACAGCTGTTCTAAAGGGCAAGCAGGGAACCTTATAGGAGCATTTCCAAAGCTGTCGCGGAACTTAGATGTCGACGTGAAGCAAATTCGCGCTAGTAGGTGGGTACCAGACCTCAAAAATGATATTACAAAAATGCCACGCCAACGCAGCGGGAGTTCCCTCTCGCTCGGACACTGATAGGAAGATGAGGTTTTCACATCCAAAGTGCCTATGAACTGTGTAAAAAACTACGTTGTGATAAGTGATTAATGGGAGATTAAGAGCACCCAGTGACTAACTGCTTGAAGTGAAAAAAGACAGAGAGAAAATCTGACAGGACTGACTGACTGCAAGCGGTCCTAGAAAGTGTTGTCAAAGCGAAGGAAATACAGTCTAATTTTTCGCTACGGCAGCAAACTAGAATGCAAAATAACTCATTACTCAAATAACTATGTTTCTATTTAATAAAGTAATTAATAAGCGGCACTTTTAGCTGAAGCCAAGACATTAAAGCAGAAAACAAGAAGTGAAGTGGAATTAACCTGGCAATGTTATACTTTTGGATGACAGGAAGTGCTCCCGTACCAGACTGAAGCTCATTCGACCTAATTGAAGCAGGGTTTCAACGTCAATTATTCATGTGATAAAGACCCCGCACGCGCACATTTTTACACTCGCTCGGTGCAAGTACACTTGCAGAGAAGCCTACTTTGTGACGCAAGTAGCAGGACAGAAGGATGAGAAGAGACAGCAGAGTTATCCGTCCCAGCGGATTGAATACGCCGGTAGATTTAGAGGAGCAGACAGTTTTTACCAGAGGGATCACACTTATACCGGCAGCGTGTTGAAGCAATGAGTATGCCGTCCTCCGCTCGCAGAGGACGCGTCGGTCGTCGAAGTGCTCGCGTCGCTTGTAACGTGGTCCGGTGGTTCTGGAAATGCGGCGATGTGGGGACAGTCCAATAGCGGGTCCTCTCAGTGCTTGCCGGACAGGTCGATGTCTACTTGCGCGACAACTTGATACCTGCGTAGTTAAGAAGCAGAGTGCCGGTTTCCACGCTGAGCCACTGAGTGCTATGGCTAAACGAAAATCTGCACCACTCTATTAATCTTTCTTTATGTATACATGCGGCCTAAATATGACGGTAACAGATGGCGCATACGTGCCTATTGCACACCCAATTCAATACCATGGAAAGTTAAAGAAAATGATATTCTGGGGTCCTTACGAGCCACAACTACGATATGATTATGGGACAGGTCGTAGTGGGGGGCTCTTGATTAATTTTGACCACCTGGGGTCTCTTAACATGCGCCCAATGCGTGGTATACAATGGCGTTTTTGCGCTTTGCTCCCATCGAAATGCGGCCGCTGCGGCCGGAAGTTGATTTCGCACCCTCGGGCTTGCTTAGCAGTGGAACGCCAAAGCCACTACGGCACTACGGCCTGTAGTCGCGCCGAAAGTGAGGTGTCACATCTTCACATGAACGTTACCCAGGCTGGTATAATGTAATGATTCCCCTTTCGCACGAATCTATTCCTTTCATATCATCCACCGTTCACAACCGGCCGGTAACGTGGTAAGTGATAACGTAAGCGAAGACCACTGACGTTGCGTGAAAAGGAATAGCATTGGAACAGAAGGGAATACGCGGGCCCCGTATCCGCTGGTTAGCGCCGCAGTTGCCCCAACCAACGACTGTTGCAGGGGTGCGAAAAAATTCTACCCAGAATGAGCGCCGTGACCTCCAGGAGTCAAGAAGCTACGTGTCATACAAGCATGCTTGAGTCGCTCTCGAAAAATTTTCTTGAGTGTTGTCACCAATTATGTAAGCGAGAAAGTGCTGTCTATTCAAATTGCCCACGTGCGACGCGAATAGTGCTTCATCTTTTCGAATGAACACGGACCGCAGTGATTACTATGAAACGTACAGCCCGGTCCACTGTTAAAGAGAACACACGAGCGTAGAACAACACGTGCAAATTTTCTGGCAAGTGTACGATTCCCCGACTCAGCAGCACACGCCTCGTGGCTCGTGACGCTGGCATCTTTCTGTGCACCTGTGCAGTGCATTGATGTCGCTTTATCCGGTAGCGCCTGCAATGTGCGAGAGGCCCATTAGTGCGTTTATCCTTTAACAGTAAACTTCACTGTACAGCGATCGATACATGTGTAAATAGCGGACGGATTTGTTCGGCGAGCAGAGAATGGACGAGTGACGACTGTGCTCGCCGCTAACGTTATGAACTATAAGTGTTGCCTGCCTTTTTGGGCACTAGTTTGCTCATCACTGCGGCGTGGCCAATATATTAGTCTAAACTAAACTGGTAGATTGAACGCTTTAAGCTGCAACTATGTGCGTGCTTACTTGATTGATTGAATTATTATGGATTGGAAACGATGGTAAAAAGCACAATATCTTCTACACAATGGTAAATTGAAAAAAAAAAAAGATGAATAAAGTATGATGATTGTTGAAGTGACACATTTCAGCTATTTAGCAGTTTCTAGACAAATGCCAGGTAATCAATTGCAATTAAAATGATAATAAAGAAAAAGTGAAGCTCGCGGTCAGTGCGAAAGCTAGCACTAGCCAGGCATGCCAAAAGGATACAAAAAGAAAACAAGACACGAAGCAGTGGAAGCGATGCCATCTTGAATTTCCAAAACTGGCGCGCGATACCACAAAGCGTAGAGAGAGAGAGAGAGAGAGGGTGAGTGAGAGAGAGAGAGAGAGAGCAAGAGAGAAACGAAAATTCACGGTGGTTAATCAGAAAGGGATCCGGTAGGCTACCCTACATGGTGTGAACGCAAAAAATAAAAAAAAATAAAGAATCACTAAAAAGAAAAGAAGCGAGAAAAGTGTTGAGAGGAACATAAATCGCGAGGCGGAGTGCATCCCTGTAGCCGCCCATCTCGCAGGCTCGTATGGGGCAGGAAATGAACCACTAGCTACATATGTCCGTTCTGTCCACTTCTCCGATACCCTTTGTTCTGGCAGTGGCGTAGGACCCATTCTAATAAACAGACACGAAAGACGAAAATAATTATAGCCGCATTAGCAAACTTCCCCTTTAAAATGCCACAAATGCCCCTCTTACCGCGAGAACAGGATTGACAAGACAGAAAAGGCGAAAAAAAAATGAAATACGAGTGGCGACGCCGCCTTGAAGTTCCCGCGACATCTCGCCGTGACGTCATCTATTATGACAGTGTCTGCTCGGACCTAGTCAAATTCTTGTCGGCAAAGATGAACTACGTTATATTCTGAAAGCGCGATGTAGCGAACCTTGCAAGCTTCAAGAACTTTCTTTTAATATAAAAAAAGAGAAATCGCTGAAGTCACAATGAAGCACCGGGGCTGGGGTTTCAGCGCGAAATAATAATAAAGAAGTGGAACTTTGACCTTAATTTTCTCGTCTAAGAATGAACTAATTATCACTAAATTAACGTAAATACTATTTTAAAAAGAACACTTCGTTAGTCGACACTAGCTTAACAATATAATCCACTTTAGATTGTCCCTTTACGCATGGTACTCGGCCCTCGCCACTCGTAGTTTTTGGAATCGCTTTCCAGATATGAAGATCTTATTTACCGAGAATGAAAGGATTAGAACTGCAAAGAAAATAAACAGACTCAACCTGAAAACTTTTGACATCTCTTCTCGCGAAATAGAGACCCCATATACATGACAACACAGTGAAGTCCGTCATGCCAAAATGACGTCACTAGTGTTGCGGATCGATCGCGAAATTAAAAAAAAAACAAAAGTGGGAGTTTCTCTTTCATTTTATCTGCTAGTCCTTTTCGCCCAAGAAAGTGCTGATACAGCTGGTCTAAAACAGGGCTTCTCACTTGTGTATCTAAAAATGGTGAGATGTTAGGGATGGTGGAATATGAGATTTTCCGAGCCACGAAGCAATGGAAGACCCATGATGGCCACTACAGATTCTAAATGCACCCGTCTTTATCTATACGGTGTGTCGCTACACTACTTGAATGCTAGTCGCATTACCGTCAAAAGTCCTCGTGAGAAGGTTGTTCGCGGATTTTTTTTGCTTTCCAGGTTAAAATTTATGCTGATGCTAAGTTTTACTGTTCACTATGCCGAAGTTTGCTTTCGTCAGCTTTCAAAAGTGGAATGTCCAAGTGAATCATTATGTGCAAAAAAATTAAAATACTAATTTTAAAGAAGAGCGCGATTTTTCAACGTCCTTCGTGCCTTAAAGAAGAAACTACGTCTTTATTTGTAATGTGTGGGGTAGAATGCATTTTAAGTTATACGAACATAGGTGACTAGTGATTTGGAATAGCTGCTAATGTCAGGAGGAGTGCAGAAAACCATCCGAGCCTCGCGACAGTGCTATGCGAATCGATAAAAGCGAGCCAATGACACTTTCTCGATCAGGTGTCGACTTGATATGTAAAGTACATAGTGCTAAGCCTAGTCACCGAGATCGGTGCGTAATCTGCTACTGCTGAGAGTGAATCCGAATGATCCGCTGCAGTATGGGAACGCCTATACCCTCAAGTGCATCGCGTTGACGAAGTTTGGTGCTCCGCCTAGTTCTCAGCCGTAAGTGCCGTCAGCTGTGCCTCTCGCTCTCTTTAGCAATTCAATTTTGATCATTTGTTCGACCTCTGCTCGACATTTGAGCCTCGGGGTTATAAATCTATAGGGCGTATAGGTGCTGATATTTTGATGCCATCTCTCTTTGTGTGCCTTGAGTCTTAGAGGAAAACTTTGAACGGAAAGTGTAACAGAAATATTACTCGAATTACTTTAATTTTTGAACTGATTTAATATTATAGCAATCTTTGATTATATTTACCCGAAAAATTTGTCTTAAAGGCTTCAAGAGCACATGTCGGGTCTGTCATGAAAAAAAAAAGCATTATTGTTTCTGAAAGCGAGATTACCCGCCTATTTTCTTAGTTTTGACGGGGCTCTCCGTACCTATCGGTACCTATTTAAGGCAACTGTCCATTTCCCGAAGCGCAATCACGGTTCAGGAAAGTGAAGTGCTCAGACGTTGTAGTGTCGATGTCGCGAGGCCGTCGCAGTAATCAGAGGCCGCCTTACCCGGAGGATCCTTTCGAAGAGCCGGACGAACCGCTGGAGGAACCGCTGGAGGAACCGCGCACCGACGACGGCCTGTTGTAGCTGCTGCTCGCCTTGTAGCCAGAGCTGGACGACGATGACGACGACGAAGGCGAGTACCTGCTCTTGGTGCGACCCGAGCTGTAGTGGCCGCTGCTGCTGGCGCTCGCGTAGTTGCCGTAGTGGTGAGACTTGTGGCCCGAGGAACCGTGGCTGCTTCCGGACGTGTACTTGATCACTGCCGGCACGGCTACGGCGTGCTGGTGGTGCACGGCGGAGACCGGTGCCGCATACTGCGCAACGAAACCAAGCCCGAGCGCTCACGGTGAGAATTCGGGAAGCAGCCAAGGGTTGGTTTGAGAGTTCAGGTGCCAGAACACATACACCGCCATCCCCCCTTCCCCCCCCCCCCGCCCCGCCAACCTCCGTCCCCTTTTTTTTCGCTTTCCGAAATCTTAATTATCAATAAGCAGCAAGGTAACGCAATCAAGAAAAAAAAAACACTTTAAAAATAGTTTCGAAGTGGCTGAATGTCATTCCCGAAGACCTAGCTATGGTATTGGGCAGAGTTGCGGAGTGGAGCCCTGCATTTCATTCCCACTCCATTCCGGAGAGTAGAGATCCCCGAAATTCCGCTCCGCAAGTTGGATCAGTACCACCCCTGGAGTAGCTGAGCTGGTTCATTCCAATCCTTCGATTCCAGCTATTGAAACGCTTTCTCTGTAATTGTTTACAGTATGCACTTGCCTAAAAGCAGTGAAGAAGAAACTCGGAATTGGCAAGAATCAGATGTATGCGTTAAGAGTCAAAGCCGGCAATATCATTACTAATATGGATGAGATAGTTCAAGTGGCTGAGGAGTTCTATAGAGATTTATACAGTACCAGTGGCACCGACGACGATAATTGAAGAGAGAATAGTCTAGAGGAATTCGAAATCCCGCAGGTAACGCCGGAAGAAGTAAAGAAAGCCTTGGAAGATATGCAAAGGGGAAGGCAGCTGGGCATGATCAGGTAACAGCAGATTTGTTGAAGCATGGGGGGCAGATTGTTTTACAGAAACTGGCCACCCTGTATACGCAATTCCTAATGACTTCTAGCGGGCCGGAATCTTGGAAAAACGCTAACATAATCCTAATCCATAAGAAAGGGGACGCCAAAGACTTGAAAAATTATAGACCGATCAGCTTACTGTCCGTTGCCTACAAAGTATTTACTAAGGTAATCGCAAATAGAATCAGGAACACCTTAGACTTCTGTCAAGCAAAGGACCAGGCAGGATTTCGTAAAGGATACTCAACAATGGACCATATTCACACTATCAATCAGGTGATAGAAAATTGTGCGGAATATAACCAACCTTTCAATATAGCTTTCATTGATTACGAGAAAGCGTTTGATTCAGTCGAAACGTCAGCAGTCATGGAGGCATTGCGGAATCAGGGTGTAGATGAGCCGTATGTAAAAATACTGAAAGATATCTATAGCGGCTCCACAGCCACCGTAGTCCTCCATAAAGAAAGCAACAAAATCCCAATAAAGAAAGGCGCCAGGCAGGGAGATACGATCTCTCCATTGCTATACACAGCGTGTTTACAGGAGGTATTCAGAGACCTGGATTGGGAAGAATTGGGGATAAGAGTTAATGGAGAATACATTAGTAACTTGCGATTCGCTGATGATATTGCCTTGCTTAGCAACTCAGGGGACCAACTGCAATGCATGCTGACTGACCTGGAGAGGCAAAGCCGTAGGTTAGGTCTAAAAATTAATCTGCAGAAAACTAAAGTAATGTTTAGCAGTCTCGGAAGAGAACAGCAGTTTACGATAGGTAGTGAGGCACTGGAAGTGGTAAGGGAACACATCTACATAGGACAGGTACTGATTGCGGATCCGGATCGTGAGACTGAAATAATCAGAAAAATAAGAATGGGCTGGGGTGCGTTTGGCAGGAATTCTCAGATCATGAACAGCAGATTGCCATTATCCCTGAAGAGAAAAGTTTATAACAGCTGTGTCTTACCAGTACTCACGTACGGGGCAGAAACCTGGAGGCTTACGAAAAGGGTTCTACTTAAATTGAGGACGACGCAACGAGCTATGGAAAGAAGAATGATAGGTGTAACGTTAAGGGATAAGAAAAGGGCAGATTGGGATAGGGAACAAACGCGATTTAATGATAGCTTAGTTGAAATCAAGAAACAGAAATGAGGGGGGGGGGGCATGGGCAGGACACGTAATGAGGAGGGAAGATAACCGATGGTCATTAAGAGTTACGGAATGGATTCCAAGGGAAGGGAAGCGTAGCAGAGAGCGGCAGAAAGTTAGGTGGGCGGATGAGATTAAGAAGTTTGCAGGGACAACATGGCCACAATTAGTACATGACCGGGGTAGTTGGAGAAGTATCGGAGAGGCCTTTGCCCTGCAGTGGGCGTAACCAGGCTCATGATGATGATGATGATGCACTTGCGTGCCTAGTAACAAAAACTGCATATTTTTGAAGTCTTTTTCAAGTAATGTTACGTACTTTTCTTCCCCACATGAACAAACACCATTTTGTGGCCTCTTATCTCTTCAGGCCACTGTTGCCTTTTGATCACTCGACTGTAGTAAAGTACACAATAACCTATCCCGCAGTGGGCGAGTGCAATTATTTGAGGAAAAAGCAGGCAAGCAGGATTAAGATGGTCGTCTTCAAGGAAAATGCTGCTGTCGCAGTAAATGAGTTCCGAGGCGGTGGAATCGCTGATGTTTGCTACGTTCCTTTGTTTCACATTTACCGGCATAATAGCAGGCACCATTTTCCACCACGTATCTCTGACCGCCTGTTATCGCGCCTTCTGGGTAAACGACATTGTACGAAAAAACACGGTGTGCTTTTAAAATAACCGAAGACCCACGCAGGGTGCTGCCGTTCGCGATATGGATGTTCTCGGCGTGAGTCCCTATGTCGTAGGTGAAGCACGCTCCTTCTTAACCGAATGATTTTTGAAAACTGAACTCTTTAACTAGCTGTCAAGTAGTTCACTAAAGCTAAGGAGTTAACAAACTTAACTTCTTAACAATAACGTAAGGGGTTCATTCCAACCACACGTTGCTCTCTTTAAATGTTTTTCACATTGTAACAAAGAAAAGATTCCGAGTCATCGGAGCTTAAAATGTATAGAATACCGCATTGTTTACAATTAAATCAGCAGATATAGTCACCTAAAAGCAGGTAGTGAAATAAGCATATTGAGCAAAAATTTAAAAAGAGGAGTAACAAATCGGCCCAATCGGTCTAGTTGAATTGGCAAGTTTATCGGTTTTGTAGTATTGCTCGAAATAAACATTTATCGTTCCGGGACTATGTGTCCGTTTCATTACGGAATCTCTGGTTCCCATTCCGTTCCCAATCCATCTGCCAGACTGGTTCTATCATTCGATTCCCCATTCCATTCCGCGAGTTTGAAAATGATTAAGGATTCCGGGATCGTTCCAACTCCTGAGTTGACACTCCGCAACTCTGGCATTGGGGGATAAAAGTTAAATGAACAGAGGCAAGGTGCCTCAGACAGGTTGGCCTGAGGCACCTTGCCTCTGTTGATCAACCTTTTATCCCACAAAGGGCTTCCCTCTGTCGGCCCCTCTCTTGTCTTTGAATGGCTATGGTGTGGGATATTATTTCGAGTGGTGTGTATGATTAATAGAGAGGTTTAGCTTGTCCTGTATTCCGGTAAAACGCAGGCGGACGGACCGTTGGGGCGTTGAGGCGGAGGGGTAAACATGAGCGGTCTGCATGGTGCAGCCACCTGGTGGCACAGCGTTGAAACAGACAGAAACAGCTAATATTGCATTAATCGAGCGTATTCTTTTTCGCTCCTGGTGTGAATTTTTGGCAGCAACACGATTACGCCAGTGCCGAAAATTTACACCAGCAGCGAAGAAGAATACGCTCGGTTAATGTAATATTAGCTGTTTCTCTCTGTTTGAGCACTGCGCCACCAGATGGCTGCACCATGCAGACCGCTCACGTTTACGCCTCCGCCCCAACGCTCCAACGCCCCGTTTGCCTGCGTTTTACCGGCATACCGGACAAGCTGAACTTCTCTAATGATGTAACTGAGCGTGTTTGTGCCGTTTTCTTTTCCATCCTGTGCCAGCGTTTATCTTCCAGTGAATTACAAGTGGCACGCCACAGAAAAGCCTCCGTGTCAGTGCATATCGGCGCAGATGTCTCTGACTGTGGCAGTCCTCGCGATGGGTGTGATGATTGGACTGATAGGGCACGACCAGAATGTCAAATAAAGGGACTAAGCAAGAGTGGCTACCTTTAAGAACGCGAAACGAACACACGACCTCCAGAAGTCTTGTGCCGACTTGCACCAGGCGCGTTTGAAACACAACAAAGTACCACACTTCTTTGTGGCACGATATGCACGTATACCGTGCATTCGTGCGCCTGTCAGCAATCAGCCAATCTCAACGTGGTTTTGCGTTGGTTGCCGGTCATGTTTACTGCATGTTCTGCTTGTTGCGGGTAGATCTTCGAGGCCAGTTCAGACCTGCCAAAATATACTGACAGATTTATCGAGGTCTGATGAAGCAAAATGAAACATTATGGCTACCTAAATGATGGCGCGTGATTCGAAATTCACCACTGGAACTTCTTTCCTGTTATCCTAAGTTCTTTCCTCTTAATAATTTTATTTCTGCATCTGATGCTACTAAGTCGCTTTCCAATATCCGGCGGCATATTTTTGGTTTTGTTTTCGTTATTGTTGATGTTTATTGCTCTGATGTATAATTCTTTATTCTTTATTGCATTGACTCCCCTGTAGAGCTGCATAATGTAAAAGAAAACAATAAAAGTATGCAAAAGACATAAAAGGGTCGACCCAATAAAGAACAGACCGAAACCAATGCTTCTCCTTGCCTGTTCTCGTTCCGTCTCTTTTTGGCGCTGTTCCGCATAACGCAAACAGTAGATGAACATCAGCTAACACCTCCGCCGTAATTGCTGTATGGTTGCGACACAATCTAATGAAAGCAATTCACTGCACTGCACGAATACAAAAGAAAATCAACGCAATGGCATACAGTTTGTCTGAAGTCTCACGATCAGCACTGGCACCGCTGCGTAATACTAAAGTTTCCAGAGCATAGGAACGACGGAAAACAGGGATATGACATACAAGAGTGGCAGGAACAGCACTTGATTGCCCATATCCAGGGATATGGGCTTTGCCCCTTCGTCTATTTGTCAAACTTCACTGGAGTACATCCGCGTAACTCAATGGCAGTATTTACCAAAAAGAAAAAAAAGAAAAAAAGATTTCAAAGGTCCCCTCGAATCTCTACGACAGGGTGTGTCCTTTTAATAATTCGTACTTGCCGCACTTAGCCCTAACGCGCTTGCTGCGTTACAGCAGCGTTTTAATGAGACAGCAATTATATGGAGACTCCAGGCGCAGTTCTGCTTTGATAGTGATCTAAAGAAAGGAAGGACGCTTGATTCTGCAACCCGTGAGGGGTCACGGCGAAGCGTCGTCAGGGGAGAGGGAGTGGGAAGTGAAAGATGATAGAGAAAGAGGGAGGATGTGGCTTTTGCCGTCGCCGAGAAGTTCCGTATGAGTGAAAGCGTGTGAGGGTGAGCCGGCGAACGCGGTGCAATCTTGCGTTCGCGAGCGAGGAACGCGTCCCGGATGCGTGCCCTCTCCTGTGGCGCGCGGGACAGTGAGGTCAGGCGAGGGAGGAGGGGTGTTGTTCGGCGGCTGCTAGAGCTAGGGTGCCTCGATGTCCTCCTCGCCCGCCGCTCCGTACAGAGTGGAGACAACCGCGGCGTTTGCGACGGCGTTGACCACGCGAATCGCGGGCGCCGTAGTAGACGCCTTTAGGCTGTTTCACATGGCGCGATTGGGGCGACAAAAAATCGTTCTTCCACGTACGTCGCAGAGCGATTTTCACTGACAGCTTTCACATGCGTTTGCGGCAGCGCGATTCCCGTCGCAGCGCTGCGCAAGGTTGCCTCCTGCTCACAAAGTATCCATGCCTCCATCGTTAAACAAAAACGACATGTAAACTAGTCAAATATTCGAATTTTCGTATTATTATTCGGTAATAGAATAGTTACACAATTTTTTAACGTTTAAAAGAGTTGAGACTTTACGACAGCTTGCAGATACGGTGAGTGAGAAACTGCACAACACGGAAAGTATGAGCGTGTGGCTTGTGCGGCGTCGGTGGGGTGGTGTCGTTTAGTACACTATAGTTTCATTGTTACTATGGAAGCCACATCTTTTTTTCCTGGATGAGTATTTGCTTTTGCAGAACAAGCTACTATTGAGTGTACATGTATAAGCAGCTGGCACAATTTGCAGCGATGAAGAGGTTGACGACGGTGGCGATATAGTGGGTACGTGCCTTATGTTGAAGCGGCGTCCGTCTCCCGTCCTCTAGCGTGCAGCTTCTCCTTTTAAACAAATTGTGTAAGCGGACGAAAAAAAAAAGGTTATGAAGCTCCTAAGCCGGCAGATGCTGGTGGGTACGCCCTATTAAAACATAAGTAAAACTGGCGCGTGACATTGCTCCACAGAGCTACCAACGCGCGGTAAAACACGAAAGCGCCTATTTTGACAGCGCTTTGTTTCGTCACACATTGCCCCTCTCACATCGCGCCGATCGCTGCAACTCTGCGAAGGCGCGACCAACTTGTTGGAATCCAGTCGCGGAGAGCCCATGACGTCGCAGCGGTCGCTCAGCGACGGAATTCGCTGCGTCGCTGACTGAAAATCGCGCCATGTGAAACAGCCTAATTTGGCGTACGCCGGGGGGACGCGTTGCCGGCGCTCGTGTGTTTTGAAAGCAAACTGAGACGAGGTCAAATCGCGTGCCCGCGCGGGCCTCATCTTCAAAGCGATTTTCGATGTTTGCAGAGTGCGCGTAGTGCCGGTAGCTTCATACGTGCGGTGCTTTCGGCGTTTCGTTCGCGTTCAAGCGACAGATGCACGGAGGTCAATTGGCTCGCGGCTGCTGCCGCGATTCCTAACTCCAGAATTTTCACAGCGAGTTTCCGCGCTCATCGAGCGAGATGTATTCATGTTTACCTGTGCGCGCGTGACACCATGCTGGTTAATTTAGTTAAAACACGCTGACGGGCTATTTGGTTTGAATCCATGATAGAATGTGTAAGCGCGACAGAACAAGAACGTAGAAAGAAGCGGCCACACAAAGACAGCGCTGTCTCTGTGTGTCTGTTTCTTTCCACGTCCTCGTTGCGTCACGCTTACACTCTAGCATTTTTAATTTAGTTAGCTAGCCAGTGTTTACAAGTTTATACGGCCGATAAAACTATTATCCTTAAGTCGTAGAGCTATCTACTAATTTGCTATTACAATCGTTGCTTCGTCTTTCAGGCGGAACTGCGAATTTTTTGTCTGGATCAAAACACCGCTATAACGCAGTAGGATTGCTGTGAATTCGTGTGCCGTGAATACGCATGTTATCAAAGAAAGTTTCAGTAAGCAGCTTCGAGAGGGTACGCCTCTTGAAGTTGTTAACAGCAGAAGCTTGATGTGGGCGAGTTGCTTTAACATACTTCAAGAAAAGAGCGCTACAAAGACGGGGGCTAAAAGAACATGTACGACGGACTATTGCCTGTCCGTCGTACATGTTCTTATTTTAGTCCGCGACTTTGTAGCGCTATTTTCTTCAAGTTTGCCAACTGAAAACGTTTGAAATTCGGGTGGACTTTTGAAATGTCATCTTTAAAAATGCTGCACACTGAGTTACGCTGGTGCATTGCGGTGAAGTTCAACAGATAGCTCCAGGGGCAATGTTCAAAATTTCTGGGTGTACGGTAACATTGCTCACACAATGCCCACCGAAAAAAAAAATTGTGCTGAACGACATTAGTGGGGAGATGGGCTTTAATACAAGACATGTTTTACACTTACCTTAACGCGAACACTAAAGGGCAATATTAGGTCGAGGTAAACAGCTTGATTAGCGTTAAAGAGCAAGGAAGTGCCCATCCGAAGAGGTAATTTTACCGATAGCAGATATTCGTAATCGAGAGATTGACATTAACGTAAAACAGAATTAGCACCGCACTGCGATAATATCGCACCAGCTCCTACACTGTAACATATCCCGTTAGTGACTGGTCATTCGCTGCCTACCAGCGACAGCCAAAAAAGAAAAAAAAATAGTTACCTTGCACTTCAACGTCAAATCAAATGCAGTATGACTAAGTTTTATAGAAATGTGTTACATAAATCTTACTGGTTACTACTTCACCATTTTTACGAAGTTATTGACCCATTAAAAAAGTCACAAGCCTGCGTTCGAGCAGTTCACACTGCGTCCCCACACCCCAAAAAATAAAGAAATACCATAAATAAACTGCCGCTCACCCATCGTTAAAATGCTGTTTATTGGCTGGCTAGATCGCTGTTGTTGATTCTGTGCATTTTCCCCATTTTATTTAGGGCACCAAAGGAATATCAATTCGCGAGTTGCACAATAATGACCAGTTCAACAATTTCCCAGCAGCAATACACAAATAAGTTGGTATTGCGGGAAAGCCAGCTTGTCGGTTTTCAAAACGGTCTGTTAATGTCTGTTAATGTCTGTTAATGTCTGTTAATGGGCGGCCTTTCGGTTCAATGCAGGCCGACCATGACCTCCAAGGTCACTGGCGTCCCTACATAAAAGTGGGGTCGTTCGTGGCGGGCGGTTCCTGTAGTGGAATAACTGTCTAAGTCATCTCTCAGCACAAAAAAAGAAGAAAAACATGCTGCGATGTTGCTAGACTGGTCATCTAACAAACCGTACCGAATCATTTTTTATTGAATATGCTTTTAAAGAACCTCGAGTGTTTTTCCAAGAACGGCGCGCCTTATGGCCCTGTGTCACTTTGGAACTTTGAAATCTATCTATCTATCTATCTATCTATCTATCTATCTATCTATCTATCTATCTATCTATCTATCTATCTATCTATCTATCTATCTGAACAGGTTTCACTTTCAGCATCCTTCTGATAACGATATGTGAGCATGCAGACCTGTTCGGGCAGGTGACTGAGCGCCGACGCAGCCGACGACGCTCCGTGCGTCACGTGGTGGACGGCTTCGAGAGGGGAGCCTCCCGCGTGCTGAAGCGCCGCCGAGGCGGAGGACACGTGCCGGACCGCGTCCAGCGCGGACTGCCTGGAAGCGTGCTGCAGTGCGGCGGCCAGGCCGCTCGCGCCCAGGCCTCCTCCTCTACCTCGTCCTCCTCCTCCGGAGTGCGTCACGTGGTGCACGGCCGCGATGATGGGCGCCGCTTCGGAGGCCGAGCCGTGTTGGTAGTGGTGGAACCTGAGGCCTCCGTGGCCACGCTGGGCGGAATGCACGGCCGCGGCCAGCTGGCTTGCCAGCTGTCCCTCGTGGGCGCCCGACGAGTGCCAACCGCCCTTCCAGCCGCCCTTCCAGCCATGGCTCTCCTCGTGAACGCTGCGCAGTGCGGGAGAAAAGTTATGCGGAAACCATGGAAGATGAGTGTCATGTACTGGAGAAGAGCGAGTCGTATGCACTGCTTCGAGGACGAGGACGAGTTAGCCGAAGCCGCGTGCCTGCATTATACGAGCTGTGTGACCTCTCGCAGCTGTGTGAGCTCTACTATCTGAGGGCTTGATTAGACCATAACGCCTCTAGACAGTCAACGTAAGCGAATATCCCGAACGCACAGACTAAGAGAGAAGTGGTTCGATGAAGAAGGGAAGATTGGCGCTATCTTCTGCAGCCCTTGCGGGAGCACGACTCAGGGCCAGACTAACGTAAGAGCTAGTGACAGTCACCCCCTCCCTCGCGCACCGTTTCCGTCGGCATCTTCCAGTACACTTTCTCTCCCTCTACTTTCATTCCCTACCCCCTGTGCAGCGCGGTTGAGGTGTCCTCTGCTGAGAGACAGTTACTGCGCTGCACTTTACCCCAGCCTTTCCTTCCCATCAACAAGAATCTCCTTCTCTCCCTAGCCTTCCCGGAGTTCCTTCGCGGCATCCGCGCAGAGCTACCGCGTCCCATTCTTACTCTCCTTGGCGTGTCGGCGTCAACGCCGTCTGCGTTCGACAGCACGTTCGCCTGCGTCTGCGGTGTATACTTCGTGAACGAGAAACCGCTATGGATTCTGGTTGTGAAAAAACCCGCCATTTCCTTCAGCGCGTTTCCTTGCCCTCCCTACCCCAAGTCTGACCACCGTGGTACCTCCTAATACGAAAACAGCCGAAAGCACCAAGGAAGAGTGTTTGCTTTAATTGATTAAAGTTATTCTCGGGTGTTACGTGTCAAAACCACAATTATTATAAGGCACGCGGTAGTGAGGGACTCCGGATTAATTTTAACCACCCGCAGTTCTTTAACGGGCTTTTGTACTTCATAAACCTCTTTTGCGGAGCAGTTCTAGAGGAATGAGAACGCGCTTTCAGCGGCGCACCGCACGTTGGCTCAGAGAAAGCTCCCGCATACGAAAACATCACCGCTTCTGCTATACTACTGTGCGGTGAGCGGCCGGAAATGCGACTGCGTTCTGTAACGCACTATGCTTCATTCATGCTGCAAAACGTGGAACAGTAGAGGGAAGGCGTCTGCAATAGTTGGCTGCAGAAATAGTGACTGTCATATTAAGAAATTTAATGAACGTGGGCTACTAAGTTAACGCACCGCTGCTACATAAGGAGTGCCTTTGTTGCCTGCCGGCCACCCTTCGCAAATCACGGCTTTCCTTGGGGATAAAAAAAATCACTCTTGCGCCAGCGTTGTGTCCTTAACTTCTAAATGAGGAAGACCAACCCCGAAAAGTTGGCAAGAGTGAGTACCGCTTATTACACAGCGACAAAGCAAGTAGCAGCGCTTCCTGGCATATTACCGTTTCTCGCTCTTTATCTGCCGATATCCGCACCAACTCACACGCAAACTTTCGCCCACGTATGAAGAATAAGTGGATGTGCTCACTCTTAAATCAATGCGCCGAAGCATGTGTGATGGCGACTACACACGAATGTCCGAAGCTGAACGTTTCGTTACAGTTCACGGACTAAACGAGTGACTAGTGATAATACGTCCTTGCTACAAGCTAAGTACAGATCATCTACCTTCCAAACCTTGTGCGCAGCAAGAACAAATCTATCGCAACTGAGCACGTCCGCGAGGAGTTATGCAGGAAATAAACAAGAAGATAGTGACAGCGGCAAAGAATTTTACTGAGTCAGAAAGATGACAAGCCGCTGCTTCAAAGTTTTTGCCAAATAAAGAACGAAGAGCAAAACACACGAATCCTGATTTAATTCGTAAGCGGAAAGTTTGAACACCTTGGAATACATATAGTCCCACTTTTAGTACAAGCACCGTATACGCTGCCCACGCCGTATGGGACAAGGCGCAATGAGCTCCGAAAGTGCTTATATATGCCCTGAAGCTGTGGCCGAAGCTTCGTGTCGTCTTCCCAGTCACCGCCTACAATATCCGCTGAAACAGTGGGTTTGCCGAGTCACATCGGGCATCATGCACATCCACCGTAAACACGAAGACAGCTGAGGCAAGCAATGGACGCACCACCACAGGATCAAACACAGCGGCACCCACGAGATCGCCGACAAAGGGGTCAATACTAATTGCCTTTATACTTCGGACGCTTTGCGTGAATGTGTCTCCAGCGTTAGCAAGGGCATTGGTAGCGTAAAATCCGCGCTATAGTGTATTGTATATGCAGCAGTTGTATATAACAGTATGGATGACACATGCTATATAGTGCAAGAGTGCAATAGTACCCGAATACTTGGCGTAATAGTTCTGCGCAAACCCACAAGGTGGAGAGAAGTAATTAATAAAGGTAAAACGAGACATCCACCCAATCGTTGAAATTGCTACAAAGGAAACCCACACTGAGTCCTCGAAAGAACAGCTTCGCAGTGGAGGAAAAATTTGTCTTCGTCCGGGACTCGAACCCGTGACTACGAACTTTCCAGAGCAGCCGCTCTAACATCTGAGCTAACCAAGCGGTTAGCAGATGGTAGGACGAAGTCGAACCCATCAACAAGCTTTGCCTTTGCTTCGACTTGGTTCAAGTGTCTCGTTTCGCTATACTTAAAGATAATAATATTTGGGGTTTTACGTGCCAAAACCACTTTCTGATTATGAGGCACGCCGTAGTGGAGGACTCCGGAAATTTTGACCACCTGGGGTTCTTTAACGTGCACCTAAATCTAAGCACACGGGTGTTTTCGCCCCCATCGATATGTGGCCGTCGTGGCCGGGATTAGATCCCGCGACCTCGTGCTCAGCAGACCAACACCATAGCCACTAAGCAACCATGGCGGGTTTAAACTTAAAAGACGTAGCAAGACATCTGTACTGCTTTGTCGGACAGCATGTGAACGACTTTCGCGGCATTTGACACCTCGAGCTAGCAGATGCTAATTTACAAGACAAAGGCGGACAACAAAGGTGCATGATTAACTGCAAATAAATTAATTTCTGCCACATCCAAGAAGGCCAGTCCGTGTCGAGGCAGACACACCGCGTAACATAAGTCACAGACACACTCACTATATGGGAACCGGCTTCTTGATGTAGACAGGGATCTCCTTGATGACCTTAATGAGTTTATGGATCGGCTTCGGAACCGGCACAGGTACGGACTTGAAGATGGGCACCAGGAACGGCTTGGGAACAGGGACGTGCACGGGTACCGGGAATGGCTTCTTGACTGGCACGGGCTTCGGTACTGGAACGATCACTGGCTTGGGCACATGGATCGGTATTGGCAGCGCCACTGGTTTTGGTATGGGGATGGACGTGCGGTGGGGCACGAACTTCAATACAGGAATTGGAATCTGTGCCAGAAAACACGTGAAAAAAGTTCACAGTCACTTTAGCATCAGCTAAAGAGGGCGAAGGCGAAAGTCTGCACGCTCAAGAGACACACACATTAAAGTATTTGACATTCTAATTCGAATGCGTTGTTACTTCTTATTGCTTGTTTTCTTCCACCAAAGGTCATTGGTGGGAGTGTAAGGAGCGATTTAATTAACTCCTTCTTAATTGAATTTGACTTCTGGTTTTTAAGGCGAAAGCCTTAATGTCTCATCGGTCAGTCCACTTTGAGCGAAATCGCATCGACAACGCAAAATGCACAAAAATTACTAAGAATGTTAACGCGAAAGCCTAGTTGGGCGTTCTGTTTAGCTGCTGCTGAACTTTGTGCTGTACTTTCTGCTGATCTGCTTTTGAACTTACTGTTGGACTTTCTGCTAATCTGCTGAGGAACTTTTTGATGAACGCTCTGCTGATGGGCTGTTCATGTCGACAGTGCCTGGCCTATGTTAGGAGCGTTGCAGGCACAGAGAATCTTAAAGCGTGAAGGTAGTTGTCGTTTTCCTTAACGCCCTCCGGCGCCGCCGCTGACATTTCCCTCACCTCTCCTACCGCACTCCGTCTCCCTTTCTCAGAAACCTCCGCCAGTGCTAATGTTTTCCTTTCCCGGTGCGCTTCGTTTTTCTATAACTTACAACGCGACTTTGAAACATCGAGATCTAAGGCTTTCGCCTCAAAAAGGCTACGAACCCTCGATCTTTGGTAGGAGTAGAACCCCGACCATTTGTGGCTGTCCTACATATGACTTTTGGTATTATTGAATGCAGAGTAATTAGGATAGAGTTAATGCATTCGAACACACGACCTTTGGTGGGAGTAGAACCCCACACCTTTGGTGGGAGTCAAACCCCCCACCTGTGGGGGTAGTTAAGGCGAAGTAAATTAAGGCGCAGATAATGAAGGTATAGTTAAGTAAGGCCCTCGAACCAACGACCTTTGGTGGGATACGAAACCACGAACTTTGTTGTTAATGCAAGCGAAGTTAATCAAGGCACAGTTAATTAAAATAAAGTTAAGGCACTCGAACCCACGACCTCGGGTGGGAGCCCAACCCTCGACCTTTGAAATTAAAAGGGATGACTAAGCGAAGTACACGAAGCGAATTAAGGGGTATGATTAAGCGAATCATGGGGATGAGTAAGCGAATAAAGTGTGAGGCCTAACGAAGTCGTCTAAGCAAATTAAAGGGGATGTGCGGGTCATGCGTTCGTCTTTAATGCATCGGCACTTGGGCTTTCGCCTTCAAGTCGTCTGAGGGATAACATAACAGACCCTGTGAATGTTTAACAGCAAAGGTCGTGTGTCCGAGTCCCACCTATGGTCGTGGGTTGGACCGTCAATGTTAGCACGATCAATTTTGGTGCCATGAATTTCGGTCCCATCAAAGCTCGAGGGTTCGATTCCTATCTGAGGTCATGGGTTCGAGCGCCTTAATTACCTTTGCCTTATTTACACCAAATGTTGAGCTGCCACCAAAGGTCGTGGGATCGAGTGTCTTAATTAACTCTCCGAATTGTGCCTTAATTAGCGTAGCTTTAAGAAACTTGGAAGGTCATGGGTCCGACTACCACCAAGGGGCGTGGGTTTGAGTATCTTTAGCAACTATGTCTTCATTAACTGTGCTTTAATTAACCATACTTAATTAACAGCAAAGGTCGTCGGTTCGAGTCCCAGCAACGGTCGAGGGTGGCACCATCAATTTTGGTACCATTGAATTTTGTTGCCATCACGACAACCATCAATTTTTCGATGGACAACGGATTTTTCGACCCATGAAGCACGTAAGGATTTTGCCTTAATAAAAATGCCGTATCTTTTACTTTCCTCCTGGGTAAACACCCGGCATGTTAGCAAATGCATGAATTGGATGTATTACTTTGTTCTACCTTGTAAAACGCCTATTTTAACATGTATAATAAGAAGCCAACAAACAAAGACACGAAGGACAGCACAGGGGAAATTACTTGTACTTCCTAACTGAATTAAAGAAATAAATCAATGATAAAGAAAGTCAATCAAAAAACAACTTGCCGCAGATGGGCTACGATCCCACGTCTTCGCAATACGCGTGCGATGCTCTACCAATTGAGCTACCGCGGCGAGATTTTCGAGTCCACTTACTGGGGTATTATTGTGTTACTGCTGGAACTAACCATGAGAGTGTTAGCCAGCGCCACCACAGACAAATCTTGGCGGCGGATGTGGAACATCCTTTCTGCTGCACGCGTCAGGAGTACGGGATCTTCTTTGGTGAAGGCAACTGGTCAATAACCCGACACATGCTACCTTAAGGCATCAATGTTGCCGCATGTGAGACTCTCGTTATGTAATAAACGAGAAAAAAGGCGTTAAAAGAGGGGCCCAACCGGGTCCCTCGGTTAACCCCTTTCTTCTCGCTCATATTTTAACACGAGTGTTTTATGCCGGGGTCCACGATCAGCTTCCTGTTGCGGATGTGACGTCGGCGCGAACGAGTAAAATATGTAGTAAAGCAATGAAGGGGCCTAGTTGGTGAACGTTCATGGTTATATTGCGCTCAGTTTTACAAACACAATATTAAGGAAGGACAGGACGTGGACGGACGAAGCGCAACTACCAAGAGTTGGTTGTTTGCGCTTCGTCCGTCCACGTCCTGCGCTCCCTAATATCGTGTTTGTAAAACTGAGCGCAATATAACCATGAAGGAGTAAAATATGCTTTCTGGAGGGATGGATGGATGGATGGATGGATGGATGGATGGATGGATGGATGGATGGATGGATGGATGGATGGATGGATGGATGGATGGATGGGTGGATGGATGGATGGATGGATGTTATGAGCATCCCCTTTGGAACGGAGTGGTGGATTGGGCCACCAAGCTCTTGTTATTTTATTGCCTAATGTCCTACCTACGTTAAAAAATAAAAAAGAACAAAGGGAGAAAAACCTACGATGAATTCGCATAACCAAAGTTTCTGGATATTGTGAACTTTGTTTTTGTACGTCTCCGTTTTTTGTCGTGTCCCTGCTCTTCTTCCACCAATCTTCCAATCACCTCTTACTAATCTCTATTGGGGACATGTTCACCTTCCCCACGCTCAAGCCGAACACAAGGGTCCCAAGGGGGCCAATGGTGCCTAAATCGACCTCCGGGCAGACATCTTCGCATTCCAATAGAACATGATCTATCGTTTCCCTAGCTTTACAGCAGCAAGCACATGCTTCTTCTTCCTTCTTATATCTCGCTTTATAAGTACGCGTTCTAGGGCATCCTGGTCTCGCTTCGAAAAGTAATGAGCTTCCCTTTGAGTTGTCATAAATTGTTTCTTTCCAGTTTTTTTTCCTCTTGGCTGCTTCATGGCTGGTTACATTGCCGCCACCCATGAGATTATTTCCGCCTCTCTGACTTTCCGCTTGACGTTCTTTGTTGCTGTGTTTCTCACCCTATAGGCCGCATACTTGCTGGTAAGCTTCCTAGTTCTTTTCCTCCATTGTGGATCAGTTTTTCCTGTACGAATACCTCAACACTCTTCCAGCCCACTCACTTTATTCCATCTTCTTCAGTCGTTCTTCATAAAAAATTTTACTGTGAGCTTCCCTCATTTCGAAATTTGTCCAGCCAATATCACCCTGCACAGCCTCATTTGTAGTGTTTCTGTGAGCGCGCAATGCGAGGTGTCCTACTGACCTTTGGATGACATCGAACCCAGAGTGTACCCCTGATTTCAAGCAAACAACCGCAATTCGAAATGAAAGTCCTGGAACCATTACAGATTTCCGCATACCCCGGAGCACCTCGTACCTATTGTGTGCGCGTAGCGCTCTGTGTTTCATTATGACTGCATTTCTCTTCCCCTTTGCTATTATTGTTTCTTCCTGTGTTTCCTTATATCTATTGCCTTCGTTTATCCATATACCCAGGTATTTATATTCTTTTACCCGAGGTATTTCCTGGTCCTGACTGCCACTGTCTGTTCACTGTTTTCATTGAATACTATAACACCTGATTTTTAACGCTAAATTTCAAACCTAAATTCTCGCCTTCCTGCCCACAGATATTAGCCAGACGTTGCAAATCACTTTGCTTGTTAGCTAGCAACACTACTTCATCCGCATAAAATAAACCTGGAATACTGCTGCTCTAATAATGGGTGTAACGTTAAGGGATAAGAAGAAATCAGATTGGGTGAGGGAACAAACGCGAGTTAATGACGTCTTAGTTGAAATCAAGAAAAAGGAATGGAGGGCATGGGCAGGGCATGTAATGAGGAGGGAAGATAACCGGTGGTCATTAAGGGTTACGGACTGGATTCCAAGAGAATGGAAGCGTAGCAGGTGGCGGCAGAAAGTTAGGTGGGCAAATGAGATTAAGAAGTTTGCAGAGACAACATGGCCACAATTAGCACATGACTGGAGTGGTTGGAGAAGTATGGGAGAGGCCTTTGCCCTGCAGTGGGCGTTGCCAGGCTGATTATGATGATGATGACTACTGCTCTACTACGCTACCCGCCTGTTTGTATGAAAGATTAAACCCGACATCACTTCCTTCTAGTGCCCTCTCCAGCCTCACCATATGCATCATAAACAGCAGTGGGGATAAAGGGCACCCCTGCCTCAGTGCCTTGTCGATATCAACTTTCTCTTCGCTCCTCATCCCTTCCCATCTAACGCAAACGGTATTTTCTAATTGCCGATGGTATCGCCATCTAGGAGCGGTGAAGCGAAGTACTGTATCGTGACGCTAATGAGCGCCGACAGGGAGCGCTTCGACAGTCAGCGCTAAAACCCCTTAATCCTTTAAAAGTAGCGCCATTCTTAGATCTTTCGGCTAAGGGGCTTTACTTTCCGGCACCCCACTTTCCCCGGCGTTACCTCCTCGTCGCCTCCTGTCGCCTCCTGTCGCCCAAGCCTCCTCCGCTTCCGCATTATGCAATCCGTGTCACGTGAAAGCAGGCGTTGGGATTTTGTATATTTTTTTTTCTTTCCAGCGCACTTCGACCGACATTGTCAATCTAGTGCGACCAAAGTACTCGCAAACGAATTCATCGAGTGCGTTGGCGCACCAAATCAAGTCTGTTAGGGACGAAAAAGGTCATTGTGATGCATTGCGCCTGCGCCTTCGGTTGCCGCAACCGACGAGTGCCAAAGGCTTTTTGTTGACCATCCGGCGAACGCAACGCGCAAAGAAGAAAAGTGTTGATGCATAAGCGTCGGGCGGGCTGACTTCAAGGAGGTTGCCAAAACACGCACGGCTTTGTGAAGTGCTACAGTTCTTCATTACAACTTGTTTTTGAACCTAGTTTACGCTTGCCTCTTTAAAAAAGTGATTGCGTATGTGTCGCTGCTGTGCGCGGTTTTTAGCTCGTTTAAGTTGTCTTTTTTTCGATTGTGCTCGCTTTGTTTGTTTTGCCACGAATGTGCTCGCATCTGCAGGAGATGTGTGACGTAAAAGTACCTTTATTCAGGCATTTTTTTTCCAGCTCCATCAGAAGTTAGCACATTGCAGTTAGCGCTTTGGCAAAACTCACTAAGGCTTACGAATGCAGTCGCTTAGCTTCAATGCACGCCCGCATGTATTGTTCTGGTTCGTAGTGTTTAACGTTTTTAACGTACCGAAGCGACTAAGGCTATGTGGAAGGTCGTAGTGGATGGCTTGGGATGTTTAACGTGCACTTTGATCGTACAGTGCATGGGCCGGTAAATTCCTCTTCGTTGGCGTTCCGTAATTCTCCTCCCACGGGCGCGGTAAGGCTACGTCAGAAGTTGGTGCAAGGGCGTGATTACATTTTTTAAATAGATTTTATTTACTATAGTTGTAACAGCGTGTCATCATTTCGTACTTTTGGCGGCGCTTCCAGGACACCAAAGCAGCAACGGGAACTCAAAAGCTAGAACCAGGGCTGGTCCTTGGATTGGGGCTCGCCGAGGCCTGTGCGTGCCAGGAGGCTATAAGATCGGCTGTCCGCGATTGCGGACAGCCAATCTTGTATGCGAACACTCCCTGTGCCGCCTGCTTTGTTATAACCTCAGGTGCTCTCCTGAGGCCTCCGTGTAGCGGGTACATGTGCCCTCCTGGAGCAGTGCTTGTAAGAAAATAAAAGAACGGAGTGCTGTTGCGGAGTGCTTTCGTCACGATGACGAAAGCACTCCGCAACAAAAAATGCGCCCCACGACTTCTGCAACATACCGCGCCCCTGCGAAGAGATATGCGGAGCTAACGAGGAATCTGCCCACGGGCCTCTTGCGTTTCGCCTCTACCCGGCTGCTGCCGGAGGTGTCCTCATTGGAGGGATGAACAACGGCTACTCGCACGTTTTGCGTGCGGGGTTATCATAGCAGAGAAAGGCCGCAAAGGACCACAGGCCCTCTGGTAAGGATCAACATATTTATTTCTTTTTCTGCGTCCGATTAAGTACATGGATATGGCACGCGTCATATACACTGCACGTTGCCTTCCACCTCATGTGACAAATAATTTTGCGTTTTTTTGACTATGGAGTGCGGACGGAGTTGCCGTGGAAGCTGCGCGTAAAGCAGGTATGTAAGCTGCCACGAATGTGAACTCGCGTTTGTTTCTGAGAAAACCCACACGGTTTTCTCAGAAACAAGGCTCCGTAGTTGAAGAAAAATTCGTACTGGCTCGGCGTTCAAACCCGTCGCCAACGCCTTTCCGGGGGAGTCGCTTTTCCATCTGAGCTACCTAGGAGGCTAGCAGATCGCAGCGCCAGGGCGAATTAGTCGACAACTCGAAGGATAAGGACAATGACTGGGGCAAATCCGTTCTGCTGAATTCCGCAATGTGGAGGGAGGACATGCCGAAACTTGTCATCTTATCGACTCGCTGGTCAGCTTGGAACACAAAGATATTCTTCCAAGGCCGGGCGATCAACACCCCACTCGAGCACGTTCACCTGCTTTAAGAAGGCTGCATCCAAGTGTCGGTTCGGCGCCCTTCTTTGACCAATGACACACACCTGTGCGTTGTTCCTCAAGAGCACTGAAGAAGCGCGCCGCACGCTGTAGCAGGAGGTATTTGATACGCACGGCCATCTAGAGACACGCGCTTATGACAGTCTCGAAGCATTTCCAGCCGCACACGGCGTGGATCAGGCTCGATACCTGGGTGTCACCCGGGCTGTCATCAAGCGACCTATGGTCTCCTTGAAAAGGCGCGTTGATCAGATTTGGGTCAACCTTGTCACCCCCTACACTGGTCCCAAGCTGTGCTCGAACATAGACTTACAATACATACTAGATACTCGTGCGCAACTATGTCCTTGATTACATCAGTAAGACGACGCGCGGCGTAAGCGACCTTTAACGCAACCTCATTCAGCCGTGTGAACAGTTTCCTGACGCTGACTTCATTGACCACTTGAAGAAGCGTTATCAATGTTCTCAATGGACGTTCTCAATAGTGTGGAAATGAGCATCCAGGAAGCGGCTTGATATTTTAGACTTGCCATGTCTAATTCAAGTCGCGATATCGTCCTCATTCCTACCTTCTGGTACGATCTGAGCACGAGGTCGCGGGATCGAATCCAGGCCACGGCGGCCACATTTCGATGGGGGCAAAATGCGAAAATACCCGTGTACTTAGATTTAGGTGCACGTTAAAGAACCACAGGTGGTCGAAATTTCTGGAGTCCTCCACTACGGCGTGCCTCATAATCAGGAAGTGGTTTTGGCACGTAAAACCCCATAATTTAATTTATTTTCTGGTACGATGAGCGACAGCTTGTCAAGAAGACGCTCCTGCAGCTGCACACCCTCGATACTGAAGAAACCAACGTTTGGAAAGAGACTTGAATCGGAAAGTATGAGCGCAGGCCGCGTCACCTGGATGGTGTGACATTAGCACAATTGTCCGCCCACTACTACAACAAGGGAGACGACAGCTATGCTTAGAGAACTGTACATCGTATCACAAGATACATTGGTTACAATCCTGCCAAACAACAAGACTATCAAACGTAGGTGGTGCGTTTCGAAACATAGTTTCGAAACGAGGTCACCGATATCCTCGGTTGTGATAAGTTTGTCACCATCTACCATGACAACAAAGTGCCCCTTTCTGAATGAATGCAGGGATTTCGCTCCAAACTAGGTATAGAAAAGACTATGCAGATCTGAGAGGCGTTGCACGCCACAAAGCCTCGCGAGGCAGGCGGAGCGTCTGCACTGAGCGCTGTCGGTATGTGTGCGAAACGGAGAAACTGCTGAGGTCGAGCTAGCACAGCATGAACTTCACGCAAAAATGCTGCGGCCTAACAACAATGAAATTTGTGCGGCGGTGAAGAGGAAACTTTCTGCAGTCGTAATGAAGCGCGACAACATAATGTCAGCTGCTGATTTAATAATAATAATAATATTTGGGGTTTTGCGTGCCAAAACCACTTTCTGATTATGAGGCACGCCGTAGTGGAGGACTCCGGAAATTTTGACCACCTGGGGTTCTTTAACGTGCACCTAAATCTAAGTACACGGGTGTTTTCGCATTTCGCCCCCATCGAAATGCGGCCGCCGTGGCCGGGATTCGATCCCGCGACCTCGTGCTCAGCAGCCCAACACCATAGCCACTCAGCAACCACGGCGGGTAGCTGCTGATTTCAGGTGTAAATTTCGGACGGTTAATGGCGGCCAATATAAGCTACTCCTCCATTGCATGCACTGCTTCACTCCCTACAGAGACGGTCATTCACAACTCCCCCTGCAGATCTTCCTTATGGCACGGGCAGGCAGTCGCAAGACCTTTGTCATGCGCCTCACGATGGACATTGTGAACAGTCTCCGCACCACCGTTGACAACACCATTGCCTGTGCACTAACCGGCAAGGCCGCAGAAGTCATCGGTGGCACCACCATAAACTCTGCTTTCAGAATTGCGCAAGCCAGGCGACAGGGGATGAACATCGATACGATCAGCATGTGCAGGAGAAGAATGCGGAATGTGGTGGCTGTGTTTGTGGACGAGATGAGCATGATCGGCGCTGATGTGCTCGCTGAAGTAAATCGTCGCCTTCAGCAAATATGCTTTCACTTCGACGTCCCGTTCGGGGGCCTTAACATGATTTTTTGTGGTGACTTGCGCCAACTGCCACCCGTCCATGCCAGGCCCATTTACAACAGGGACACGGCGAGCTTGGCTAGCGCCAACATGATATGGCAAATGCTTCGTTTCTATCCTTTGTAACAAGTCATGAGTCGGAGCGATGTCGCCTTCTCAGCAGTGCTGACCAAGATTAGTGATGGTGACTGTCTCATGCAAGACGAAACGCTCATCGAAAGCCGCTCCATCACCAAGTCGCAGGTAAAACAAACCTATCCAGGTGTCATACGCTTCTTCCCGAAAAACTACGATGTTACAACATACAGCATGGTCGTTAGTGGACTCACCGACGTGCTCAACGGTGTTCACAGATGTTTTTTATTGGCTGCGACAGTGCCGATCAGGAAGCATCTATGCGATCCAACATTCACAAAATGACTGTTACAGAAACGCTTGGCCTGGCCTTCAAGGTGTCCCTTGTATCCAACATGAAATACATGATAACTTCCGTCATTGACGTTGTCGATGGTCTCACCAATGACTCCATGAGCACTCTGAAACACATTGAGTTTCAAGAGGACGGCCTTCTCTACGGGGTTTGGGTTCAGGGATATCCCGGTAAGATGGGCATCGCTGCACGACCAAAGGGGTTATCGTATGCTACCTCAGTTGGAATTAACACCTACAGGATTGCCATTCTCTTCCGAACGGCAGCCATTCAGCTTAGCAACCCCGTTTTGCAACGTCGACGAACCCAGCTTCCACTGGTTGAAGGGACAGCTGTCACAATACATAAGTCGCAAGGTGGCAGACACGCTAACGTCGTATATAATTATGCTAAATCACATGACCAGCAGTTAGTGTATCTGCTTTGTCGAGAGCTCTACAGGGACTATTCATCACCAACGACACCCATGATTTCAAGTTTCATCAAGCCAGAGATCAACTCAATCCAGATCTCAAAAACGAATTTCGACGTCTCGAAACCACAAACTGAAGGCAGTCACGGATGACATGCTAGCATTCCTTCATGACCTCCCCAGCACCAGAACACTTTCGCTCCTCAGCCCCAATGTGAGCAATTTGAAAGCACACTTGTAAGATGTTATCATCAATCATGTAACTACATCAGTTGACTTTAGCCCTCTCACCGGAACTTGGACAGACGCTGCAGACATTCCACTTGTGGGCTGTTACCAATGCGTGTCAGTGGACAAAAGACCCAGCCGTCAAGCAGCAGGTGTGGCATTGATCAAGCGTAATGAGGATCACGTTGATTGCTGCACACACAGTGTCCCTGCGGACCACACTGCAACGGCCCTCACCACTGTCGCAGACATGTATGCAGGCGAGAATAACGTAAACGGCACGCATGTGCTCTCATTCGATGTTTACATATTTGCTAACATGACACAAAATCACATCAACACTTACTTGGCTCCTACGTTACGTTCCGCCACTACCGCAAGTGTCGCCCAGCCTACAAGATTGCTACCACGTTGCCCCAATGATAGTCGCAGGCGACTTTAATGTCGACATATCAAAGCCAAGTGGCCATTGGCTGATTGGACGCATGGCCAACATATTGAACCTGCAGCTCGCCCCAACGCGACACGTCCAAGGACATGCGTTGATGCCATCTCTGCGCGGCATTTTCCCATCCACTCTGTCGAGGTATTATGTCAGTTACTTCAGCTACCACAAGTGCTTGTTCATGATCGTCAACGTCATTCGTCGAGATAGAGGAGATGTGCCACTAGACGTCAACGTGGGTGCATCCACATCGAACTGTGTCATGCCGGCCCAATACCAATAGACATTGTGCACGTTTCTGCTCTTATAATTCATTCTTCACCTACAATGAACATGCAGCAGCTCTTGTGAATTCAGGTTTCACTTTCCTGCTTTACCAATTTCTATGAAAGTGGGCTCAAGCATATTTTTTAAAGGGAAGATGCCTGTTTTTAAGTGGAATCTTTTACTGAGGTTATACGGATACGGCGACAAGCATTTCTGCCAGTCACGTGAAGCATGTGCATTCTAACACATGCAGAAACTTCCGCAGTGGATGCGAAAGATCCAGGAGCCTTCGTGAACTCGTATCCTTGCTCTCGACCCGTGCTCTAAGTGTGGAACCGTGTCACCCGTCGCCAGTCACCGGGACAAACCTTTGTTGAATGAAGTCTGGAGAACCCAGGCTAGAGGTGAATACTTTTGGACAACCTATGTAGGTGGATGGAGGGGTTCCCAGCATATGGCACGGCAGTTGGTGCGCTGGCAACCCTCCAGAGTAACAGAAAAACGCCAAGCGGCAGATCTGATACGTGCGGGAATCGCGCAACGATACCGGAGGCCCTTTTGCGAAAGCCTTACCAGGGTTTTCTCAACTGCGGCACCAACTAAACACTTCTTGGCTTGCTCAGTCCAGGCACTCAGTTTACGAAAACCGTGGATTTCATGAAATCTTTGTCACGCGCTTTCGACGAAGTGTACTAGAGTAGACTACGGCATGTCACTAATAAATAACTAATGAAACAATCTACTGTAGCAATTTCTACTGTGCATTGTTAATGTAAATACTGCCCAACAGGTAACAACTTCCACTCGCACATGACATACCTATTCTAACAGCTGTTTCCTGATGTTTAGTTTTACTTCGTGATTTATTTACTTGTCTCATAAAATACAGTCTTACTTCCTTGCTCCTCATCGGGCATCTCGGCTGAGTATTGACTTTCGTGTTAGGTAGGTACCTTCAATTAATTATGAAGCCTCAATGTGGATCCTCCAATGCTCTGCAAGCCACATTTTGTATATTTTTTGCCTCCTGTAGGAATTACAGCAGTCTATATTGTGCAATTTAACGCTGGTGTAGCAAGCTTGTCATAGCATTTAATAATAATATGTCAAGTACATTCTAAAAAACATAGCCTGAATTTCTTTAAGAGTAGACTTTGCTTACAGCCTTTTAATAGAAAGTGAACAGAACAAAAACCGCACTCACTACACAAGGCTCCTTCAGCCAAAGAACACTTAATTCAGTGTTTGAAACATGAATTCTTATTCAGCATTACCTTACTGTGCATAAATGCTAATCCTACCAAGCCATGCTATCCTACTGAGTCATGTAACTACAGTTGAATGGTTAGGTGGGATAGCATATTCACAGTTAACGTATAATGTTTTGAAAAAGACAGCAACATACTTGTTTCCGACATTTCCGGTATCATATTCGACAACTTAAAGCAAATCAGGATCCTATATTAATATTGTGCTACCAACATTTTCCAATACCGCAGTAAATCAAATCAAAACAAGATCTTTCTTTGATAAATTTTTTTTCGCACTGATCCTATTTGTCATCAGAGAAATCTCGTAAGAGCAAAACTGGGAAACTGTTATTTGCTTACTTCGCCGAGCTGCCGCATTATTACAGAAATGTTGACCTGTAATATATTCCATTTTAATATATTATTAAAGAATATTTCGCTTGCCGTTATTTAAATTAGTTGAAATATAGTGCATGTTAGTGCTCCCTAATGAAAAAAAAAAAGAGTATTTTCACAGGATTGTAGCGATGCCACATTTAAATTGGTTCTTCATTGTCACGTTGTCGAACCAGAAAGAAGTAAATCTGCCGGACTGACGAACGCTGAGTGCCCTTTTGTATACCTCGCCTTTATGACTGAACTGCAGTCAACCGAAATCCAGTACTGTTCAATAGAACACAGGTAACCTTATTTTTCTTGTAGAAAGACGCACTTGGTCCACGTTATGCCTGCGTAATTTCTAGTGCTCAACGCTCGTGAAAGGGGAACTAAATTCTGCAACACGCGCTTGGTCATTGTCCCGAAGCTGTGTGGATTCGAGTTCAGGTTACTTAAATGAATTAAAAAAACACGCTGATAAAGGTTATCGGAAAATGACGAAGCCGCTTGTCAAGGTCCACAACAAGCAAACTACATTTAAAGTACAGGGGGCAAGCAAACGGAAAACACACGCAAGAAAGAGAGTTGAAGTTAATGCAAGTGTTCAATGTAGTACACGAAGACGTTCACCAGTGAAGTGGACACGGTGCACCATAAGGGTTGGAGAGGAAGCTCAGCGCAGCACCCATTCTTGTGTATGTCGGCAGCGGCCGCATGCCCTGTCGACGTTCACTGGCTGAAGCTTGGCTGAGATAATGGGGACGCCGGACAGGCCTGGGCTGGACGCCCTTATGGCGTCCGTCAGCCGCAGGCTTCGGAAGGGGCTAGATGAGGCGCCTGCATCTAGGTGGGCCTGTTGTGACCACTGGCTGAGAGCTCAAGTGGCTGCTACTGTCACGCGCAGGATACCATCTTCCGTCTCCCACAACGTCTTCCACGATTGCGGCCTTCTCACCGAATCCTCTTCGCCTCTTTTTCTTCCACTCCGCGTAGACGCTGGTTATTGGTTCCGATTCTCGTGCAGTCTCGTGCTGCAGCTTCGCGCCAATTTCGTCGTAGTGTCGACACCGCACTGCACCCGCGCACGTATGACATGTGTCCCGGCTTCAAAAAGTTTCTTTAGAAAAAAAAAAGAAAAGAAACTGCCCGCATGTGCGCGGTAAGGTTATACACGACTAAATATACATAAAAGACATACAATAACACACGTCTTTCCAGTTAAAGCACCGAGATAAGCCACCGGTCAATTGAAAACCACCTAATGTGATTGCATCCCATGTTAGTCTAATGGGCGAGCACTTTGGCGCACCGCTGGATACTTTAGGGACTCGGGGTACATGAGACTGTAAAGTCTTGGTATAGTTTCCTAGAACGAACTGGCTTATAACAACACTATAAAGGTTTTTTGCAGCTGAAATATTTTTATATTGACCAGCAAAATGTCTTCTTTCAGTTAGGGAACACTTTACAGTGACGGATCCTTTTGGCCCTACCCTTACAAAAATGACTTTAGACTGTCTATAGAAAGTCTATAGACTTTTCATAGACGACCTTTCCTTTCTATAGATTTGGACTTTTGTTGATATAAAGTCTATAGACTGTCTATAGACGAAAGTCGATAAAGTTTCTATTTCTTTTTGTCTATTCGCAGTCTATAGACGGTCTATAGAAAAAAGTCGATAAGGTGTTTGTTTCCTTTTTGTCTGCTTGCCCTCTATAGAATGCCTACAGACGAAAGTCGACACAGTCTCTATCTATTTTTGTCCATACTTTGTCTTTAGACTTTCTATAGACGAAAGTCGATAGGGTTTCTATTTCTTTTTGTCTATTCGCAGTCTATAGACGGTCTATAGAAAAAAGTCGATAAGGTGTTTGTTTCCTTTTTGTCTGCTTCCCCTCTATAGAATGCCTACAGACGAAAGTCGACACAGTCTCTATCTATTTTTGTCCATACTTTGTCTTTAGACTTTCTATAGACGAAAGTCGATAGGGTTTCTATTTCTTTTTGTCTATTCGCAGTCTATAGACGGTCTATAAAAAAAAGTCGATAAGGTGTTTGTTTCCTTTTTATCTGCTTCCCCTCTATAGAATACCTACAGACGAAAGTGGATACAGTCTCTATCTATGTTTGTCCATACTTTGTCTATAGACTTTCTATAGACGAAAGTCGATAGGGTTTCTATTTCTTTTTGTCTACTCGCAGTCTATAGACGGTCTATAGAAAAAAGTCGATAAGGTGTTTGTTTCTTTTTTGTCTGCTTCCCCTCTATAGAATACCTACAGACGAAAGTAGACACAGTCTCTATCTATCTTTGTCCATACTTTGTCTATAGACTTTCTATAGACGAAAGTCGATAGGGTTTCTATTTATTTTTGTCTATTCGCAGTCTATAGACGGTCTATAGAAAAAAGTCGATAAGGTGTTTGTTTCCTTTTTATCTGCTTCCCCTCTATAGAATACCTACAGACGAAAGTGGATACAGTCTCTATCTATTTTTGTCCATACTTTGTCTATAGACTTTCTATAGACGAAAGTCGATAGGGTTTCTATTTCTTTTTGTCTACTCTCAGTCTATAGACGGTCTATAGAAAAAAGTCGATAAGGTGTTTGTGTCTTTTTTGCCTACTTCCCCTTTATGGACTACCTATAGACGAAAGTGGATACAGTCTCTATCTATTTTTGTCCATACTTTGTCTATAGACTTTCTATAGACGAAAGTCGATAAGGTTTCTATTTCTTTTTGTCTACTCGCTGTCTATAGACGGTCTATAGAAAAAGTCGATAAGGTGTTTGTTTCTTTTTGTCTATTTCCCCTCTATGGACTACTTTTAGACGAACGTCGATACAGTGTCTATTTATTTTTGTCCATATACTTTGTATATAGACTTTCTGTAGACGAAAGTCGATAAGATTTCTATTTCTTTTTGTCTACTCGCAGTCTATAGACGGTCTATAGAAAAAATTCGATAGGGAGTTTGTTTCTTCTTTGTCTACTTCCCCTCTATATGGGCTACCTGTAGACGAAAGCCGATACAGTTTCTATTTATTTTTGTCCATACTTTGTCTGTTGACTCTCTATATTATGGACAATAGTCGACAAGGTTTCTATTTTTTTCTCTACTCCTGGTGTATTGAATGTCTATAGAAGAAAGTCGATAATATGTAATTCCGAGTTCCCATACCCCCCGCCCTCTGCGAACGCGATGATATGGCACTGGTTCATGCACGACGGCACCGCAACCCCGGCGCGGCGGGCAAACCGTGCAGACTGCTAGTCTGCGTTCGGTGCAGCTGCACCGAACGAGGATCGCGGCGGAGCAGGCACCGTCCGAGTCACCAAGGTCTTCCAGGCACCCGAAGGCCCTAAACCTGGCTGCTTCCCGGACGTACACTTCGCGAAGACCAGGTGGTGAAGGTCAGATGGTGAAGGTGTGGCAAAGGGGGTGAATAAGTGGCGAAAGCCCGCAGACCAGGTGGTGAATTCACCACCTCTGAGTTGTCGTGGTCTTGCATGTCTATAGATTAACAATAGACAAACATCTTTAATCTGGGCCTAACCCGTGTACGCTGTAACCAAGCGCAGGTACCGGTGGATAATACATAGCTGCATTTGATATAAGCCACTAAAGTTGTATACTGCTGAGATTGCTATAGAGCCTATTTGTAGACTTTAGTATACACATAGTGTATACCTCCGCATTTGTTGACCACATATGATCTACGTAGTCACTCTCGGCAATCCCAAGACAGTCTTCACAGTTGTCGCATCACTTTTGCGGCAGTAGAATAACGGAAGCAAAACGCCGATCCAATTGTTAAAATATATGTTATGAACGCCAGCTTCAGATACAAGTGGATTCGAAACAGGCATCAAGCTAACAGCAAAGACACTCGTAATGTTTGTAGCTGACAACGCGGACTTTGTGAATGTGCCATGAACCGATGTCGCGCATGTGGTGTTCGCGTTGTGTGTCGTCCGATTCTCGGATACTTTTCAGATTGTCTTCATATCTCGGCTGCGTCACTAACATCGGGCGACTTTTGTTGCCTAATATCCTGCACTATAAACTCATCAACGTTTCTCATTCACTTAAAATAGGTGCCAAATTCTCTGAGCCCACCCAGTATTTCGCCGGCGGTATGCCTGCGCAGCCACGCATATGAGTACCTCCATGCTGTACTGATTGCTTTGACCTATCATCGGAACAGAAAATTAGCACTAACATACGTGCGGGCATCACATTTAGCGGTACGCTGGAAGATATGCTACAAATACGCTGTATTACTCATCGACGCTGACAATAATGCGTCTAAAACGTCTGAAGGGCACCGTAACGGCTTTTACAAACAGCGCATTCATGTTAGCGTTCCAGTCTGATGCGATAGCCCACAGCGTTTGTCTTACAACCTGCCAGCGCATATCCTTCGTCCACGAAAAAAATGCATAACGGAAAAGAAAAGCCACCCGTTCCGGCGCGCATGGCGCATCAGAGAGAGAGAAAGAGACAAAGAAAAAAATGAAGGAGGAAAAGGCGCTCACACTCCTCCGAGCGCGCACGCCCTCCGTGCGGAGCTCCTGCGCATGCTCGGAGTTCTTGCGCATGCGCGGCGGTGCGCCGTCTCAACGAGCGCGCCAGGCACGTAAACGGTTGTGCCGGTGTGCGGTGTCTCCCTGAACGTTGGTGTCTGTGTATGCGTGTCTTCTTTGTGGCATCACAAGTCAACTACATTGAATGGTAAGCTTTATCAAAGACGTTTTGCGTCAATACCTCATGATTATGTGAGCGCATTTCGTAGCGCGAACCGGCTGCACATAGCGCAGGCGACTCGGGTATAGTGTCGGTTTGTCGTTGACATGGTTTGATAACGCGCTCCTGTTCTCGCTTCTACTATACGGAATGTTTTACGGCGAGCGATCGCTCGTGCTTGTTGATTTTATCATTATAGCTTAGGTGCGTAAAAAAGGAAGTACACCATGTTTTAACTTGATACTGAGCTACCACTAAGCGGATTGTGTGTGTTGGGCAGCCAGTGTGGTAGATCTCATTTAGTGGCGCTTGATCCGGCCGCGATGAATGCTGCACCGTATGTGTAGCGAAATTCTCGTGACACGCTTTACGCATATATCTCGAAATTGTGTTAGCATCAAGAATTTTCAAACAGACAGGCATAGTTGAATAACTGCTAGCGTACTAGGATGAAAGGCCGTGTTTGCGGGGCATGCATCAGCAGTGTGTGCGCTGCCGTTTTCGCATAGTTTAAAAGTAGCAGTATTTTTAAGGTTCCTGGCAACCAATCTAAATAATTTTGGGAAGTTACAGCAAGCAAAACACGAGACTTGAAGAAATATCTAGTAGAAATCTCTAGATTCACCCAATCTATTTATATGCAACCACAAACGCTTTTGGAGCATGAAACCTGCGATAAGCTTAGTCACTTGCAGCTCCGCAACTTAGCCGAAAAAATTAAGAGAACAATAAATTAGTCGCTCCGGGAACACCTTTACACGTTTCAAACTGAAGGCATTGCGTTTGACGGTAGTTGGAAGATTTGTTTGTTGTCTCTTTTTTAAACAATTTAGCAGCAGAAGTTATCTTTCGAGCTATATGAAAAGCGTTAAGCGGCTTCCGATGCTTCGGCGTTCTGTAGTTTACGTGCTCTTAATCACAAGGCAGCTGCTGGCGCAGATTCGCATTGTGCTAATCGTGCATGGTATGAAGCCATTGTCGTGCGTAATAAGTGTTCCGGTTTTCATTACTGTTGCATGTAGCGCCGTCGTCTTGGACAGACTGCATACAATATGCGCTGTACAAAAGAAAAAAAGAGCCAGATTATCAATTTGGTGGTCTTTTCTAAGTAGATAACGCACAGATTATTCAAATAATTCAGTGGGCATTGCATTTGTTCGACCCTTATCAACACACCTAAGAGATCGTAACATGTTTTAGTTGATAAGTAACCTGATCAGTACGCCCCCATTCATGTGCATTCTACTGAAAGTGTGGCAAATGTATTCATCTCGAAGTATGAGAAAAGAGACATTGCAGACTGTTCTAAGCGGAAGTAAATTGCAAATCTTAACGTGATTGTTCAAAACTGCAGTCAGTATGCTGAGCATGTTCGTTCGGCACGGGCATATTGTATTAACACCTGAAAAATGTGCACAGTCCAGCCAGGTATCTTTGTTTCAACAAGTATTTTTATTTTTATAAGTACACTGTGTGTCACATGAACCTGTCCTAAAACGAAACGTACCGTTGCTGGCACCGG
Source organism: Dermacentor variabilis (assembly GCF_050947875.1). Taxonomy (NCBI): domain Eukaryota; kingdom Metazoa; phylum Arthropoda; class Arachnida; order Ixodida; family Ixodidae; genus Dermacentor; species Dermacentor variabilis. Next base: position 146,443,594 of record NC_134571.1, on the reverse strand, counting down.
CGACCATTACGGTTGTCTAACTGCTTATCATACTGTAGTATAACGAAACATCATAATGGTACTGATTAATATTCCCATGTAGTCTTTAGTCAGAGGTAAACAAAGTTAACTAGAGGCATAAGTGATGAGAGCAAATTATATTGAAAACTACTACTGAAGCGTAAAAATAACTAATTGTATAACTCATTGTATAGTTTTTCCTCACATTGTTGCATTTGCTTTACGTGTGTCTCTGTGTCTTCCGTGCTGTACTCGTGTGGCCATCAATTACGAACTTGCCGAAGCCCTTGTCAGCTTTATTAATCAAGGGATTCAAGTCAGTTGAATCTAACACTGCATGTCAAGTGACTGACGTGTTATTCGTTTTATCTAAATATTATGGACTGGCAGTACTTGGCAAGCATTAAACCACAATATTTCTTTTATTGCACTTAAGCTGCAGGCGTCATAGATTGCCAGAAAATTTTCATGAGAACAACCAGGGAAGGCTTGGAAAAAGATCGGGAAATTTTAAAATGGCCACTAGGTATGCTGTCTTGTTATATGTCATACAAAGTTTCCAGAGAATCTCTGACTTAAATATATTTTTAAAACGTTTCACCTGATAAAAATTGAAGGAAATTGGTTCCATTTATTGAAAAATAAAAGAAAGTCAAGCTTACTGACAAGGCATTTCTTACTCAATATGTGTTTTTTTTTTTGCGTTAACTAAACGTCCTGAACCTCGAAAGCCTAGAAAAAATTTTCATCTTTCAAAGCACCTTAAATAATTTACTGTAATAGAATTCATTCGAACTATACTATCAGTTCTGTTTCCTAGGAGGTGCATATCTGTCGTGCCATGACACAAAGTGCTCGTGTGGTATTTCGGGTGCTCATGTGGTATACCTAACTTGGAAACCTGTTAGCACGCCCAAGAGGCCTCATTACCTGTAACAAATTAAGTGACCATATCGATACAATCAGCCCATCTGCCTTCCGTTGAAGTTATGGCCAATCACCCATTCATTTAAAAGTATGAGAAAGACATTTAAATGTGTATTAAGCAAAATAAATTACAATCTTAGGCATGATACTGTGAATATTCCAGTCACGTCTTCTGAAAATATCCCTCTGCACGGGCATACTTAACTACCAGCCAAAAAAAATGTACAGACAGCCCAACTGGGTAACGTTTCAGCAATAAATATAGAGACAATTTGGGATAAGTACAATAATGCATCATATATGAACGTGTCATAAAAGGGAACATACTGTTGCTGGAACGAGCAGCAGTTGTGACTGTTTAATTGTTCACCATACCATGCAATAAAACATTCTATAAAGGTGCTGATTTGTATTGACAAGCAGCCATTAGTCATAGTTAAACCGCATTAAGTATTGACTTCGATGGTTTGAGCAAATATATTAAGCTGCTTAATGAACACACAAAGAATATACACTTGTTATTTTTGCCTCATATTGCTGCATCTACTTATTTGCAGCATACACCTGCAGCACCTTTGGGACTAATGACACAAAGGTCAAGGCCAGCCTGGCGACCATGCTTGCCAAGGAGTAGTGTAAATATTTAATCTGTTTCCATAATAGCATACGACATGAATTTAAGGAATTCATCTATTATATCGAGCAATAAAAACGGTGAATGCATTGCTGGCGCATTTGTTTTATTTTTCGCACTGCATGATTCAGCACTATATAAATTCTTTCTGTTTGTGCAACATATATGAAAGTACAGCTGGTTCAGAAGCATTATTAATCTACTAACGGTAATGCATAAGTGCAGATGAAAAGGAACAGGTGCACATGCATAAATACATTCAAAACTTTTTGCTACCGCATGTAAACAAAAATGTAAACTAACTTGTAGATAGCCGCTATGGAGTTATGGCCTTATACACTCTTTGTAGACTTGTCTATAAGATGTCTGTGTATATAGAGTGCCTATAGATTAAAAAAAATTCATATTTGTTAACAAATGTCTGCAGAATGTCATAGAAAAAAAGTGTATCGGACTATAAAGTTCTGTTTTCGTAGACTGAAGTCTATAGGATGTCTATAGACTATCTATATACATTTGTATATAGACATTCCATAGACTTCAGTCTACAAAAGTAGAACTGTATATATAGTTCTACTTTTGTAGACTGAAGTGTATAAAATGTCTACGGACAAATCTCATCTGTAGACATTCTATAGACTTCAGTCTACAAAAGTAGAACTGTAAGCCTATACACTTGTCCATAGACAGTCTATAGACAGTCTATAGACTCAGACTTCTTATAGACTAGTCTATAAAAAGTGTATGGCCATAAGTCTCTAGACTGTCTATAGGCAGTGTATAGACAGTCTATAGACTCAGACTTTTTATAGACTAGTCTATAAAAAGTGTATGGCCATAAGTCTATAGACCGTCTATAGACAGTCTATAGACTCAGACTTCTTATAGACTAGTCTATAAAAAGTGTATGGCCATAAGTCTATAGACAGTCTATAGACAATCTATAGACTCAGACTTTTTATAGACTAGTCTATAAAAAGTATGGCCATAAGTCTATAGACTGTCTATAGACTGTGTATAGACAGTCTATAGACTCAGACTTTTTATTGACTAGTCTATAAAAAGTGTATGGCCATAAGTCTATAGACTGTCTATAGACTAGTCTAAAGAAATGTCTATAGACAGTCTATAGACTCAGACTTTTTATAGACTAGTCTATAAAAAGTGTATGGCCATAAATCTATAGACTGTCTATAGACTAGTCTAAAGAAATGTCTATAGACAGTCTATAGACTTCATAGACAAATGTCTATAGACTGTCTATGGACTTTCTATAAAAATTTTTGTAAGGGTATTGCGGTTGACCGCGCTGTGATTATATTGTCACGTGGTGGTGACGTTGAAGAACACAGTAGCAATACTGTGAACGACAAAACTAACTTTTATTGGGCGAACCTGTGCCCACAAACAGGCTGCACATATAGCGCAAGGATAGCGACGAACACGGTCGGCGACCGTCGAAAATCTGATCAGTGGGTCAAGCGCGTCGGCTTTTATAGATCGGTCGTCGAATGTTCCAGATTAACCGCTGGGACCCGCGTGTCTTCCACAAAGTTCTACACTATTCGCGTCGCGCATAGATGCAATCAGATTACACAAGTTGCGGTGAAAGACAGTGGACGGAACCATCGATAACATTCCAGAAACTTCTTTTACATGCAGCGCATCCTGCGCTGAGCGATAACATTTGTTAGGCGGGGAAACGTGGTCGCCCGATAAAGTTAAGTACACGTGTCAATATATCGACCCCTTTAGTTCTGCCTTTACGGACGCTGGCGGAATTTCGTCACTGATAGTTACTTCAAGAAGAGAAGACGTACATAGTCAGATGTTACACAAGTTGTACTAGCAGCTTCTTCTGAAAGGACACGCTAAGCTTCAAATAGAATCGACTAGTCTTTGACAGAGAACAACGTGTTTTGTCACAAAGCACGGATCACCCTTCGGTCAGCTTAACCCACTAAATCTTATCATTGAAGTTCTGGCAGTCAACGTACACTGGCTTATTTTCCACATCAATATCAAGACGCTCTGAGTTAACTCTTAGCCCTTGGTTGACTAGCATATTTACTTTCTCCGTCATGGGAGATAATACGCCATTCCTTTTGAACTGCACGTGCTCTCCAGATAAGGGTGTACCGGGGAGAGAGAGTGCTTCTCCATTCCTGTGGGGAGTGTCATAGCAAGCGTAAGGTTTCGTCGACATGCCCTCACATTTGTATGCCATTTACTACGCAGTAGTTAAATGTTAGGCATAATTTTTCATCATCAAATGAACGTTTTCCTTCTTCTAATTTACATTTCCGTTTCGGACGATTTGCTCATTCTTAGTAACAAGATGTGTTTTAGGTACCGCCTAAATCTCAGAAAGATCCTATTGTAAGCCGACGCCTAAATGATCCATCGCATCCAGAGTTCTGTCAACGTACTGCGCTTCAAGGGCTGCTATCTGCACGTCGAGGATGCGACGCTCATTGGCCCAAGCTGCTCCAAGCTGCTCTTTTTCAGCTGGAAACTGCTCTTTCTTTGGAGCATGTTCGGCTTCCATTACAGCAGCACGCTCCACGCACTTTATATCCCATTGTTGCTGCACCCAAGCACTCAATTCCGCCTTGTGGAGGCCCATGCTTTCATCCTTCCCGACAAGCTCTTTGAGGCCCATCAAGTTTTTTGCTCCCTGTCGTGCGCTTACAACCGGCATCGTTATGTCGCGGACGCCTATACCTCACGGTGTAGATAGATTCACCGCTGCAAATTCTGGAACTTGTAGGTAAGAACCAACTTCGCACAAAACAAGAAGCGTATGAACTCTGTCGGACTTTTAAGTCTTCCAGGACACTGCAAATTAGCAAAATACCAACTAGAAACACACTAAATATAAAGTCGTAATTTAGTCCCCAAACTACGTAAATGAAATATCAAAGTTCACACGTCAGCCTGGTTAGACGGGGAGTGTCGGAGCACATCAGAGGCTGGAATGATGCAGCTGGGGAGTATCCGTTGCGACTGGAGGACCAGACGACAGGCAGCCAGATGACGTGGCAGGACTGGGTATTAGCGTATGCCAGGAACGTAGGCAACGAGTATGAAGGCTGTGGTCGAGGCTCCACTGGACACCAGCTGACCTACATCAGCTTCAGGTGTATGTCAGCTCAGGAGCGCAAGGTATAAGCAGGGGCCCTGACCTATCGTCCGACAGGCTGCTTCTTCTGCCTCTACTGCCGTCGCTTCTTCTCTCATAATGACGCCTCTTCCACGTTCCTCGCTCGGGTTGCGAGGCCCTCCGGATATTCTTTTTCCTATTCTTCGACTTTTTCCGGCGCCATGGCACGGTCATACTCGTGCCTTCGTCATAGCCGTTGTCGTCTTCGCCTTTCCTTTGCAACGCGGCGCGTGCACCTGATGACAGTCATGTTATCAAGACGGTAATGACAGTAAACGGCTTTTATGCATGTCCCGTATTACGTTGCAGCACCTTGACCCATCTGAGAGCTCCGAGAGGTTAAGATTTGTTCTATTCACGTGAGCATGCCCAGACGCTCCGATATGCGCGGCTTTCTACAATTGACCTGTCTTATTCATATGCTGCCTTCTAAATTTCTCCATAAAAGTTACTTCAATAAGTTTTGGTGACTTAATGTACTGCTATACGCGTGCGAACGTCCAGGCATAGAATCTCTTTAGTCAAACTGGGGAAACCGCCGTGTTAAGAAAAATTATGTTGTATGGTATAAAAATAGAATAAAATATAAATTTCTTGAGAATACCGTGAAGCCTGTTTCCCACAGCGCAGTTAAGTGTACAGCATATGGCCCCTGAGAGCGGAGATCTCCATTGCTTCATCATGGTCACAAAGCCTAAGCGCCGTACAGCCTATTTCGACAGTCTACTTGTTGCTCTGAATAATAAAGTGCATTTCAGAAAACAAAGTCATTTTCGAATTAACTTTTATTAATCCGACGGTGTTAAAATAACGCCGATTGTTCTATCATATAGCGAAAAAGAGTCGCCGGTCGCTTAATAGTCAAATTTATCGCTAAACTAAAAGAAAGACGCTAAATCTAGCGACAAATTCGCTCACACGGCAACGGTGCGTATTCGCAGCCACTGAACCCTTGTGCTGCTCTGACCGAGAAACCCCAGGCTGTGCAGGCTCACTGTTCATGGTTCCCATGACAAGGATTAACTGTCGTGCCGCTTCCACAGTTCTTGTTGGTTTAAGAAAACATCGGCGCCTGTGCGTGGCTCCGTGTACTCCTCTTTTCTAGCAGGTTAATTACGGCCTGCAAATCATTTCGACTCTTTCGTCGTGCTTCTACTATGCACCTAAAGGACGCCATACAACAAGCTGCGTCGTGTTTTGTCATTCACGTCAGCAGAAGGAAGCTGAAGAGAGAAATAAGAAGACGTAGGAAGTAAGAGGCAGCCAGTTTGCTAACAATGTGGGGAGCTCGAAATTACGTTGGCGCGGCAAGTGACTGTCGCGTCAACGGCCTATCGTGCCCCGCGCGGCCATCGTGCCTCATGAACCGCGGGGCCATCGTGCCCCATGACCCGCGGGGCCATCGTGTCCCATGATCTGCGGGGCCATCGTGCCCCATGAACAGCGGGGCCATCGTACCCCGCGGTTCCCGCGAACGCGTATACCTACTTGTATATTGTGGTACTGGTGGACCACGTATTTCTGCGGCACGGGCTTCGCCACGGCGAACGGCTTGAAGATGGGGAACATCTTGTACACCGGGTACGGCCGGGGCACCGGCACGGGCTTGGGCACCGGGATGGGCTTGTGCACGTGCTTCACGAGCAGCTTGATGGGCACGTGCTGGTGCCAGCCGCCGCCGCCTCCTCCGTGCCAGCCGCCGGCCGATGCGATCCCCGCTAAGAGCGCCACGATCAGTACGCGCATCATGGCGTCCCTGCGCAGAGGGGAGAAAGCGACGTCATCGGGCTGTTGTTTTTAAATGAACAAAAACGAAAGAAGATAAACAAGGTAAGGACAAGAGAAATATTTGATCCGAGAGAGCACTACACTACTAAACAAGCCACAAGCATTTAAGCAGTCTCATCGATCAACACGGGTACTTCGATCGGAAACACTATTCGGTACTTAAAGGGCCCTCACCAAGTCCCATAGTAAATTTTGGTTATACGCTGGAAGTTGCTACGGGTCCTGTAGGAAACGTTCGGCCGCAAGAATTTTTCAAATCGGCTCATAGCCGAGATAGAAATATTTCAGTGCCGCGAACCCATGATTTTAGCGGCGTGCTCCACTGCCAAGCAGACACTCCACTCGCACCGTCTGGTCTCCGCAAGCGAAATTCCTTCCCTGCGTTCTCCCATACCGGGCTTCGAGGAGCTCGTGACGCATACGTCACGGGTCCTGCCTTCATTTTTTTCCTCCTCGTTTTCTTTCTTTCTTTCTTTCTTTCTTTCTTTCTTTCTTTCTTTCTTTCTTTCTTTCTTTCTTTGCTGCGCTGCGCATTTTTGCTGATGGCGTTGCGCGCGAGCTGTTGTGATTGTCTCGTTTCGCGCAGCCCACAGTCTTGCGCGCTCTGCACAAGAACACATGACTAGCGGTATAATTCAGTGCTGCACGAATACTGAGGCAGAACGAGCGGATCGCAGAGCATGATCACGGTCGCTGGAACACGGTAGAAAATGGCATAGTTTCGGTACCCGCGCACGTGACTGCACGACCGTGGAAACAAGCAGACGAAGCGGAAGTACATCTCTCTCGCTTCGGTGCGAAGTAAACCAAAAACACGCAGAACTTCCGTTTGTGTGTTTTATAATTTGTCTAATCTTGAATTCGTCAATTCAAGCAACCGATCACACAAATAACAAATGGTGCCTTGAATAATTCTCGAAGTCACGTGTCACCACGAGCGACGCCACACTGCCGACACGAGTACGTGGGCGCAGGGACACGAGTACGTCACCGCCCGTCTTGGTGGGCGGTCGCCGCGAGGGAAAGGGAAAACTGCGTTCGAATTGAAATTTCAGGCCTTTCCGCGCCGCGTGGCGATGTAATTCTTTCCAAACATGATCGTTAGCGCGCAGCGTATGCTCTGCGCTTGTCAGCTCAACATGGCCAAACCAGGTGAGGGGCCCTTAAAAAAAAAGGAAGCAGCCACCGCATGAATATGTTGGGAACAGCCAGAAGAATGAAATTTTTGTAGTTGTCGTTCTTGCCATTTGTAATCACACAGACTTTTGCGCAGTTTGCTCTCAAAGATTCGTCTTTCGTAACAACCGACTCATTCCTTTGAATTTACAAGCGTAAATGGGAAGGCAATCATGAACAAGCAGTTATGGAAAGTTTTTATTGGCTCGCTCTAACATGATTCCCCATGACAAGCCATAGATTTCACTAGGGTGCTGTGTGAAAGGCGCTGTTCAAGTGAATTGCTAAGCCTAAGGACACATGCAAATGCGTGGAGTTCGAAATAATATTTGGGGTTTTACGTGCCAAAACCACTTTCTGATTATGAGGCACGCCGTAGTGGAGGACTCCGGAAATTTTGACCACCTGGGGTTCTTTAACGTGCACCTAAATCTAAGCACACGGGTGTTTTCGCATTTCGCCCCCATCGAAATGCGGCCGCCGTGGCCGGGATTCGATCCCGCGACCACGTGCTCAGCAGCCCAACACCATAGCCACTGAGCAACCACGGCGGGTGGAGTTCGAAATGCCCGGCAGTTAAGAGACGGCACATGACCACGAAAAGGGACACTTAGATGAGAGCAGGTACTTTATCCAAAGGGAGCCCAAGAAAGCCCACCTACCGAATATATATTTATGAGAGGAAATTGTCCACGGAAGCTACAGCTCGAGGGTTTCTAACTTAATCTCGCATCTTGCCTGATTTGCGCTGCTACGCCCGAGGCCTCAAGAAACAAATCCCGGCGACGGCGGCGGCCGCATTTCAATCGGGGCGAAATGAAAAAGACACCCGTTGCTGTGAATTGAGTGCACGCTAAAGAACCTCAGCTGGTGAGAATCAATCCGGAGTCTCCTACTACGGCGTGCCCATTATGAGGTCGTGGTTTTGGCTCGTGAAACCCCAGAACTACATTTCTTTATTTATTTTTTTTCATTTTGACTGTTGCATAAGTATTACAATGTGTACAATGTGTACCGGAGTTCACTATTAATGGTATTTCGAAAATCGGGGCAGCGTAACGTGCCTAACGGTAGCACTTCCTTTATTAGGTCGGTTCACTGTGCGGCGCAGAATAGAAATTAGGCGGCGTGTCGTGGGATGAAAGTGAGGCCTCGGCTCCTAAAGGTAATCACCAAGAGGGAGCAGGTAAAGGTCGAGAGTCTATAGTCTACGCACAACTAAGAGGGTGATTTGCTGTGCAAGCTAAAAGATGGTACTAAATTGCCGCTAAATCTTATTTCCAGCGGTGAGAGGAGAGAAACATTCTGTAGCGAATGCTGGGCAGATTCGCCAGGCCATGTACCTAGCATGCTACTCGAAATTACGGGGGTGGCATATAAAGTGACGCATTCATACACAGGTCACACGCATGCACTGTGCACGAACGCACGCAGTAGCATGTAATTATACGTGTCCGGTCGAGGCCAGTGTCTCCGAAGAAGGCTGAAGGCGACTTAGTTGCGCGCATTGCAGCACTAGTGCTGCTCCAAGGTTCAAGAATTTGGCGAATCCCTAAGCAGCTGCCATGGAGATAAAATTTATTGCAGATTTTCGACGGCAAACGTGAGCGGAAGTGATTAATTTCGCTTTATGTTAGGAATTTGTTCTTTCAAGGATTTCGCACATGGGGCTTGAGATACTCGAGATGCTTTTGGCATACTTAGATTGATTTCGAACGCAATATAAAGAAAATGCTTAAAACAAACATCTGAATTATTCGACAGTTTTAGTACTGCGTACGTTGCGTACGTAACGGCATTGCGTACGCAAGGTCGCCACGTCCTACAAAGTGCGCATGTGCAGAACGCAACCCGAACGGTGCGTGATGCGTACGGCCGCTGCGTACGCCCGCATCCGATTCTTGCGTGCGTACGCAGGGAGCCTTGCGTGCCGCTCCCGTGGTTCTCGTTTGTTTGGCAGAGCACGAGACAAAAGAGTTTCGCAAAATGGCGGCGTCGATGTCGACCAGCGGAAGGTTGTACTTCTGAATTGCCTACGATTTGGCTTTGCTGCGTGAAGTGAACGCGCCGAAGCCATTTCCGTATCCTGTACGGTGGAAATCCACAGAAAAAAAAATATGAACTTTGTTTTTGAGGAAGTGTTCAGTGTGCGCTGTTCGCGCGAAAGGCTAGACCTCCCGCTGGCGCAGTTCGTCGCAAATGACCATGCCAGCCTCAGAAAGCGAGCAATCGGTGTTTATTTTTCGCGATATGATTCGTGTATTGCATCCGTATTAAATGTAGAGTCTCTTAATGGCATAAATATAGTTCGACGTTGCGTGAATTCGCCCACACGTTGCATCCCGTTGGCGAGATCAACAACGTTCCGCAAAGCGCTTGCGTGCTGCGTACGTATCATCATGGCGCAGTACTAAAACTGTATATTTTCACGCGAACTAGTTGTCTCTCTCGCTTTCGTCGTTTGTTTCCATGTATTCGAATGCGTCGTGAGTGTTTCAAAAGATCGATGACTTAGTGTCTGATAAAAACGATTACAGTGAAGCGCTGTTGTGACACAGCGAAAAATCGGTTCTCGTAAAACGAGCTACGAATTCCGCCGCCGCCTCCATACGCAAGTCGGATTCTGTGCAACTGCGCCGAAGAAAAATAAACCGCGAAGTCTCGCAGACCTATCCGTCTCGAATACATTGTGGCCACGCGACCGCGATGAGTCACCGTTAGGCGGGCGCACCTCTGCCACCCTTGGGACGCATTCCGCGGCTTCAATCGCGCGCGTATCCTCTTACAGTGATGATCAATCTTTCCCACGCTTCTTCGGACGCCGACTGCCCGCTTTCCTCCTCGCCCATGTTGCACCGAAAGGACGCCGGCAGAGCGGCAACAACGAGAGCAGATCGCGCGTATCAGCGCGCAGCATTTAATTAAGTCGGCCGTCACAGCAGGCAGGCGCTGGCCCTTCAAAACGAACGAGTCCGAAAGGTCAATGCCCGCGCACGTTGCGCTCGCCGGCTTATATCACACGCTGGACCGTATACCCCGCGCGTACAAGACGGCTTATTTGTCTGCGGGGCACGATCTGGCTTGCACACGCCGCATCGATGCGCGAACCGTTTTCATTCAACGTGCCGCTGAATAAGCGGGACGACGAAAGTATCTTACGGCTTTGCTTCGCGGGAAAGTGACGTCATATCGGCGAGAGAGGAGACGAAAAACGAAAACAGGTTGCTGCGGTCGTACTCGAAAGATGACGGAGAAAATACTAACATTTCGTAACTTTAGAGCTTCATCGTTCGGACGACCACGCTTGACGCATCCTGCGTTCTTGGCTGCGGCCAGGGCTTTCGTACGAGTCCGACAAAAAACGGGTGGTAGCTAGGCTTGTCGCGCTCACATTTGCCTGAAACGCTTGTGTGAACGCTACTCGTCGGGCTAGTGGGGAGCCGGCTGGCTTATCGGGGTGTCGTGGCCCGATAGGACGACTCAAGTGGACTCTTGGCTGTTTCAACCGACTGTCTAGGTGCTCGCCGAGGTACATTCGGGTTGGGTCAGAGCTTTGAGAACATCATCAACACATCATCATCAGTCTATGCCGTTGGCGCAATCTCTTATCTTGTCGCGACACAGGCTACTGCTGCACTCTGTTGAGCTTAAGATACCCGAGTGGATTGGTGTTTACATACCAGTGCCAGCACGTTATATCACGCGTTTGGAATAGAATACAGTGCTTAATGCAAAGAATTTTGCTCAGCTCAGTCACATTAACGTCGATTCATTGGCAAAGCGCTTGAGGACAGAGTCAATGTGTGTTCCAGAAAGGGGGCGGAGCGCGGGAGGGAGGGAGGTTGCACAAATGCAAGCACAGATGTACGCGAATAAGCTATAGGCTACAAACCAAGTCAGTCCTGTTAAAAAAAGTTAATTAAAAGTACGTACATATGCAACAAACTCCAGGCTCTCCCGAAAGCGGTGATGGTTTGCACACATTTGTTGTGGCAAAAGATAATCATTTCACGCCGTTTGTCATTGCAAGACCGGAGGACGCACTTGTGCCGAACGTAGCATAAATAACCCACTGTGTAATTCGAAACACACAGAGCAAAGACGTACAACGTCTTTGTTCGAGGGCTTATACAAGTTCAGGCTGGCTTGTAAAAAAAAAAGAAAAAGCACTGCATGTCGCCCCAGCAATTGCCTTTGCGTTTCGCAGGAGACTTCGCTTTATTTACTGAAGATTAAGAAGACGCGCAGAGCGGCTTGTTGTACGTACCATGTCAATGCGTTTTGAAGGACTGTGAACCTTTCAAGCTGACGGCAAACACCTGCTTTTTTTTTTTTTTCACAGACCCATCTGAAGAAGCACAAAGCTTGCTTTTTTTTTTGTATTAGAGACATACATGTAATGTTTGCATTGTGTTGTACTGCATGAATTTTTCGAGATATCTAAGTACAGGGAAGCTAACTACAGATATCAAAGCTTGTCCAATCCAATTCAATCTAACTACAGAAATTTTCGCAGAGCAGTTGATTTATATATTTTGTTTTAATTGTGTTGCGTACATTGTTTTGTCGCTACTTATACTGCAACTTCGTAAAGTTGGCAAAGTTGGTCAATCAGTCGATAAGGCTGTATTTTTTTTTGTTACCCAGTATCTTTTTTTTCTGGTAGCAACATAAATGAGGCAGCAATTACTTGATTGACTTGAATTATAACATCACTTGGAGAAAGCATTATCTTAGTTTTACTAATAATAATTTGCACAGATCTTCCAGTGCACAATTTCCTTAACGATGTGAGCCTTTCCGGGAGTAAGAAAGGGAGCGTTGTGAGCAAACGTTACGTACGCGACACAATCTTAGGCGTAAAAGCATATATGAAAGATGTCGTTCGGTATGCCATAGCTCCGGACAAGCCGCCATTGGAATATGAACCTGGCAACGTTTAACGCTAGAACGTTATCTAGTGAGGCGAGTCTAGCAGTGCTATTGGAAGAATTAGAGGGCAGTAAATGGGATATATTAGGGCTCAGTGAAGTTAGGAGGCCAAAAGAAGCATATACAGCGCTAAAAAGCAGGCACGTCCTGTGCTACCGGGGCTTAGCGGAGAGACGAGAACTAGGAGTCGGATTCCTGATTAATAAGAATATAGCTGGTAACATACAGGAATTCTATAGCATTAACGAGAGGGTGGCAGGTCTTGTTGTGAAACTTAATAAGAGGTACAAAATGAAGATTGTACAGCTCTACGCTCCTACATCCAGTCATGATCACCAGGCAGTCGAAAGCTTCTATGAAGACGTAGAATCGGCGATGGGTAGCGTGAAAACAAGATACACTATACTGATGGACGACTTCAATGCCAAGGTAGGCAAGAAGCAGGCTAGAGACAAGGCAGTGGGGGAATATGGCATAGGCACTAGGAATAGCAGGGGAGAGTTATTAATAGAGTTTGCGGAACAGAATAATATGCGGATAATGAATACCTTCTTCCGCAAGCGGGATAGCCGAAAGTGGACGTGGAGGAGCCCGAACGGCGAGACTAGAAATGAAATATACTTCACACTCTGCGCTAACCCTGGCATCACACAAGATGTGGACGTGCTCAGCAAGGTGCGCTGCAGTGACCATAGGTAAGAACTCGAATTAGCCTAGACCAGAGGAGGGAACGGAAGAAACTGGTACATAAGAAGCCGATCAATGAGTTAGCGGTAAGAGGGAAAATAGAAGAATTCCAGATCAAGCTACAGAACAGGTATTCGGCCTTAACTCAGGAAGCGGACCTTAGTGTTGAAGCAATGAACGAGTCTTGTGGGCATCATTATGCAGTGTGCAATAGAAGTCGGTGGTAACTCCGTTAGACAGGATTCCAGTAAGCTATCGCAGGAGACGAAAGATCTGATCAAGAAGCGCCAATGTATGAAAGCCTCTAACCCTACAGCTACAATAGAACTGGCACAACTTTCGAAGTTAATCAACAAGCGTAAGACAGCTGACATAAGGAAGTATAATATGGATAGAATTGAACATGCTATCAGGAACGGAGGAAGCCTAAAAGCAGTGAAGAAACTAGGAATAGGCAAGAATCAGATGTATGCGTTAAGAGACAAAGCCGGCAATATCATTACTAATATGGATGAGATAGTTCAAGTGGCTGAGGAGTTCTATAGAGACTTATATAGTACCAGTGGCACCCACGACGATTCGAAATCCCACAGGTAACGCCGGAAGAAGTAAAGAAAGCCTTGGGAGCTATGCAAAGGGTAAGGCAGCTGGGGAGGATCAGATAACAGCAGATTTGTTGAAGGATGGTGGGCAGATTGTTCTAGAGAAACTGGCCACCCTGTATACGCAATACCTCATGACCTCGAGCGTTCCGGAGTCTTGGAAGAACGCTAACATAACCCTAATCCATAAGAAAGGGGACGCCAAAGACTTGAAAAATTATAGACCGCTTAGCTTACTGTCAGTTGCCTACAAACTATTTACTAAGGTAATCGCAAATAGAATCAGGAACACCTTAGACTTCTGTCAAGCAAAGGACCAGGCAGGATTTCATTAAGGCTACTCAACAATAGACCATATTCACACTATCAATCAGGTGATAGAGAAATGTGCAGAATATAACCAACCCTTATATACGAGATTACGAGAAAGCGTTTGATTCTGTGAAACCTCAGCAGTCATGGAGGCATTACGGAATCAGGGTGTACACGAGCCGTATGTAAAGATACTGAAAGATATCTATAGCGGCTGCACAGCCACCGTAGTCCTCAATAAAGAAAGCAACAAAATCACAATAAAGAAAGGCGTGAGGCAGGGAGATACGATCTCTCCAATGCTATTCACAGCGTGTTTACAGGAGGTATTCAGAGACCTGGATTGGGAAGAATTGGGGATAAAAGTTAACGGGGAATACCTTAGTAACTTGCGATTCGCTGATGATATTGCCTTGCTTAGTAACTCAGGGGCCCAATTGCAATACATGCTCACTGACCTGGAGAGGCAAAGCAGAAGAGTGGGTCTAAAAATTAATCTGCAGAAAACTAATGTTTAACAGTCTCGGAAGAGAACAGCAACTTACAATAGGTAGCAAGGTACTGGAAGTGGTAAGGGAATACATCTACTTAGGGGAGGTAGTGACGGCGGATCCGGATCATGAGACGGAAATAATCAGAAGAATAAGAATGGGCTGGGGTGCATTTGGCAGGCATTCTCAGATCATGAACAGCAGGTTGCCATTATCCCTCTAGAGAAAAGTGTATAATAGCTGTTTCTTACCAGTACGCACCTACGGGGCAGAAACCTGGAGGTTTACGAAAAAGGTTCTACTCAAATTGAGGATGACGCAACGAGTTATGGAAAGAAGAATGATGGGTGTAACGTTAATGGATAAGAAAAGAGCAGATTGGGTGAGGGAACAAACGCGAATTAATGACATCTTAGTTAATATCAAGAAAAAGAAATGGGCATGGGCAGGACATGTAATGAGGAGGGAAGATAACCGATGGTCATTAAGGGTTATGGACTGGATTCCAAGGGAAGGGAAGCGTAGCAGGGGGCGGCAGAAAGTTAGGTGGGCGGATGAGATTAAGAAGTTTGCAGGGACGACATGGCCACAATTAGTACATGACCGGGGTAGTTGGAGAAGTATGGGAGAGGCCTTTGCCCTGCAGTGGGTGGAACCAGGCTGATGATGATGATGATGATGATGATGATGATGATGATGATGATGATGTCATAGCATCCATCAGGAAGCACAGGCTCAGGAAAGGATTCTTAGTAATTCATATAGATATGACAGTTACGCACTGCGGAAACGATTAAGCGATATCTGACAGCTAAGGATTATTCACGCGCGCGCGCTAGAGAGATAGCCATCATACTGCTGCAAATATGCCCAAGGGCCACACGGACACAAGGGACTGTTTATGCGAAAGCCACGAAAGACCAACTATGCTGAAGACAACGGCAGTGATGTCCTCTTCAACTGATGTCCAGACAAACTCATGAAAGACCCATTGAGAGATTCCTTGATCCAGCAAGTCACGCCGTGCTTCAGGTGCAGATAAACTCGTATTGTTCAAGGGACACTAGAGAGGAATATAAGTTGAGTTTTATCAGCAAGATTCTCCAGCATGATAAGAAGCTACTCTTGCCGTGAGAGGATGTACGATAAGCCAGAAAAGACACGCTATTGTGTAACATTCTACAGTGTAACTATGTCCAAAAGACAACTAAAACACTTCAGCCAACTAAAAAATAAAGAACGAAAGACGGGTGGCGAAGTCGTCTTGAAGTTCCCGCGACAGCTTGCCATGACGTCATGAATGTTGACAGCGTTTGCTAGGGCCTAGTTAATTTCTCATCGGTAAAGATGGGCTATCTTGCATAGTAAAGGAGTCAAAGGCTAAACTTACGGAGTTTCTGGCTGCATAACAGAGGCTCCAATTCGAGAAAAGACTTTGAAATCAAATACGTCGCACTGAAATACTAGCGCTGGAGGTTTCTGAGCAAAAATAGATCAATAAGAAATGCAAGTTTGGCCTTCATTTTTTTTCAGTAATCAGCCTCTCACAGTACAATTTATGAAAACAGTTTTTTGGAAGTATACTTGATCAGTCTAAACTAATTAGTGTTAACAGTCGCAAACTGGGCGAGTTGGTATTATCTTCTTTTTTCGCCTTCTCCCTCGTTTTAGGCGCCAATTTATCGATAAGTGTTAGTTTCTATTCAGAGTCTCTTTAACAAACGCTCGGGAACTACCCTTGATGAAAGTCGAATGCGTGTAGGGTCCCTCTGATGAACAAAACACAGGCGAAGAGAAACATAGAAGAGGCGTGAAGTAAGGGCAGAAAATAAAGGGAGACCAGCTAGACTTCCTTCGGTCGGCTGCCGAAAAAGGAAGTAGGGGAGTGAAATGTAAGAGGGGTAGAGACAACATGGAGGAAAGACGGGAGTTTAAATTAACAGCGTCAGCTAGACAACTTTAGACAAGGGTTCGGCGTCTCTACAGTCGGGCAATAAAGTATGCAGCCTTCATGCACCCATGAACGCTCGTGTGGCTTCCTGGGCCTGATGAGGGCCGAAATCAGACTCCCAGGACTTCAGGTTATGTAACAAATTCCAAAGTGTAGTCTGCTCAAACTAAAGCGGAGAGTCTGGCGTTGTTAGCCAAAGAGGGAACGTTGGCAGAGGAAATGCTCAATAGTCTCCTCCTAACTGCACTGACTGCGCTGACTGCACGTATAAATGAATCAACCACTCGAATGCGACAGCAACATGAATTAGTGAAGACTGCTGCGACCCACAGTCGACACGACATTGTCACGAAACATCACGTGAGAATTGGAAGTAATTGAAAGTGTAATTGAATAAAGGTCGGTAAGGATATCAAAACCTTGAAGCAGTGCTGGTTAAGAAGTATGAGGCTATGTGAAAGTGAGTGTTGCGTTCCCAAACAAACAAACAAACAAACAAACAAACAAACAAACAAACAAACAAACAAACAAACAAACAAAGAACACTCCGATTCGATGATTAGCCTTCGTGTTCACCGAGAAAGAATTCTTTCCTTAGTGCGCTGTATGACCATGGATGTGTTATTACGTGCAAAAAATTGAATGAAAAAATTAACACTGCAGTTTCCGTATTTACGATGGATTGCTTATTTTACAGCGAAATTGACTCAATGATCGCCTAATAACTGAACAGCAAAAATTGTGACAGGCGAGTCGTGTTCGTGACGGAGCGTTCTTGCCAATGATTTCTTTCTGACGTACTAAATTTGGCGGCTGGGTAGCGTTAGCGAACTTGGGATCTTTGTTTGCTAGTAACTAGATTCAGACGAATTATTTTCTGGGACCTTCTAGGAGGAGATTTGGCGCTGCCAGAGCCATGAAGGTCCTAGTTTATTTTTTAGAGGGGTAGGGGGGTAACGAGGGACCTTGTAGCTATCTTTACGCGTACTTGAGCTTTATTTATTTATTTATTTATTATTTTTTCGTTTGTTTATTTTTCGCTCATACCAGCCCCATCATCCACACAATGTCGACACCAAAATCTAATGGTACAAGCTCGCGGTGCCGACGCGAGTATGTTTTATTCATTAAGGTCTTTCCGCGTTTCAAGCATTTAATCTTGGTGAAAATGGGGTCTATCTGACAATATGGGCAGCAAAAAGGAATCGCGTAAACTACCCAACTTCTTGTAATGGGCACCTCTTCTGCTTTATGTAAGCTTCGCCGCGTTGAGTAATTGTCAGTAGAGCCATTCACACCGGAAAGTACCACTCCAGACTTTATATGGGCGGGACATACCACGAAGCAAACCTCAGGTAAGCAATATGATTGATTGATTGATTGATTGATTGATTGATTGATTGATTGATTGATTGATTGATTGATTGATTGATTGATTGATTGATTGATTCTTGGTCTTTAACACCCAAAGCAACACATGAACATGCCATTAGTGGAGGGCCCCGGAATGATTTTTGCCCTCTGAGATTTTTTAACGCGCACCTAACTATTTACGCGAGTGTTTTTATGTTTCGCCCCAACCGATATGTGCCCGCTGCGGTTGGCAATCGAACTGACGACCTCTTGCCGAGCGGCAGAATGTCATAGCCACCGAGCCGGCACGGCGGGTTAATCAAAGACCATTGGTATTCGCAGCTTATTATCGTTAGCAGCGACCAGTTAGCCAAATGCTCCGTCTTTCTAATAGGTCAACGACCGCGGTCAACAGTTGTGCACATTTTAGGGGCACGTTTTGAAGTGTCGAGAGCGCAAAGGCCATGCGGATGTTAGAGAAAAGAAAAATCCTGCGGAGAAAATGCACTCATCGTGCGAACACCGTGAACTATTTCCGCCGCACCCTGCCTTTCCCTCTACTCCTTTTCTCTGTCTCGAACATCTCGATCATGCGGAAAACAATTCACGACCCCCCTCGCAACCTCATTCTAGTGCGGCTGTCCGAATCGCTCCGCAACTCAGTTGTCGCCGTTCGCACGCGAGGGTGACTTTCAAATGCGCGCTTGCGCATAGTCCAGCTGGGAACCGAACCGTCCGGACCTTTTCGAGCACGTGGAGCCGCTCGTCGCCAACCTCCTCCACAAGCCGTAGCGCGGAAAGCACGGTGCGAGGAAGAAGGCGTTCGGATGCGTTTGCTCGAAGAAGACGGAGAGAGGGGACCACATCGCCGCCGGACGGGGGGGTAGAGCCATTAGCGCCGGAGGCCCCTCGAGTCGGGGGTGTCCAAGACAATGGGCGCGCATCGGAGGAGGCGCGGGGCCAGTGGGCCGCCCAAAAGAGAGAACAGGGTCAGCAGTTTCCGGGACGAGCGCGGGGCGCTTCTCTTTTCTGGGACGCCGGACCGACGCTGTTGCCGTGGCCGGCGTTGCCGCGGGCCGCCTGCCGTGCCTGCCGGCCGACCGGCGGTTCCTCACCTCTGGCCCCTCGGTTGGGGCCGCCTCGCCCCTCGGGGTAATTGGGTTGCTTGACGGGACTTCTGGCGTATGGCCTCTGACACCGAATTGACACGGCTTCTCTTCTTCCCAGATGGGCGTCTTCTTCTCCTATATACGAAAGAGAGAGAGATAGAGAGAGCTGGGAGAGCTTCGGCTGCCCATCTTTTTTGGCATTTCTTTAAGGGGTCAATTGGGTGGAAGCGGCGTGGGATTGCGTGCGCGTACGCCATTCGGACCGCACCTGAAGGAGCGCGCACACCACGCGTACGGGCGTCTGGCGCGGTGCGCGAAGTGCTTCGTCCCTTAAGCCGAGGCTGTGCCTTGACAGAAACGGCGGATAACAGAGGACGGGCGTGCAACCTGTTGCGTTGCGCCTGTGGCTAGGGCGCTGCTGTACTCGTTCACAAGAGAAGCGACGTGACTTTCGGTGAGATTGTTATCCGCAACGTCTCTCATACCGGGCTCGCCGCGGTGACTACGGCTTTAACTAAAACCAGAAAGGCTGCGTTCCAAATTGAACCTGTAGGCACGGTTTACGCACTGTGCGCCTCCTACTGGAGCGGCTTCTCTCTTATTCAGATAAAAAAGGAATAATAATAATAATAATAATAATAATAATAATAATAATAATAATAATAATAATAATAATAATAATAATAATAATAATAATAATAATAATAATAATAATAACAACTAGATCTATCAACGAACCAACCAAACAGTCAGTCAATCAATCAATTAATCGATCAATCAATCAATCAATCAATCAATCAAGTAAGCAATCAATTGTTTATTTACGGTGCCCAGGAACAAACATCAGATCTGAGTGCTGGCGCACACATACATTAACAAAAAAGAACAGCAGGGCAATATAAGTAAAAACGTATTGAATAAAATAAATAATCTTGAGAAGCAGAGTGTGCATACAACAAAGCGCAAGGTGAATACAAAATAAAAAGTAGGAGAAAGGCAGTTGAAGAAAATGTGAAACTATAACACAACAACGCAAAGCTCAAAAAACAACGATGACAGTGAGTTATCAAAAATATCGAGATCATGAAAATAAGTATTATAAAGACTGCTATCTGCGGACGGCTTTATGTTGGTAATGGTAGGCAGAAACATGGAGATGTCTGTGTTCTCTGGTGATCTTTCGTGGAATACGAAACTTCATAACCGAGGACTTCGGAAGAGGAGAGGACACCGTGAAGGAGTTTGAAAAGAAACAGAAGATTAGCGCGATTACGTCAGCAGCGAAGTAAAGACAATGACAGTAGTCGAACAGTGCTAGAACAAGGTCCAGTTTCTGTGCGAGCAAGGCGGTGATTATACATCTGGACTCGATCTATAATGTCAGCGTTGGATTTAGAAATGCCATTCCAGACGACCGACGCGTATTCGGTTCAGTAAGACAGACTGTTGTGTCCAATTTGCGGAATGGTGTAGGAGAATTTAATTGCCTCGATAGTCTGCAAATAGAGCGAAGAGAGGGCACACCCCCCATTGCAACGCCTTTAGTGTGAACTGAAAAGTCCGAGGCTGTTTCAAAAAGTACACCGATATCATTAATCTAACGGACATTACACAATGGTGCAGAATCTACAGAATAAGAAAAAGAAGTGCTTGCTGTTTTGCGTGTGAAAGTCATAGGGTTGGTAACATCGACGAATGATTAATCGATTAATCGATTAAATGCATCCCGCAATACGATTCATCTTCATCGATGGTCACCTTTCATTTAATTGAATTAATCGGTTAGACCTGTTCGATTAATCGTTTTCGAGAATTTGACAGGAGTGGCAGGAAAATTTTGAAATCGCGTTGGAATGGCGGCGCACGAGCATTAACTGCGGCGGCTGTGGTAGAGCGACTGTCGATTGTTTTTTTCCCGAGTGCCAGGTGATGCCGAGCCTAGCGCTGCCCCTCTCTCTCCCCACACCGCACACGCCACCACGCCGCCCAAAGCCGCAGGCTTGAAATGCCCGCGCAGGGGCGCTATAACGTAAAACTATTCCAAACTTTTCTATTCCAATTCTGCTATCAGCCCTCCACGATTGGTCAAAAACTTTTTTCGGACACCCCCACTTCACCTGTCTTTCACGCGACGTCACGAAAACCGCGATACCTCCCCATCTGACATGATCTGTACACACTGATTATGCATGGGTTGACAGAAAAAAGAAAAATAGTTATTTCTGATTCGACTTTCGCTATTAGCCCTCGGCTATTGGTAAAAAGTTTTCGGGCTGCACCCATTTCACCTGCCTGTCACGCGACGTCACAAAACCGCAAGAAATCACCGCGTCAAAGTGACGTGTACGCGATAAAGGTGCATTAATATGCCGAACAAAACTGAATTTTCTTCGGAATAGCCGCAGGCTGCCCCGTTCCGAAAGGAATAGAAGATGGCTGCCGCCGATCGCTCAGACGCTGGCTACTCGCACCTGCCTGAGAGCATGGGTGTATTTGCGTAGAATAAAACTTCTTGCGTGGCCGTGTAACGTTTTCTAGCACTTTCGGCACGTTTACCCCATCATTCTGCCAACTCTTCTTTGCTGAGGGTCCGTTTTAGCGTCATTCTTGAGCTTCCGTTGCATGCCGCCGCGATTTTCGACCAGCCACCACAAGCTAAGTAAGGGAAAGCCGACCAATCGTAGACGCTGGCACCACCCTCTTCATCCTGTTATCGACTTTCAGTGCAGTGGCTCGGCCCCATCGAATCCCTCTCCACTTGAGTGTTCTCCTCGCCTCTTGTCAGCCAATTAGATACGACAAGCCGCTCAGTGTAGGCAATGTTATTCGTTCTTCAAGCAAACAAAAGTGACCTCCTATGAACGAGAAGAGCGTTTGATTGGTCTGTGCAGACAACCCTGCGGGTGACCGCCCGGTGCTTGCGTTGGCGGTTACGCAAATTTGACGTCAGGAGATTGGAATAGAAACATATTGGAATAGTTTTGCGTTATAGGGCCCCAGTTCAAGGCATACTACAACAGCCCAGTCCTAGATCGTCGTGCCACTCCCAGTTCGCTAACGACGTGGCACAGTAGGCGCGCCGGTTTGGAGCAAGCATTTGCCACAGCGATCGAGTCCATGTCGATTCCAGCAAATCTACAGCGTCCGAGCATCTATTCCCCGATGCTGATTGTGTGGCCGTTCAAAGAAGGTGTAAGCTTCGCCCAAACTTACCAGCGAATTGGCATTCCTTCGCTCTGTAGAAAAGAGCATGTGATTGAAAATCCTAAACGAGTAATTTTCTTTGCCCGTGCATGTGCATATGGAAAGAAGAATGATGGGTGTAACGTTAAGGGATAAGAAAAGAGCAGATTGGGTGAGGGAACAAACGCGGGTAAATGATATCTTAGGTGAAATCAAGAAAAAGAAAGGGGGGGGGGCGGGGCATGGGCAGGACATGTAATGAGGAGGGAAGATAACCGATGGTCATTAAAGTAAGGGTTACGGACTGGATTCCAAGGGAAGGGAAGAGTAGCAGGGGGCGGCAGAAAGTTAGGTGGGCGGATGATATTAAGAAGTTTGCAGGGACGACATGGCCACAATTGCTACATGACCGGGGTAGTTGGAGAAGTATGGGAGAGGCCTTTGACCTGCAGTGGGCATAACCAGGCTGATGATGTTGATGACGATGATGTTGTTGTTGTTGTTGATGATGATGATGATGATGATGCATATTTCAGTTGGACTTCTCCTTTCAGAACATTTTCTTGGGCTAGTTGGTTCATAATTGAAAAGAAAAACAGAAGCGCAAAAAAAAATAAACAAGGACGAGACGAGGGCACAGGACTGGCGCTTGTCCTGTGTGTTTCCCCCTTCTATATTTTTCCTCTCTATTGACCTTTCACTTTCGACATTTTTCTTATTTCTTGTTCAACTGTACTGTAGAGGGTTTCACTAGTGCCAAGCGTCTTATTTAATTATGCAGAAAGTATAAAATATATTGTTAATCCTTTCAAAAGCCACTAGTGTCAACTATATTTATTCATTCACAAATTAAAGATGATCCCTTATAAAGCATTTATAAAGCCTTTATACACTTGTGTTTCCAACTTGCTTCCACCTCTCTAACGTTAAATTTGGTTTCTACAAAAACTAGATAACCATGTTTTAACCTTTTTAACTGTTCCTGGCTCAAATGTCGATTAATCAATTAATCGATGAAAGAACCTGCATCGAAAGCGAATAATCGATTAAAGGCTAAAATGATGAACGATTAATCGTTAAGTGAATAAAAAAATTATTCAACCATCCCTAGAAAGTCATGACTTTATTATCTTTGCACCATTTAGAAAAGGGAAAGCGGGTCTGACTGCAGGCTGTGACAGTCATCAACAGTGTGAAATTTCTTTTTAAAATTTGATGTCATCGGCATATAGAAGGAAAGAAGAGTTTGGAATAACGGAATGAACATCATTAATAAAAAATTAAGAAAAGGAGTGATAATTGACCAGCATTCTTAAAACGACTGTAAGTGCCAGTTGGGCCAGGCATTGTGATCACTTTAAGTGAAATTGATTCGTAGCTCATTATCCCAACATTGTTCGTTCGAGCACCCGCCATACGGTGTACGTCGCTTTCTAGCCGACTTAAAGATCAATGAAGGTTCACCTAGCCTTGAAAAGCCTTTCGGCGATTGCTCCGCCCGAAACAATGAAAATGTTAACGTGCAGCTAGCAATGCACTTACTAATTGTCAGGAGAGACGCGCTCAGTAGTGACCAACTTGTCAACGACACAACCCGTTCGCACACTGAGGCTAATAGGACAGACCCCAGCGTTGTCCTGCAGTGGCTTCCCTCTCACTGCGGTAGAGTGGGCAATGTATGGGCTGACATGCGCTGCTGGATCACCACACATCATCCCTTCAGGGCCAGTATACCGATGATTTCCCCCTTATATACGGTATAGGAGTGGCTAATCAACTTCGGTGTCACTTTTATGAGTATTTTTGTTATGCACGGTGCTCACAAACGTGTTATCTGTGCTGATTCGGAGCAGCAGAAACGACGTATATAATGGCACTTACGACTAGATCTGCGAGTTCCGCATGCCGTGTGGCCTCGAAAAATGCAATCACGCATGTCTGCATTGTATTGGTCTGAGCGTACGTTGCTTACTAAAAACGTTTCGTGTTTGAAATTGGGTGGATAGGATCTCCCCCCGCGCCCTACTCTTGCAGCATTTTGCACCACCACAGCATATCAAAGGAACGCCATATTCTCGGCATTGAATCTGCCTGTAGAGTATTACGCCTTGCGCTACAGCCGCACTAGGACCACGGACCAATGCCTCCTGGGCGTTCGCCGGTACGAAGTCGCTTTTAACCTACATGCGAGGCATTAGCCACAACGAGATAGCTCGATTTTGTACGTAGTGTGTGTGTGGCTTGCCCTGTGCGCATCAGGAGAGTGCTGAACTGGGCTGGTTGGTGCGTGTTTTGAAGGAAACCGATCAGCGCACAAAAAACTGGACTTAGTGTCTGTCGTCTACACTACGCCCCAGTCTTTCCCGCTGTTCGATTTCCTTCGAACACGCGCGCATAATTTCATTAATTCTCGTCTTTATCTGCAGCTGCATGTTGGCGTGCCGTCAGGCACACCTCGACAATTTCCATTAAAAACTCGCGCGCAAGCACGCACGCACGCACGCACGCACGCACGCACGCACGCACGCACACACGCACGCACGCACGCACGCACGCACGCACGCACGCACGCACGCACGCACGCACGCACGCACGCACACACACACACACACACACACACACACACACACACACACACACACACACACACGCACACGCACACGCACACGCACACGCACACACACTTCATCTCTCACTTCATATACCTGACTTCGTCAGCTTCAACAGCCACTTAATAATCTCTCATCAGTTGTTGTCACTACGCGTTTCACATACTCTCGTGATATGCTATGCTCGCTGAATCAATGGAAAGTTATGCTGACTGCGTCTAAGCGTGGTTTGGGATTCACTGGGATGTGACAAATTTTTCAGGAATATTCAATAAGCTACCCTGACCTCACGTCAAAACTTCCTGCTCTGCGAAAAAGCACATCTTAAAATATCGTCATAAAACTGGTGTGCTATATTGTAACTTCTTGACTTGTGAACAACCCCCTGCCTGGTGGTCAAAGATACCCATTACTACTACGACAATTACTACTACCCATTACTACTACGATACTACGACAATTAATGTACACTGTGTCGGCTGCTGCAGTGAGAAACATTGTTGCAGATGACACTGTTGCGGTCTATGAGTACTTTCGGTGTCTCCCTTTTTAGCCGGAGACCTTAATTCCTTGCCCGACAAAGAATTAGAAGATTAATTTTCTTCGTTTTTTCGATTTTAGTTGCGTAAGAGAGCAATAAACGTGGAAAGGCTGACATTCCTAAAGGTCACACGTACAACACAAGAATACCGGTATTGTACAGAAAAATTGCGGCTACAAATTTGCAATAGGATTGAAACAACTCGTGCTCGTTGGGAAATATAGTTGTCTGCTGTAAAGGAATTATCGAGAGAGAGAAAGAGGTGAAGAATAAACGAAAGGCAGGAATGTTAATCACGACTGAGCCCTGTTGACTATTATCGAGAGAGGTTGTAGAAATGTTGCAGGCTGCTTGCTGACCTACTAATGCGCGTTTCTTTTCTTCTTCATTCCTAGAGAGAGAGAGAATGTATAGAAAGGCAGGAAGGTTATAACGAGAGGTAGTTCCGGTTGGCTACCCTGCAGGGTGGGAAGGAGTAGGGGCATAAAAAGAGGAAGAGAGCGGAAGGGGCAACGAGAGAGAGAGAGAGAGAAACAGAGACGAGCATAAACAAACCACGTATATACTATAGAGCGGTAGGGGGCGGCGTTCTTAAAGTCTATCACGAAGGCCCGTAGATCGCAGGAATCTTAGTAAGGCGAGTATGCGTGCCTTCAGTACGGATGTTCTTTGGGAGCACTGGCATAAAACATTTAGTTCTGATAGTGGACGATTGTCCAATTGGTCCAGCATTCTGCACATCACTTACCTGTCGGCATAATAGCGCGGGCAGGCACAGATAGCTTGTGCGAGCTTGTGCGAGTCGAGGTGGTAACACATGAAGTCCTTAACTTGATTTCTGCAGATTTTGCCGGAATGATGACTGCGGCAGCAGAGCTGTTGAGTTTTACCGAAGGATCTGTGCCGACATGTTGTAAATGTGTTGCAAAGTTGCTTGCTTCAAAGTTTTCAATTCATTCTTAGCACATATATATATACAATATCAGCTTAACAGTGTAAGCGTGTTATTACGCCGACGGGGTCAAAAGTTTAGAGAATGCGACGTTCCACATAAAAGTGGAATGTCAGTCTAGTTCTAGCTTGCAGTCAATAGAAAAGTGCATGCAACTCCATCTTGTTCGCGCAAGCTGGCACACTTATAACACATTGAAAGTCGAGGTGCGTGCCCCAGGCTGGAGTAATATTTCGCTTTTTCTTAGATCGTGCGTCCCGTAAACTTCTGACCCTATCTGTATATGGATTAGACATAGTTACCAGTGACGTACAGCAGCTAAAAGTGAAATTGTCCGTGACAAGTTGAAAACGCTATAGATCAACGCTTACGTTCATCATATAGACCGGCGAAGTATAACAGATTGGCAACCCGTCGCGAACTGCGTTAATGTCGGCTGAAGCGCAAGAGCACTTCTCACAACCAGCGAGGCGGAGGCCGCGCACAAGAAGGGTCAACGAAACCGAGCTGTCAGCGGTCTCAGCTTCCTGCTTCATTCTTCTGCGCTCATCTCAATCGGACCTTGAGATCGCGCGTGCGCGGCATACACGCAACCACCTCGCTCACTCCTTTTCTCGCGTGGGCTGCTGGCGCTTCTGCTGCACTGCAGCGACCCTCACAAGTCAATCGAGCGCTCGAAGAACCGTCCCCTCTCCCCATAGCGCGCTTGACGGGAGCGAAGACGTGCGGCACCGAAAGTTCGTCACTTGGCGTGGCCTCGCTCCGACGGCGGCAGCAGCGACGGCGGCGGGAGGGACGGCGAGACGGCGGCATTGACCTCGGCGCGGCCCGCGGGGTAGGGCGTCCCACTTGACCGCGAAGCCCGCTTCCCCGACGTCCGACGGCGTGTACGGTTAACAGGGAGAGGGTTAAAAGCAAGCACGCACGGAGAAAGGCCGGCTTCGCTGCAAGCACGCGCAGCACGCGGCGCGGTGCGCTGGCCACGTAGTGTACGACCTGCGCGACCAGTGAACGTCAAGGCCGGAGGCGCCGCACGTATGCTGCGTGAGGACGTACGTGAGCGCTTAGCGTAACGCGTGCGACGCGCTAAGTCTGGTGGCTTTCTCTATCTGCCAGCTGCTGCACCTGCTTTCGTCTCCTCATCTCTCCATCGCTTCATTTTTTTTTTGTAGGTGTCTGGGATTTTCACCTTTCCAACGCTTTCGGTGGCTTTCACTCCAGGGAGCGCCATAGCAGACCACTGCCGCCTACTTGCGGGGTCAAATGCCGGGATGCAGTGTTTGGATCGCACCGCTGGTACGATCTGTTGGGAACTCGGCGCTGACGCCCGTGGTTGTACCTGGGTCGCAAGCCCCAAGGGTAGCGTTGGCCTGGCGGCCTGGGGTACAACTGGAAGCATCCGAAGGTCCCGGCAAAGCATGAGTCGACTGGTAACAACGAAACAACTTGTTTATTTTAACATCGCAAAGAGTTGGCGGTCAGGTTTGACCGAAGTAGAGAGACGGGAGAGCACTTCACTCAACAGAAGAAATCGGAGCCCTCCTTTTGGCGTCCGGGGGCAGCTGTTTTTATACTCTCGCAGTTGAGGGCAAGAAGGAACCCCTCAAAAGACGAGCACGTGAATGTACAATGGGCTAATGGTGACGCACACTGTCGTAGCGCTGCCGTAGCACCATGTCGAGCACGATCTCGTAGCACCCTGTCGTAGCGCTGCCGTAGCACCATGTCGAGCACGATCTCGTAGCACCCTGTCGTAGCGCTGCCGGTCGGGCACAATGACTGTAATGAGAGGATGATCCCTGCTTTCGCATCGCCTGGTTCGGGCACAATGACTGGAATGAGAGGGTGATCCTTTGCGGTCGCATCGCCGCAGTCGCGCCTGGAAACACCTGCCGATGAGCGTTGCGGCGACGACGATCGGGCCAAAATGTCTGCCGCCCCGCCGCAGTCGCGCCGGAAAAACCACGTGTCGCAGGCGAAACGCAACAGCAGGTTTTCAGCGGCGTCCTGGCGTGTACCGCAATTTCCTGGTTTACGAGGGATATTGGAAACCGCGTAATTGTGTAGAGACCGTGTTCCTGTGCTGCTTGCAGTTTTCCTATTATGTACTCTTTCAAGTGATGCTTTTACTTCATCGACAGGCACTTCACTATAGGCGCCAGCAGGCATACAAACTGGTGGTTTTGGCAAGTGGGACCCGAAGGGGCTCCGGTGTCGTTCTCAGAACGTCAAACGTGATGCCCAGTCGAGTGAACTCCCTGGAAATCGAAAATTGCCGGAGATCTCTAAGAGATGCAGGGTTCCGAGTAAACAATCTTAACTGGGTCATATTTTTTTCTGTCACATGCTAATGAATGCGTTAAATCTTGTGCGAGCTGGTGTCCACTGAAACCAGCGCGCCTAATTAACAGCAGCAGCAACATCGCTGCGAAAGAAGGCAGAGGCCTAAATTTAGCGCAGTACTAGCCGGGACCAGAATACTATTATTTTATACCCGGTTGTCGTCTGATTTTTTCCTTTTTCTCCAAACACAAAACGTTTACTTTTAAACTCCAACGCTGAAATTGTTAACTACCTTGTTGTTATTATTATTTTTATGCACCTAATTGAACCACCCGATTCATGGCCAATCCCCCACTGTGGGTATGTGCCACGGCCACTCAGGACAACAACAACAACAACAACAACAACAACAACAACAACAACGACGACGACGACGACGACGACGACGACAAAAACTACAAGAACCAGAGATAGCCGTGTTTCGAAACCGGGAGTTCCCGACAACCTTCATCAGGAGGAACGCCGCTGTAACCCAGTGGCTATGCCGTTGTGCGGCTGAGCTGAAGGTCGCCGGTTTCACCCTGGCCGCGGTGGCCCCGCTACAGTGGTGACGAAATGCAAAAACGCTCGTGTACTCAAATCAAGGTGCATGTTAAAGAACCCTAGGTGGCCAAAATTAATCTGAACTCCCCCCTACGGCGTGCCTCATATATATATGGGGCTTTTCGCACGTAATACCTAATATTTAATCAATTACTTACCCTTACAAATTACCCTTACCCTCATCCTTACAAATGATTCCCGAATTAATTTCCTTGCCAAGCATTCTGAAGTAAGAACGCTGACGATAATTAGACCCTGAAGAGGACAAATTAATGCACTCGCCTACAGAACTGGCCTGACTTTACAAAGGTGCTGCGGATCGACTTCTAGCCAAGTAGCCAACCTTTCAGGTTAAGAATGCACGCCTGGCCGTGCCAGTGCATGTCGAGACATGACGAAGTGTAGAGCTCAAGTACCGCGAGGTCACTTCGGCCGAAATGGAAGCGTGACAGATGCGCACAACGTATAAAAAACAGCTACGGGCTCCCCTACTGCCAATAAACACTTGCTTTCGGAGTACGAGCTTGGAGAAAGATACCATTCGAAAAGCAGACCAAGAATAATCATTGAAACAGAGGAGAAAGAGAGAGAGGGAGTATGGAAAGGAGAAACAAGCTCAGAGAAGTCAGTGATAACGAATAAATAAAGTACCCAGAAAGAAATATTGATAGGAAAGATGACCTGAACGAAGTTCGAGGAAATGCGGCATATAAAAGGGCATGCAACTTGTAAGCTTTCCTAACACAAAGTGACTGTCTTGGAACGCCGTGCCAGGTGTAGAAGACAAGCAAAAACGAAATTAAAAAAAAAGCCGCCTGAATGAAGAACCACACAGAAAAAGAAAACACAAGCGCCACTATAGCTGCTCGCGGCAAAACCGGTGATAATTCCATTAGAATGAGAAGAAACGGGCGAGAGATTCCCAGAATGTTTATACGTGATAGGAGAGAAGGCGACCGACAAGAGTCAACTCTAGGAACGTATACACCGATAATGAAGTAGAAATTCAGAAAGCTTAAAAGAAAGTAAGACGGAGATGTAGTAAAAGAAATATCTCTGTGCTCCGCGAACGTCAGAAAAGCTTATAAAACGGGGACGCTATGTAATACTTAAGACGATAAGATGCCCTCTCGAAAGTCTCCTGAGAGCACGCACTTACCGCACTTACAAGAATGAAGAAAATGCAAGGTGGTTGCTGCGTGAGCTTCGTCCCTTTTTTTCTTTTGTATTTGTGTGCGTGTTTGGCGGAATGGGGGATTAGAGGGGCACGAGGAAGCTCTCGGGAAACGGAAGATGCACGCAAATGGAGCGATTACGTCAGAGCTCGTCCGGGTGCGCCTCATCGCCGCCCTCGTGCATCAGTGTCTGTGGATGCCATGGGCTCTGACTGCCAAGCGCGCATTGGTGCATAGGAACGTTTCCGCACTCTACAACGGACGTCGAGCCGAGACATTCCTGCCCTTAATCCCGACACTCACGTTTCCGTTCCTTGCAGCACCGTGGGGTCGTATGTCGAAACCATCGAATACGAGATGGTGCATCAAAAACCCCGCGTTGCGGTTCCCTGGAACTAAACACTCCGGCAGTACGTGTCGGGCGGTTTCATTCCCTTCAGATAGGTCGTATATTTATCAGCAGGTCACGCTGACCGCTTTAAATTATCGACGTCGCCGCCGCCATGTGGATTAAGGCGGCTTAGTGCCCGTCTGCGTGATGGAGAGATGCCGCTAGAAGGAATGCGAAAAGTCATCCTTACGTAAGGAATTAACGTAGAGTACTATGCAATTGGCGACCGAAAGCAAGTGTGGTAAACCGCTATGCTATGTGAGTGCAATGATGCGGGACGTGGAGAATATCGAGAGCCAGGCGAGGAGGAAGAGGAGAATGGCGCTAGCTAGGAGCGTATCTAGCCTTGCTAAGGCGTGCCGGCAGCAGGCGTGCCCGAGCGTCTCGTTTAAATGCGTGGCGATATAAACGTGCACGCTACCGCGTTAAACGCAGCGTTTATAGACAAGGCTTCAAATACAGATCAATGATATTATACGGATAAGAAGCAGAATTCCACTCCGCAAGCCGAATTCCATGTTTCAATTCCAAGGACGAACTCCAAGTTTGTCCTGACTCATCTCTCGCAAATACATCCGCGTACTCCGTGGGAAAATACTACTTCATAGAGGCACACCGCACCGCAGACAAATTTCCTCGGGGTGTTTTGGAATCAAGCATGAGATCAGGACAAAATATTGTGTTACAGTTGGGTATTTTATGTACAAAATTCTTCGCAGGCTTAAGAAAATATGGAAACAAGGGCAGACGTCTTACATGCTAAATATAAAACGGCTTGCAGCGCAATGCTTTGCAAGTCAAGGTTACGAGACTGCCCCGTTTCACCCGTCTAAGCGGAACCACTAGCCCCAAAAACTGGTGAACGGAACTCGCAGCGGATTCAGGAGTTGAACGATTTGGTTACCTTGAGTACCCGTATTTAGTCCATTTGAGCGTATACTTATTTGTTACCGATGTAACGTTGCATGCCACTCTACTTGAGTATAGGAATTATACTCAATAATATTTGAATAAAGAAAAGTATTTTGCGACTGGCATTCCTTTTTCGGTCTCAGTCTTTCCTTTCGTGCAGTGATTTTGTTGAAGCGGTCTGCCTACCTTAGACTCGGGGGGGATAAACATTTATTGTAAAACCAGCACTTTATGATGGCGCCATTAAAACGATTTCAGTAAGGGCACGGGCATACAAAATAAGAAAAAATATAATCACACCCGTAGCTCTTCCTTAATTATGATGTTTATAAGTCGTTCAACGATTACATGAGCTCCGTTATGGGGCCAAATCACAAGATATACATTGACTTAAGGTGCGTATCGGGGCCATCTGGAAATGCGCAGATCTATATGCAGACCAACGAGTAGTCTTGCAAAAAAAAAAAAAAAGAAACACAGTAAAAGTGGAACGAAGCGCAGGAGAAATGTGCGCGCCTAAGCGGCTCCGTTACAGAAAGGACAACAATACAGTGTAGGGACAAATATACGAACGTGCCAAGAAAAGAGAAGGAAAGTAATCAACGCCCAAGATCCGCGTTCTTCTCGTCTCCCGCGGCTCCGGGCTCAGTAATGGAAGAATTAGAGACCTTGCGTGCGAGAGACAGATAAGCAAAGAGGGCTTTGGTTGGTGCGAAGTATGCGGCCCTCTATAGGTCAGCGACGAATCGAGGGTCAGGAGATTGCATCTTCTCGTGACTCGTCTACTTCGATACGCGCAGTTTGTGGTGTAAGAAAGAAAAAAGAAAGGCGAGAGGAACCGAAAGGAAGAGCCGTGGGAATGCGATAAAGCTGGTATTATCTCGGTTGAAGTACGCGGCAGCGTTTGTTGCAGGTGCAGACAGAGGGAGGGAAGAAGGGTCGCTGAGACGCAAAGCCGCAAAACGAAGTGAAAACAACAACGAAGAAGACCGATGGGAGGCGGCGGGGCCACAAGAGGAGGTTGGGGAAGGCCATTACGGGCTACCAGACCTGGCAGCCGAACGAAACAGTCGGTGACGCGGACCCTGTGCGACTGCTGTGCATACACACATGTCTACGCTAACGCAGGCGCATTCAGATGAGTAGGCGGGCTATGCCCGAAAGCGCCCAGTTTCGGAGCAAAAAGAAGAAGGAGAAAGAAATGTCGCAGTAGGGAGGGCCGAAAAGGTCAAGACAGTTGCCGGCGCGCCATCTCCGAGAAAATAGATAAAGAAGTGAAGGAGAAACAGTCGGTGTCGCCGCCTTGCCCAGGAGCGCCGGCGGCCAGCCAGGTAGGCATGCTGTCTGGGGCAACCCAAATTGGCCAGTCGCCCCCGGCGGCGACCAGGAGAAGTGCCTCTTCTCCGGGGCGCCGCTTTCCTCGGCGGCGGCGAGCAGTTACCGCATGCCGTCGAACGTAGCGTTCCCGCACGCACGTTCCCGCTCTCTTTTCCCGTTCCTCTCTCCTCTCCTCTTCGGCCGGCGTGAGCGCCTCTCGCTCACCGACGGTGGACTTGACCTGGATTCCTCGCTCCGCTGTTCGGCCGAGAGTGCGCGCGTAACTTCTTCCCAAATCGAACGACGACGATGACGCCACGACGACCGGGAGAGGGAATTGGAAGGAGAGAGAGAGAGGAGGGCCGCTAGTGCAACGCGCGCTCTAGAGACGGCGATGCGTCTGGCCGTACAGTTACGCGCCTGCTTCACGCTCTCCGCGCGGTCGTCTTTTCGCTCCGACTGGATTCGGCGCGCGCGGAAGCTGAAGCGCCGTCCAAACCGGCCGGCTGCGCCGTCTTCTTTCCCTGCGCTTCTCCTTCTTCGCGTTTAGCGCAGCGAGTTTCGGCTTCCGTAGGAATGCGCGGACACGTTTCACTGAGCAGTTAGCGGCGCGTTAGTAGCAGTAGCACGCGATCAGGGATGTTTAATGCGCGCAAGACGTATGTCAGGTTTTATGGCATCGTTCTGCTTGCTGCGCTATACTGTTTACACGAAAGACAAAAGGACAGGCACACATGTGTACCTGTCTCTTTTTTGTCCTTCGTGTAAACACTATAGTGTAGCAAGCAGAACGATGTGCATCAAATTTTAACGGCCGTTTATCAATGTATTCAATTTTCCTGAAATCACGGAGAAAGGGTCGGTGAGTAGCTTATGCTCCATGGGAACATGCTACTCAGTCTGATTATTGACAGAATCTGCTGTATGCAAGGTTGGATTCGGCCAGATATCACTCAACATATTTTTTATTTAGTTTCCGTGGTGGTCACTCAATGTTTACTGTATCTACAATTTTAGCGGTAAACGCGCAGACCTTAGTAGTTAGAATGAATCATTAGAAGTTTCTGTAAGCGAATATATGACATACCCGCGGAGTTAACGGGGAGTAAATAATGACTACAAATTAGGGGCTATCGAATATCAAATTTCCGTATCGAATACAAACAACAACAATGAGCTGTGAATATCGAATCGAACATCGAACATATTTTCTTTAATTTCCCCCAAAAATGAAATATGAAATTCGCGCTTAGCTCGTTTGGTGAAAAATTAGGCTTATATACCTTATCTACCTTGCACAGGTCGCAAAATCTGGTCGCAAACCAAGGAGCTTGTAAATGACTAGCAGCGGCTCGCAGTAATCCGGAGAACCACAAGAATGGTAGCGATGAAACAAAGTAATCGCATCACCAGACGCAATGTAGTGCTGTGTTCGCTGAAGCTCGAGAGAACTGTGATACTACACCACACGATTGTATTAAAGAGATGCAAACTTAGTGAGACTTGCCAAAGAATACATTAAAACAACATATTCGTTTGTAGGCTGCCCAGAAGCTAGGCATTCCTATCGAATTATTGAGAGACGTCATCTGTCCCGTGTGTTCGGTGGGGAACTGCTGTGGCGGCGCTGCAACCACAGCCCTCCTGCCCTGCGGAATCATTTGGAACGGTCCTGACTTCCAATCATTCTTTCTCCCTAGCGGCTCTAATATTCGAAAAAAAAAAAGAATATTTGACAATTCCGAAAACAATGCGACTCGAATAACAGTGACTACTCGCTTCGTATTCGAAATTTCGAATTTTTGCACACCCCTACCACATATGCCATATTGTCACATAGAAAGTTCGCGTAAACCAAGCACACACAGGTGTCAAATCGAATGAATAATGCAGCATGATGCCTTGATTGCTAAAATGTGACCGCTGTGACGCCTTTGCGATGAGGCACCGCTAGCCAATGAAATCACTTGCAAAGCTGCAAATTTACCAAGTAAATGCATCTCATCCATCATCGCACGCGTGTGCTTTGGTGCATTGCACACTAGTATTGCGGTGAAGAATGCACAGAAGAAAAAATATGACCTGGGCAAGTTCGGATATCTAGATATATCATCTGTGGGATTGAGCAGACGAGTTTAAGCTGAAGTAGAGAGCTGAATTGGAATTTTAGCGAAAGAGTAAGGAATCATTCGTATCGTTCACAAAAGGGACAGCGTGATTGTTTAGGCACGGGACAAGACAAGAGCTAGGTTGCCCAGTTTTGATGTTTAGTTGGATACAAAGGTCTGGATCCCTGCCATAGGAGATAGAATCAGCGCCTTTCTTTCACAATATTAAATACACATGTTAAATATATAATTCTATAATTACTGCAAGCCCATGATTGCATTAGGCTTGCCAGTCCAGCTGCGTTCACCATTGTATACTGCTGCTGAGGGCGAGGTCACGGAGTCTACGCATGAGATATTTTAGTAATTCATAATATAATTCAATAAAATACATTTTATTGAATAGAATAAAGTGTACTTAGGCAATTCTGAAACTTGTAATCTTAAGAAGAGGAGTTTCAAAACTGCCTATATAGTTTTTCGCCAAGTGCATGGAAGTGATTACAAAGGCGTGCCCCTGCTTCATGGTTGGCTCCTACGCGACAAAATATTTCCATCACTAGAAAAAAAAAATCTAATTCGTTGCAGTGTACCTTTTTCACCGATATAGCGGTATGGCGTGCCGTCTACACGCAAACAAAATATAAAGCTAACGTTGTGTGGATCATGAAACATAGTCACACTATGTCTTAGCAGACATCTGGTGTATTGCTGTTTTTGAGACACAGCACTGAGACGTGGTGACTTCTGCAGCTAAGCACGAGATCAGGAGTTCGATTACCAGTCGTGGCAGCTCCGTTTCGACAATGGCCGGGCATGCAAAACGGCTCCGGTAACGACTTTTCGGTGCATATAAAGTACATCCAGCAGCTAATAAGTAATCCAGAGCTCTCTCAGCATCTCATACAGCCCACTAAGCAAGTTCAGGACGCAATTTCGTGGTTTGCTCGTGCACCGATTCTTCTGCGTACCAGAGCAAAACTGAGCTTAAGGAATTTGGTTATATTCGCACGGCGTTACTGCTGACAGTGACACGTGTTTTTTATAGTGTTTCTTATAGCGGCGACGACCGAGCACAAAATTCGTAGCACTTGTCTCGCAACCGCTTTGCCATCAAAAGGGAATAATAATAATAATAATAATAATAATAATAATAATAATAATAATAATAATAATAATAATAATAATAATAATAATAATAATAATAATAATAATAAGAAGAAGAAGAAGAAGAAGAAGAAGAAGAAGAAGAAAGCTGCGAGCAAGAACTAACAGCTTCTGTCAACGAGACAAGCCAAGTGCTACAATGTGCCGGCTCCACTGACTTATAAGTATGTACAGAGGCTTACAAGGCTGCGTTTGCAGCAGGCAGGTCTGTGGGCGTTAAGAAAACGGTCGCTCAGAATGTTTGTGCGCCATCACTGCGGCCGCTACACTACGCTGCTTTTACAGCTGCAGTAATGCCGAAGGTCGCAGCCCGCCGACCCACTTGAGAGCTCGAGGTAGACGAGGTGAAGGACCGCCGTATATTGTTGATATTGCAAGTGTCTCAAGGCAGACAGAAGCACCACTACGACCTACGGCACCTTTGAACGTGATCGCGACCTCGCGTTGCTTTGTTCACCATCTCGTAGGGATGTCCTTTGTGAAAAACTACTCTCCTTGTTACGCAGGCCCATACCGCGTGCTCTGCCAAGTGACCAACGTCACCTGGGAAATCGTTCTAGTCCCGCCCACTACGTCCTCCGCTGCGACAACCAGTGGCATTGTCCACGTCGCCAGACTCAAGCCCTACAGCTCCTCCACGCGCACTAGATATTTAACAGCACTGCGACGGCTCTTTTGCTTCCCGGGGATAGCATTACGATACCATCGACAGATGCTGAAGAGACGAGCCGCCGCGAGAAAGACGATGAAGTGTCTGAGCTCTTGAAGCGAGCGAGTGCCTGCCTGGTGGCCTGGCTCCAATGTAAGTACGGTGTAAATAGACTATTTTGTATCTGTCTTTCCACATGTAACAGTGTATTATTTTCTGGTTGGTCTTTCCCGTTCGCGTGAGCTGAAATGAGCAGTTAAAGTAGCGTTCTGGTTTGGGATATAGTAGATCCATTTTAAACGTATGGACCAACCAGCGTGCAGTAAACATGGGCACAGAAGGGAAACGCGGGTGCAGTATACAGTGCGCATTACTTTGCGCACCGTCTTGCTACATATGCGCTGGATGACTGATAGCAGGTACTCACATTTGTTTGTCTTGGTCTGTTTTATCTGGCTTAAGTTTATAGAACAGTATGTTATTTTGCCACACTGGCTGCCATTTCGCGCTCTCAAAGGATTCTTTGAGAATATTCAGTGGGCCCGAACACGTTATGCGCAATTAATTGCGTGCGATGACTTAAAACCAATAATTTCTTTCAATATAACGTGACAGATACTGCATATTTAACTGGACGTTTGTATTTTAGAATCTCATCTGTTTTCCTTCTACGTGATTGTACGTAACTTGTGCTGTCCTTTAATTTGCCTCATTCGGTGAGCGACATGGATGTTTTAAAGGTGCTAGCGAATACGATGGTATGTGGGGCACCCTTGGACACTGAGGCAAATTGACTGCCTCAGTGTGTGCTTGTACAGGGTGCCGCGCAAATGCGACTCCGTTTAGGGCATTCCAATTCTGAAAATCTGGAGGTGTTCAGCGCCGCATGGAAATGGGAGTGAGTTCTTGCTCCTAGCCGCCGAGGAGAAGCGCCGTGCCTGCGAGAGACTCGCGCAGCCGTCAGCAACGCCTGAGATGCCAAACGGCGGGGTGGAAGGCACTCTGCCTCATTACTAACCTTCTTGTTTGAAGCCGCCTGAGGAACTCCCGTCGCCAAGCAAAGTCCCTTTCTGTGCACTGTCTCCAAGCGTTCGAATAGACTCGGTGATGGTGATTACCAACGGCAGCTGATAGAAAATGCGGCTTATTATCAGTGCAGCGTTCAGTTTAAACATGGACATAGGATTGTTTCCCCTACGTACACCTGCCATGCGACGAAACGCGTTGACTCTTTACACTGATGCAGCCACAACACTTTTAACCGCGCGTCGTCGTAGTAGCTTGCTGTGGACGGTGACGTCCAGGAATCGAACACTACTTGTACAAAAAATTGGGTGGCCTCTAACATTCAGCGTCAGGTGTTTTGACTTCTGCCTCACTTCCGGGAAAAGCAGGAAGGCAGGTTTTGCCGCTGAAAGAGATAGGCCAAGCGTCGATAAGTGGCTTTCGATGATAGAAATTGCGCCTAGGGCTATCCGAGCAAAACGTTTCTGTTGATACCTCGAGATCCAAATGCAGATATCATCTGCGTAGATGGGCATTTCAACTGCCGTCCAACCTACCTTGAGTGCGTCTGGAAGCCTGGCCATGGCAACGTTAAAAAACAAGGGACATAGGACACTTCCCTGTGGGACGCCGAGGGAAATGCATGGCTTTTCGCTCATTCTATTTCCGAGCTTTACCTGGACACGCCGATCTCTAAGAAATTCATGAACGAATCGAAAAACATTTCCCCAGACACCCATGGCTTGGAGTCCGTTGATGATGCATGTATGAAGCTCATAGTCGTATGCTTTGGCAACGTTTATAAAGATGAGTGTCGAAAGGCCATCGGCGCGATGGTGCTCGATCTGGCTTAGTAGGTCGAAGACACTGTCCTAGGAACTCAACCGTGGACGAAATCCGGTCATACACGATGGCAGTCTACTTTCTTGCTCAGGATACCAAGTTAACCTCGTACATCTCAGTCTTTCCATCAACTTTGATACGCATGATGTTAGCGATACTTGCCAATATGAGGCAAGGTCGCAGGATATCCTTTCCGGACTTGAGGGATGGCACCACTCATGCTGTCTTCCACGCTTCTAGGATCTCTACCGTGCTCTAAAGGCGATTAAATATGCCCACAAGGGCTCGTCTTCACTCGTATGACATATTTGTCAGCATCTGCTGATTGCTGATTAAATCGGGACCCACAGCACAGCGTCTTCTTAATTTTGTTAGCACAAAATGCAACTTACGAAATGTGAATTGTGCATCCATCGTGTCGAATGATTGAGATGACAGAGAGTTCACCACTCCTGCTGATCTGCCAGATGTGTATACATCTGCAAAATCTTCTACAAGGGTGAGCAAATCCTCTCCTCTCTTTAAAGCAAGTGCTTCGAATGGCCTGTGTGGCCCAATGTTTCCGGATAGGCTATTCGTTACTCCCCATATCCCTGTCATGGAGGTAAACGCTGATGAGCTCCTACGAAAAGCAGCCCATTGAACTCGTCCCAACTTTCTGTGTGATTACGGATGACGGAGTTTATCCTATTATATTCAATTTTCGCAGAGAGATTTTCTTTTTTGCAATTAATTTCCGCTCCGCACTCCTACGCGCTGCACAGAGGTTCCTTAGTTTCAAGTCAGGAGTATACAGCAATGATCTTGCAATTTAGACATTGTGCCAGCTACTTTCTGTCTCTGCAGCATACCTGCGAACAGGTCGATCACCAGGAGATTCATTCAACGCTTCTCTGTATGTGTCCCCAGGGTGTCACAGCACACTCTTGTCGGACAGCAATCTGAAATCCGGTGATGTTGGTGAAGATAGGTAAATGGTCGCTGCCCATCCTGTCTGGAGCCGTTGTCGATGATACTGAAGGGTCTGTAGAGTGTAGCACGAGTTCTATGGCACTCCATAAATATGGTGGCCTGAAGAAAGTCGGTTTATCATCGTTCGCCACACAAGTCAGTAGCATCCGCGGCTGCGACAACTTCCTTGGCTCGAAAATCTACAATCTTATCTCCCCAAAGCGAATGAAGTGCGTTAAAGTCACCATAGATTATTCTGGGAGAGGGGCAACGCATGTAAATGTCCTTTAAGAACGCCTCTTTGGAGACCTTCCTTCGTGGACTTATATACACCGACACCACACTGAGTTTTCCGCTTCCTAGGCACACTTGCACAGCTGCGACTTCCAAGGAGGTCGAACAAAGGTCTTGCACTGGTATGACAACATGAGATATTTCTCGCCTATGTATATCATTGGGCTGCCATTTGCAAATGACAATATACTCGAATTGCCATGTCTGATGTACCCTGGCATCGTCCTTCCATTTGGCAGACTGGCCTCCGAGAGGGCTAGAATTGGTATAGGGATATTTCGAAGGAAAAGGCTAAGTTCGTACAGACGCTGCAGAATACAGGCGCAGTTCCATTGCATTATTAAAGCACTTATGAACGGCGACATGGACCAGGCGGGCGAGAAATTGCCGTTATGCTACTAAGCGTATGTGGAAGTAGAGCGGAGTATTATTGACTCAAGAGCCAACACTTCACAGTTCTGCACAGACGTCGCTGGCTGGCTCCTGAGCGCCTCGGAGGCGACCGTTGCCACCCTCTACACAAGGGTGACGCCGACTGTACAAAGACTGTGCCCGGCGCAGACTATTGACAGGCATACAAAGAACCTTCCTTCAAGGAGACCACAACCGCAGCATTCTTCGGAAGCGGTGACAATAGTCAAGACGAAAGCCGCTACAAGCTGGCTGTTACGAGAGCCTACTAATTGCTGCAAAGAGCCAATGCTAACAACTTCCGTAAAAGATCGTCGATCCGGTTTCACATGGAATTGCCTCTTCATCGCATCGAGGACGGGTCGAAGGTTGAACACCAGAGGCGGAGTCCGGCAGGGAGGTGCGACATCATGGGTGGGATTTTGTGGACTGTGCGACAATCGAATTGGCCAATAGAAGCACATTAATTTCACTCGTCGGGCGAAAGAAGGAAATCAACTGTTCAAGTAGAGGAGCTTGAGTGTTGTGTTGGTGCTCGTGCTCGGGCAGGTAAAGATTTTGACATGTAGTGGGCTCCAAGAATCATGGAGCCCTCCTTGTGAGCCATTATCATTTAAATTTGTACATAAAACTTCGTTTTCTCATCGCTAGGGCGTTACCATGGACCTCTCTTCCTCGCGGCAGCTGGCACGGCACCATCCGTGGAACTTTCGCGGCTGCTCGGACCCCCAGCTTCATAACAGTAATCTATGAGGCCCGGAGGCACATGTGAATATCTTGGGAAATGTATACTAAGACTGTACAGCTACCTTGCTCCTCCAGAAGATAAGTAGAAAATTACCTATCAAGAAATAGGTGAAGCAAGGAGACACAATCTCTATAGTGCTATTCACTGCGTGCTTAGAAGGAGTATTTCAACCATTAGACTGGGAAGGCGTAGGAGCGAGGATCAACGGCGAATATCTCAACAATTTTCAGGTTGCAGGTGACATTGTCCTGTCCAGCAACACTGGGGATACAACAAATGATTGAGGACCTTAACATAGAAAGTGTAAAAGTAGGGTTGAATGAAGTTATCCGATGTCCGCCCCAAATGGTAACTCCATCAAGTGGAGCAAGCTAGGAAACGAAAGACCAATATAGTGAGAGAAAGAAACAAAGAAAGAAAGAAAGAAAGAAAGAAAGAAAGAAAGAAAGAAAGAAAGAAAGAAAGAAAGAAGGAAAGAAAGAAAGAAAGAAAGGAAAGATGGGGTGTTAATCAGGTTGTACCTTATTTGCTACTCTGTACTAAGAAAGGAAGAAGAAGGAAGAACAGGAAATAGGAAAGGGGTAAGAAATGGTGCGCGCGCACACAAAACAGCGTTCACCGTGCAAACAAATGCGGCCGCAAAGCCCAGTCGTCTTTATAAGAAGTGCCCTGGTGACTTCTTGGGTGCATGAATATGTAATACATGGTCTCACTACCTCCATTCAGTAAACGCGCTGCCGTTTAGGCGGCCAAAAGCAGCACACAATGTTTGTATTTCATCATCAAAAGAAGGGCGGCAGATGAGGAGATGTAGCATGGCCTTATCGCAATCACAAGAGTTAAGAGAAAACAGTAGAGGGCAAGCGACACCAAGACACAAACGATACAACGCTTTTACGTCGCATTCAAGTATACCGGGTGGTCGTCAAAGGCGCAATGAAATTGCTGAGGGAGTGCAATCGCGAGTTGGCACAGTCCGCTGCATTACAATGATCGAATGCCAAACACCTAATGTAATACAAACAATTGCAAGCCGATAGTTTTCGTGGAACATGACCAGCATAATACAGCATAGTGAACGATAGGTTAGCAGCAAAAAAAAAAACTTTGATAACCTACATGCAACATGAATTCACAACGTAAGCCCAACGTATATCTAATTTACATTACACGAAAAGAAAGAAGTTAGAGTCGTTATTTGAAGTTTAACTCGAAATTCTGGAAGAGCTTCATTTCTGGGGTAACGTGTGTTAGAAATCACGGAGCCACTGTGTTCCATTCATCTGTTAATACGGTCATTATCACTTTAAGACTAGGAGAAATGAAAAGTGGGCCGATAAGATGAAAGAGTCTCTAACTAGCGAAAATAAGCCGTATTAGTGCACCAACATTTCCTTATTATACATGCGAAAAGTGTAACAAATTGAACGTTCAGGAAATACCTGCTTCTGCTCTATGAAAAAAAAAAAATATATAAGCAGAGCCACCACGGCAGATGGAGAAAAGGCGACAGGAGTGAGTTTCACTCAGTTCACAGACCGAACGGAACTAAAAGAAAGATTCAAAAGAAAGTTTAATCAGATGGTGCAACTGTATACCGATCAAATCGAATACTAGTCGGCCACTAACACCCGAGTACTGAACAGGCACATCGCGTTTCAATGAACGTTTTATTTCTTATTCGTTACCCGTCGCGGAGGCTATGGCATTCTTCCAGCGGTGCACGAGGTGACGGCTTCGACTGCTGGCCACGCGGTATTATTTCGATGAAAGCAGAAATGCAAAGCACACGTCTATGTAGATCCAGGCGCACGTTAGGAGAAATATTTAGCTATAGGGGGCTCCCATGTAAATACACGGAAACTGACAAACTGTTTTCCTCTGCAACCCCTGTCCACATATTTATGAGGTTTGTAGCACTAAAAAAAAAAATATATAATCTAGTGACTGGATTGAAGCGGATGTTTTATTTGGGCCGCCGGGTATCCTTAAATAAAAGATCGTTCAAAATCGCAAGATTTCAACAAGCGAGCCTATCACATTTACAACTCTGCAAATTAGCAATGTATAACGATATCACAGTTTTTTGTACTGCATCTAGTGGCACATCTGAAGTTGAAAAGGTTGATGCATTATACACAGCCCTGCAATGCACCACTAATATACGGGTAGTAATTCCGCAGCCCTGTCGTAGACATTGTAAGGAGTTTACGCGAGATATGAATTAACACATCAAATTTATCCACATCAGATGCTCTAACGAATACAGTTTACAGAAATGCGATATCGGTTTTTGAAGTAGGGTTAGTGATATGTAAACTTCGTGCTTCTATCTTTTTTTTATAATTCCGATTTTCAGCCATTTCTGTAAAACAATCTAAGGCCTAAATCAAAATTCAGCCTCCTACAGTTATTAGAATTTAACTTTACGTTATATGCAACAAATTTCACTCAAATCCATGCAGGGCTTGTCTCATAAAAGCATTTCTGCTTTTTCCATGAACTTGAATTGGCAGCATCGGAGTTGGTACCGAGCTAAAGTTTCCTCTTAAGAAACCCCGGATGTCCAAAATTAATATACAGCCTTCCACTATGGCATTTCTCAAAACATACTGCGCGGTTGTGAGACTTCAAACTCCAACATTTCATTTTTTTTAAATTTAGTTCAAAACCACGGTGCCGCATAAGGGTTGCTTCCGTGACAGTATGCCGTCGCAACACGAACTTAAATCGTAAGAGACAAAATCATCGCGGCGTTTCTCTTGCGCCAGGCGGGCATAGTTTGCAACTAGCCGTATCTTTTCTTTAGCGCTCTTTCGACCAGTGCAGCAAGACCAAGTCTCAGAAGAAAGAGAGGTTTGGAGGCGGTGATGAACGTGCACGTCAATATTGCTGGCGCAACCTCCCCTTGTGCTGTAATCGTCGGTCCATCGGCGACATCCTGCTCACGTTTCGCGAACGCGATGCCACCCTATGCGCGCCGGCGCAACAACGACCGAAAAACAGCCCGAGAACTGCCTTTCCTGGGCCCCCGCTTTGTTTGGCCCTCGTCTGCGCATCCTTTCCCT
The DNA here is from genome assembly GCF_050947875.1 of Dermacentor variabilis. Lineage (NCBI taxonomy): Eukaryota > Metazoa > Arthropoda > Arachnida > Ixodida > Ixodidae > Dermacentor > Dermacentor variabilis. Next base: position 146,399,259 of record NC_134571.1, on the reverse strand, counting down.
TCGCAATCGGAGACGACGTTCGACAATGACTTACAGTATACACGCATTGAAGGAGGCATCAACCGGACAACGGCGTTGCAGAAAACAAAGGGAGCCGATCCGGAGGGCGATGACACGCAAGCAGAGAGAGAGAGACCCTCCAACCCACTTTCATCCCGCTCCTCCCGATGGCGTAATGATGGCAGCGGCGCGGCAGCTTCGCTCCAGATACGACCAGACACGCGCCAGCCGGTGCTGCGCGCTTCCATGCTGCCGCCGCGCCTGGTCAGGAAGGAACCAGCCGAGGAAACGCCAGCTTCTAGGGAGGAAGGCCGGCGTTGCCGCGCGCGCGAAGCGCCAGCGCCGGTCGTATACCGCGAAGCCTCGCCGGGACGCCTCGACGACAATGAAACGGACGGAAGGCGAGCACTTGACGGGTGTCGAGGGCACTCGTACGCAAGCGCTGCAGGGGCAGCCGTAAGCGTTGCACGAGAGCTCGAATGCTCCTTACTTAATTTCTTTCTTTTTTTGTCCCTCGGATTCTGGTTCTCGTGCGTCACGCCTGTTATTCGCACCTGCGCCGGCGTCGCTGAGCGCATTAACGTGCAGGCGCTGACCGGTCGCGCACTGTTAAGGTTTCCCCCTGTTTCTACGGGACGCATTGTACGGGTGCAGTTCGCAGCTTTTCCGGTGTACTTTTATTTTTTTCTCCTCCTGCTGCGCGTGGATGTGTGACCAAAGGGGGCGATGCACGTTGCATGCGTGCTCACACGAAGCGAGTGCCCAGGCGTTCGTGCTGCGCGGTTTAAGTGAGACGCGAATCCCAATAACGCCGAGGGAAGCACGTGGCCGTAGCCGCGTGGTAGCCTGACCAGGAAGCCCGGCCTGCGGGCACAAAGTCATGGCTACGCAATTCTTGGCAAGGATTCGGGAGGCTAGACTGCGCTGTTGAAAGCACGGTGACAAAAAGTGTTTTTCTTTCTCTTTCCTTTTTTTAATTGGTGCAGCCATGGAGCACTTACTACCAGGACTTCGTGGTGGTAATCAGTAGCAAAGCGTGCAGCTCAAGCGATGGTGTATGTACCTCCAGTGATGAGATCTGTCTAGCAAAAGTGGGACTGTGAGCGTCTATATAAAGGTTAAGGCCGTAAAAGAATTATTGATCATAGAAGAAATTCTCGGCAAATAAACTGCAATAAAGCATAAGCGAAGACAAGCGTATCATCCACTAGGTTGCAGCGCTGAGCAGACAATGGAAGCGTTCGTAAGCAGGACTCTTCTGTGGCGCCGTTGGTACCTGTTCGTTCTGAATGAATTCGCGCAAGAACACGCTTTCATTGAGCTATGTTATCATGCTATGTCATTGGGCGCGCTGCTGTAACGCTAGCCCAAATCAGTATATTTTCAATGCTGCCCGTTTTATGTCATTTTACATCAACCGAAAGTAGGAAACCTTACACTACTCTCTGTCCTTAGTGAGTGAGTGAGTGAGTGAGTGAGTGAGTGAGTGAGTGAGTGAGTGAGTGAGTGAGTGAGTGAGTGAGTGAGTGAGTGAGTGAGTGAGTGAGGGAGTGAGGGAGCGAGCGAGCGAGCGAGCGCGCGCGTGCGCGCGCGCGTATGTGTGTGTGTGTGTGTGTGTGTGTGTGTGTGTGTGTGTGTGTGTGTGCGTGTGTGTGTGTGTACCGTACAAAGTTGGTGTCAGTAAACGCATAGCCTATTCCTCTTAATTGACAAACATCCTTCGAAGCTTTTGCACCGCTTAATGCCCCTTACGTACATTATGCCTTCCACCTACTATCAGGAGCGGTATGCCAGGCTGGAGCATCAAAAACGCCATCTCTCCCTTGCGAGCAGTTCGAATTTCTTAAATGTTTTGGTGCTTTATGTGCCAAAACCACGATCGGATCAGGAGGCACAACAAATTTCTTGACATCAATGAACGTTAGGCTGCAGTAGATTTACAGAAAAGCAAGATCACGCGATTTTCGTCTCTTCTTTTGGCGGATGATCAGAAAACGGTGAGAAAATTGGCAGACGAAAGCGGCACCGCGGTTTAGCGCGAGAACATCGCCAGCCCGATGGAACACAGCTTTTCTCCCCTCTTGTATTTGGTTATGTTGGACTGACGTGACGTCATCGCGTTCTCTCCTGCTGCGCCAATACGATCGCATACTGCTCTCCATAACACGTGCTACGAGATCGCATGAGTGAGCCAAGAAGGTTAAAAGAACAGCAGTATGCACCAAGATCACGGAAGCGCATACAAACACGCAAGACCATTTTGCTAAACCGTTACCTGTTGCATTGAACAGTCTCTTTTTGTTGCACGCTACACAATCAAGTGGAAGACCACATGGAACGTATGTCTGACGTATTTTCGGCATTAAGAATCACGGCGTCGGTGCCATATATTTAATGCGGCGTGTTGACCGTGGCAGTATGTTGACGCGGCACGCGTTGACCGTGGCACTATATATGTGCGTCCTATGGTGTAAACACGTGCCCGCCGCGTAAGTATGCAGAGTACTGCACGTACGTTACGCATGATTCTTGTCTTCATTACGCCAATACGAGGAAAATTAACACTCAATGTAAAAAAAGAAACCGATGACCGATCGCCGCCTGTCCCGGACGGGAAGCAGTTCGCTAGCGCTGTGCGTGAACACAGTCCAGTCGCTCACACGTCGTCCGCCAACGTGAGTTGCGCATTTCTATATCGTTTTTTGGTGATAAAAGAAGGGCACGTCACATAGTACTAGGACAAGCGGAGTAGGTAGTGAACAGGGCGCCTAAAATAATGTACCTATAAAAAATTAACGCAGATCCCAGCCACTGTGGGAACCAATGTTATGCGGAACGATTTTGCATGTAGCTGGCTATGCAGCATCCCTTCGGATTCTGCAAAGTGTAACCAGATGGACGAACATGTTTATGTGAGGCGAGAAACTGTCACTGTGACGTGAGTGTGTGTCGTGACGACAGCAGCAAGGCGGCGTCGATAGTATGGCAACGATGGCACGACCATCGATTTATTGTGAATTGAATTATGGGGCTTTACGTGCCAAAACCACGATCTGATTATAAGGCACGATTATTAATTTTGATCACCTGGAGTTCTTTCACGTGCACCTAAATCTAAGCACAAGGGTGTTTTTGCATTTCGTCCCCATCGAAATGCGACCAGCGTGGTCGGGATTTGATCTCGCGACCTCGTGTGTAGCAGCGCAACACTATTGATTTATTGTACTCTGGTGAAGAAATATTAAGGTGTTGTGCTGAACAGGCACCTAATAAGGTGGACAAACTGTGTGAGACGTCAACGTAGCGATGTCATGAGGGCAAAGGCCATGTATGAGGCTTGATGCTGGTTAAGTGAAGAATGGGGATCATAGGTGTGTGCAAACAGAGGTATAGCCCATATCTGAATACATTCACGCATTCTACACTCGTCGTGCCCCACTGGCACATAACCATTCTGCAGGATTGGTCAAGAACTGGCACATAAATCACCGCGAGAAGTTTGGTGGAATGTGGTCGCACTGCTCCTTCATCCGAGTTGCCGCCGCACGCGCCGAGGGCGTATCGGCGCGTTATTAAGACCTAAGAATAGCGCCGCAGTCTCAGGACCTGACATTACGCTGCGTTATTAGGCTGATGAATCGCTGCAGTCTAACTACGGCCCAGCTCAACGGGGAGCTCAGTGGGCAGCCCCTGCGAGTCTTCTTATATATTTTATGTGGTTGGACTGCTACTTGGACCAGAAAAAAAAGAAATACATGTATAAAAAAAGGTGATCAAGGCCGCATTGCTGCGGCAGGCAGCCAACAGTCACGGTAATTTCTCGCGCGAGAGGTCATCGCGTATCGGGACAACCTGGAAGCGGTGCGGTAGATCATCCGTTACATCACCGGACAGCACCCCGAAGGATAAGCAAGGCGCTCCCGAAAACGTGGGGAAAACACACATGCGGGCCAGCCCCAACGCAATTTGTTGTATTTCACCTCGCACGTACCGCGACTCCGCTCTCTCTCTCTCTGCAGGTCACACTCGCAAAAGTCGGCGCAGTTGCGGCAAGAACAAAAAAGGAGGAGAAAAAGAAGAGGAAAGAAAAAAGAACAGAGGAATATTTTGCGGTTTTACGTGCCTAGAACACGATCCAAATATGGCACGCGCCGCAGTGGGGGATGTACAGGTTAATTTTGAGCACCTGATTTTCCTTAGCGTGCACATAATTTTTATTGCGGCAGCAATTACGTGAACACCCCAAGCGCATTCCTGCCGCCGGCGTCGCCGGCGTCGTGAGGTTCCGTGTAAAGTCCAAGGGCGATAAAATCATCGCCGCGCGCCGTATGCTGTATGTGCGAGTCAAGGCGTGCGAGGGTGAGCCGGCGATCGCTGCTCAAATGCACACACACAAGGCAGGGAAGCAGGGACGAAGCGTGCCGTCTTCCGTCGCGCACAAGGCTCTGGGGGTAGGATAGGAAGAGGGGGGTGCGTTCTACTTCGGGAGGCCCGGGCGGCCGCGCCCGCCCGCCCGCCCGCCCGCCCGCCCGGGTTGCTGTATATTGAAAGCCATCTGCGACGGAGACAGAGGCCTGCGACGGGGACGCGCTGGGTCGCGTTGATGCGAGACACAGCTCGAAGGTCAATTCGCTCGATACTGCTGCCGCGCTTCACTCCAGCGCTTTGAGAGCGAGTGTCCGCAGTCATCGAGTGAGTTGTTTGCCTGATGTGCGCGTGACAGCACGCTTGTCATTTAGTTAGTGCGCCTACGTTTCCAAATTTATACGACCGATAAAGCTACTATCCTTACTTCGTATAGCTGTCCACTAGTTTGCTATCGCAATCGGAGCTTCGCTTTTCAGGTGAAACTACGACTTCTTAAATTACACGGGCGCTTTCTCTATTTCGTCCTATCGAAATCCGGCTGCCACGGCCGGGATGGAACTCACGTCCTCGATCGCAGCAACGCAACGCCGTAGCCATAGGGCGACCACTGTGGGTGGGGAAATGTGCGCGCATAAAGACAATCGCGAAAGCAGGCGCAACGCATGCGTTAGCTGTGAAGTTTGTTCTTAAAGCGCAGTTTTCTTTGCCTTTTCCCAGGCTTCACTTCAGTGGTGCCACATGGACACAATCCACATGGGACACAATCCCATGTGGATTGTGTCCCAAGTAGCTGTAGGAAACGGTTACATGCAATGCACGTCGGCTCATAGGCATTTCTAAAGCGCACAAAACTCTTAGTGGGATGGCTATTCTTCGCATGTTGATACCGGTTTAAATTACCGATGGTGTTTCTTATTGTGTGGATCTTCTTCCAGTGACGTTCCCGTGAGAAACAAGAATAAAAACAGTTATGTGCATAATTTAGTTCTCCCAGAACAACGGAAAAACACCCATACCATGCGGCGAGAGCTTTACTTATAGTGTCTATGCAAAAGTTTCACATTTTATTTCCTTTAGCACTTTCCCCAGCACAGGGTAGCCTGGCGGTACTTACACTGGCTAACCTCCCTGTCTTTCCTCCCCTTTTGTCTCTCTTTCTCTAAGGCATCGCACGTGACAGTTTCTCCCTCAATGCTCGTTTAACGCCTAGGATAAAAGATGTATGAGCGCGTCATCGAGGCCTAAAGGCCAAACTACACGTACGCGTGCCGGCGCGCGATAGCTCGCGCCCAAGCGCCTCACACATGCGCAGGTCTGAAGCGGGACAGATAGTATGCGCCGAAGCGCGAGCGCGAGCTAGTGATTTCCTGTCGACAAGCCAATTCGTTAGTCTAGCAGGACAGCGTGGAAGTGTTCGTGAGATTGGTCCGTCAACACCGAACTGCGTTATTTAATTATGTAACCCTGATTTTCATTTGCCTCGAATCAAGTTGTTTCAAGGTCTTATTATTTGTGCGCTATCAATCGGCGATGTAACGCAGCACGAGAGAGAGAGAGAGAGAGAGAGAGAGAGAGAGAGAGAGAGAGAGAGAGAGGGATGCATAGAAAGGCAGGGAGTTTAATCAGAGGCAGTTCCCGTTGGCTACCCTGCACAGTGGGAAGGTCTAAGGGGGATAAAAAGAGAAAGAGAGTGGAAGGGGGAGATAGAGAGACGAACACTAACAAACCGCGTACTATGTTCCTATAAATGTACAGCAGCTGAACAAAACATGACAGAAAAACTGCCCTAAGTTCGTTGGGTGGACCTTCTGAGGACAGCTTTGTCATATTTGGCTTGTTCGTTTCATATGGAATAAGTTGATAACGACAGCGGTGCCGCTTGTGGTGGCGGCTGCTGGTGAAGAAAGTTACGCCCTGCCTTTCATTTTCTGTTTGTTTTCTTTGTAGACTGTAATTCGCCGCTATAGCAATGCTACTGACGTCACTACAGTACGCATATTAAAACTAATACGCGAAGGCAAAGGAGGCCCCCTCAAAAGACTCAAGGCCAGTCAATTCTAGAAGTGACCTGAAGAAAAAGCTTCGTTCACACTCTCTCTAACGTCGCGTCTTCGTTCACGGATTGATACTGCAACATCAAAACTCTAGCTTCACGTCGCACAGTTGCCAATCGTATTTCCTCTGGCCGTTTCCGATGCACCGTGTTGGATTGTGGAAGAGGAAAGGCGCGAGGATTATTTGTCATGACATTTTCGGTGCGTGCAGACGACGACCAATCGACGTCACCGCAGGCCGCGAACGTGAGAGTCAGCCAATCACCACAGCTGCGAATGAAGTGGCTGCCTCTGCCATTGCGTAAGGTTGGCGCAGCACACCCGTGCAGGAGAAGCAGCTAGGGATGGGCTCGTTGTGCCGGCAAGCGCGCCCAAGGGACCAAGCAGTGGCAACCGTAGGAAGGGGCTCCTTAAAGAAGCAGCGGCGAGTGGTGGGCGCTGGTCATTTATAACACCGAGGAGCGGCGGCGGGATGTTACGCAAGCGCTATGGCTGGCCTCGGGTCATTTCCCGCGCGCCGCGTGGAGCGGGAAGAGGCTCTGCACCCTCCGCCGCGGCTAAGACGCGAGAGGATGTACCAGCGCGACGAACACGCGGCCAACAACGCTGCAGAAGAAGGCAAGCTCTAGGTGCGCTCTCTTGGCTTCGCTGCTCGACGCGCTCCAATCTGGAACAGAGCGTGTCTGGGAATCTAGGTTAGCCGGCACACACGGAGCCCCGGGCGGCGGCGTCGGCAACGTTTTCACTGGGACGGAATGCGCGCGCTCGGTGCGCCCTGCCCCCCCCCCCCCCCCCTTTCTTTCACCCTCCCGTTCATTTTTTTATTAAGAGAAGCCGACGTGACCAACGTAAGGAGCTGGAAAAAATAAACAGAAGGGAAAAGAAGAAGATGAAGAGGAGGCATAGAGAGGGTGGTGAATCTGCCCGGAGGTGACCCCCAGGAAACCGTACAGTGTCGGTGCTGTTCTGGGAGGAGGAGCAGGTGGTGGCGGGAAAGGGAAGGGGGCGGTCGTATCCTTGGGCAGCGCCGGCATCTCCTCTTTCCGTATTACAGCCGTGCGTAAAGCGTTCTCTCCCACGGTCCCCGGACAACGAAAGAAGCCATCTTCTCGCGCGTGGCCGTCGTGCCCGCGCATGAATCTGGCGGACGGCGGCCCGTACTGGTTGCCGCTTCCATCAGCCGGCCGTTCCTACGTCCGGGCTTGAGCGGGCCGTGCTCGTCGCACACGTTCATTCTTGTCTTTTTTTTTGTTTTTTTTTGTAGACATCCCGTTTGTTTGCCTGCTTTATTTCCTTTACTGACTTATTTTTTTTTTTTTGTCGCCGGTTTCTCCCTCCTTCTTCGGGGCTGCCGCAGCACCTTGTCAAACGGGGCGTTGTTCGCGCGGGTGAAAAATGGTCGCGGCCGGCTCAGTTTGGTCTCGATTTCGGGTCGTTCGCGAGCGTGCTGCCGCCGATTAGCGCATCGTGTAATGCCGGTCGTGGGAGGACCGGGCAGACTCGCCGGCAGCCTTCTCAGCTGGAGAGCCACGAGCCTGTTGGAAGGAACGTGCTGCAGCGCCTGATTCTGTTCCCGCCTCTCTTCACTGCCCCCTGGGGGCCCCAGAGTAAACCGAATTCCCGGCCATTTATGCGTCCTCCTCTTATTATTATCTCTTTTTTTATCTTCCTTGGCTCGTTCATTCGCCGCCACGGTCATTCACACAGCAGCGGTCTACCTTTCTTTCTTCTCATTGGGCCCCCCAATCGAGGAGCCCACAAATCTCTTCTTCGTTGGGGCTGTGCCGAATGCTTTCAGCTGTTTAGCCGATGGTGCTAACGTTCCTCGGATGCCAAAGAAAGCGAGGCAGGCGGGACCACCGGAGAACTCCGCACAAAACCTGCCAAATGACTCTTGCAGCGGTTTCGCTCAAGGACCGCAGGCTCCGTGCCTCCCGGGCAAAAACGAAAAGCAATTAGGCGTCTAAAAAAGCGGTCAAAGGGAATGCGCAGGCGTATTCCTCTAGGCAGCATAACGATTTCTTGCATATTGTTCTCGTGACGTTACCAGGTAATTGGTGATTTTAGTGAGCGATGACAAAATGGTCGAGAATGCATCTGTTTGTGTTCGTTGTCTAAGCTGCGGAAAGTAATCATAGGAGCTTAGTAGGGCATGAGTTATTCTCAGCGTCACTCCTCTCTGGCGCCATCCTACCAGGACGTGAAATCATACTAACACTGTCTTCATGGGTCAGGTGACCGATTGCTCGCAAAGCGACTGTTACGGCTGCTTTCCGTACACTGAAAGCGGACGAACTCACTGCTCGAAGTATGTGCATTGTTGTTTAGACGCACGTGGTGCAGGTATTCTACCGTTAAGGCTTTATCGGCAGTCAAAATTTACCCCAGCGGATTGCATAACGGGTGCGGTATGTAGTACGGATGTCACGGTACTATAACCAGCACAGGCGATGGATCAAGGTGGATCTACAATAGACGGGACAAGCTCTGTAGATCGGCCAATCTCATTTGGTGATCTGGGTACAATGAAGAAGTCCTGACACTCAATGCCTGCCGCATCATAACTTCGTCTTGAAAGCATACTTTTTTTCCGTTCTCATGATGTAGCAAGCATTGTGGCAACGCGACATTAGTCAATGGGAGCAGCAATACGACGCAGGGATTTTAGGACGGATTATAGGCTATCGTGACTATCGCGCTCTACTTTTTAAGCTGTTTCTAAATATATTTTCATCTTATTTTTCTCTCTACCCGTAACAATATATTCTCATTTTCTCCGTAGTCTTGCAATTATGGACAGCATTTACTAATGTGAAAGCATTATAGGCCCCATTAAGCGAAAATTTGTCGTAGTCTGCGTGACCGAAAGATGGCAACAAAAATGACCGACGGCAGAAAAAGTAAAAACACGTCAAGAAATTCTCGGATTGACGCCGAATTTCTCAGTGGGGTTTCCTGTAAACAGCGTAAATTAATGGCTTTAAAAGGAAATTTGGCACATTTCGGTCTAGATGGGCATCGAACCCGGGCCTCCGGTAGGCGAGACGAGCACGCTTCCCCGATGCAACGCCACGTCAGCGGGAGCGCGACGACGCAGCCAATAGGGGAGAGGTGGCACCACGTCATGAGTGTATAAAATGAGCGTGTTCGCGACGTCCCGAGCTCTAAAACGGTAGAATGCTTTCGAAATCCTACACGTAAGCAGTCGTGAGCGCCTCTGTCGAATTATTTGAACGTTGATTCTAGGGGTAGACGGTCTGACATATCTTCTTCTCAGCATAAGCAACGTGGAAAGAAAAATGGAGTATATCCGGTTTCGAACGGCGTGGTGTAATTGCTGGGCCAAAGAAATTCGGAAAACTGTTGCGAAACTTGGTGTGACGTGCATTAGGACATCAGTGTTGCAAGTGCGGCAACCAGGTGTCGGAGAACAGCCAAGAGTAGCGTGAAAGATTAGGCTGGAGTGATTGCTGCTTACAAAGCCAAAGTGTGAAACTAAACGAGTGTTCATTTGCAGGTCAAGCACGCTTCTGAAATGTATGCTAAAATTTGCTCGTGTGGTCGTAGCTCTTCACTTTACAATATTTCAGCGTGGCAGCTTCAGAGCGAAAAGTAATTCCCAGCGGTGAGGGCGTAACACAGACATTGATATACTTGGTGCATTATAATCGCAGGAACACTATGAAAATTACGACGCACTCCTATTGATTTTGCCTCCGCGAACGCTTCAGGCTTTTCTGTTGAATGGTGCATTATGACCCACGCGGCATGCGCGGAAGACTTCATTGGGCTACTTCGAGGGTGACGTTGCCTAGCAACGTGCCATTTCGTAGGGATGTGTTATAATGCCTTCGGCGACAGGCGCGGCAGTGTTCGAAGCAGGCGACTCATGTTGCCCTCCTGGTGAGATCTGGATGCATCCTAGTGATAAAGAACTTTGCGTTAACACGAAGCACGATTTACATGCAGGGGTGAATGCATGGTTTTTCCACAAACCGAACTGGTACTTGATGATATGATGATCTCTTGAGGTATTCCGATAACAAGGCTAGAATACTGTCACAGACGGAGAGGTAAGATCATGTATGCATACGCGATGTTGAAATAAAGATTTGATTTGCTTTGACTCAACCTGTGCTCCTTAAAGGCTAAACCCCATGAGCGCGATTTTGTGCGCGACAGCGACGAGCGACGGATCGGGCCGTCGCGTGAACAGATCGCTCGGTCTTGTCGCGCGATCGCTCGGTTCTGCAAATCTAGAATTCGTCGCTCGTCGCCCGGAAGTGCTATGAGCGACTAGCCAATAGCGCGAAGCCGGAACTGGATGTACATAACTCAAGTACTTCCGATTGCCGCACGGAACGAGCAAACGATTGAATTTTTACACGTGCAAGGATAAGAATGTACTGCAAGACTTTCCGAAATATTTTATGCTGCTTTTTACAGTAAAACACATCAACTTAAGTTAATAAAGCACTCTTCACGCTAGTTTTAGCGTTTATATTGCTGCCCTGATACCGACAACACTGAGGAGACGTCGCTCGAAGTCATCGCTCGCATGGGGTACGACTTGTAGGCGACGAGCGAACGCGACAGCCATCTCCATCGCGTCGCTTGTCGCTGTCGCGTGCAAGATCGCTTGCATGGGGTTTATACTTAAGCCAAAGCGTATGCGCGTACAGTCGAAGACAAACATAACAAACTCAGGTAAACTGAATTACTCTCTACATCAAACACGCGAAACTTCCTTACTTTTACTAATTTAATAGATCGCGCTCATAAGGCACTGGACATTGGATACATCAAGCTCGAGGTGTCCGTTGCCAGTTTTTTTTTTTTTTTTCTAGCATGCGTGCGTGAATACTTCGACACGTGTCAGACGCGCATCTGAGGCCGAGTTCACAAAGCTTTTCTTTAGTAAGTGATCTCGTCATTCGTGAGCCGTCTTCTCAAGTGATATTTCCGACGAACAATTCAACGATGACAGCTTTTTGTGAATATGGGCCCTGAAGCGCATCGAAGTGAGATCATGTCGAGTTGGCACTCCTAGGGACGTTGAGAAACATTGTTGTCTTGCTTCTTTTTTTCAACGGAGATATCATATTCGCATATAACGAGCTGATGACGAAAGTTCGTTTAAATGTGATGGCGTCATCGTATTTTTTTTGTAGTGACTTGCATATTAGAAAATGCTTGCCCTGCTTATTGTGCTTCTTTTTGTTCTCTTGCGTGAAGAGAGTTTGAAATCATGTGGTGTTTCCACCACTCCTGCCTAAACTTCAAAAGGAAGCCGGCAGTATTGTTAAATAAGATAAATCAATAAATAAAGTTCGTTATAGGTAAGATTGCATATATTGGGTTACCTCATATGTAAAACGATGGCGCATAAGCCTGTGCGTAATAACCAGATTGTGATGTAGTCGGAAATGTGAATTTTCCGTGTCCATCCTGTAACAGATTCCCACGCGAACGCATGCACCATGTTGGCCGTGAAGATCCGGCCTCCAAAGACTTGCAGAAAAAAAAAAATCTAAACTGTTCGCGTCTAGTCATCGTAGCTGAGCAGAGCGCCTACCACGCTAAGACAACGTAGGGACTCAACTTCGTCCCTGTACTATCAGGTTGAAACACGAACGTTTATATCAGCGTTAGAATGACCATGAAAGGAAACTCCGTTTATTGCGTCGCGATGACGTGCGTGCCGTGAAATGCCGAATGAGTTTAATGTCGACATGCGTTCCCTTGTTTAGCCTTTAATCGTGAAGCATATAATTTGATTGCGAACGCTTCTGCATGACGAATCAGTCGTAGTTTTGCAGCGTCTTGTGACGCAGGGGATGAAGAGGCACGAGAAGAGAATGGCAAGCATTCTTGCCACATAGGCAATCGCCGCTCTCGGCAAAAGAAGCGCAGTGGTTTACGCATTACAGGTCAGTGCCAAAGAAAATGGAGATACAAATGGTGAATATAGAACGCGTGACAACGTCATCGGCTTAACAAAGTCCTCTTGACAGTGGAGTTGGGGAAAATGCGGAACGAACGAAAGAACGAGCGAACTTTTTCCTTGCCGAGTCCGTCCTCCGACTGTCGACCATCGATCAACCAGGTAAACAGGCGAAAGGAGCAAAGAAAGCTATTCGCTTTAAAAAGAGGCGTGGTATACATATCGCGAGATGTGTGAAATGATGCGGGAATAAAAACAGAATACTATCCAGACCCAACACACGTCTTCGAATCTATGTGAAGCGAACCTTTCGCGAAGCGGTTAATCAAATGCTACACATTTGCCCATTTCATTCCTGCGTCTTCGGCGTAAACGAAACCAGAGCGCGCGCACGTGCTCTCTTGCACACGTGCTGCGCAGTGTGACACACACGTCAATCATCTCAAGGAGCCATTCGGCGCCGGCACGATAGCAGTTACCCGCCGTGGTTGCTCAGTGGCTATGGTGTTGGGTTTGCTGAGCACGAGGTCGCGGGATCGAATCCCGGCCACGGCGGCCGCATTTCGATGGGGGCGAAATGCGAAAACACCCGTGTGCTTAGATTTAGGTGCACGTTAAAGAACCCCAGGTGGTCAAAATTTCCGGAGTCCTCCACTACGGCGTGCCTCATAATCAGAAAGTGGTTTTGGCACGTAAAACCCCAAATATTATTATTTACGATAGCAGTTATACGTGCGACTGGGGCCCGATGGTTTGTTGTGTGGGGGAGGCATAGGCTGGATCCCACCATCGACTACGTTATCAATTTTAAGGCCTTAAGTGGCTCGTACTTCCGATGGTCTGGAAAAACGCGGCGTGCGGTGCAGAAAGTCACGTGAGCTCGCCTCGCGCAGACGCGTGGTCGTGGCGCTGCTCGCGCCTTCGGCGTCGTCTTCTTCCACAGCTGGGTCCGATGCCGCTCATCACACCAAAAAAAAAAAAAAAAAAGGCAACGTTAATTAACATTGAGTTAAATCAAGCACTCGAACCCACGGCATTCGGTGGAAGTCAAACCCTCGAGCTTATGCGAAAGTCGCTATTCCTGGAATTATAAAAAAGTCCGATCATCCATCGCCGACTCTGAAGCAACTTACGCTCCTATTACTGCACCAGACGTATCATGAGCACATACATATATATACCGATGGTTCGACCTCCCGTACCAGTTCAACTGCCGCATTGGTCGTTCCAGCCAAGAAGGGTACAGTTAAATTTAAATTGTCGCATACGACTACATCTACATCGGCAGAGCTTGCAGCTCTCCATGCCGCTATGATGTACATCACCGGGAGTACGTCATAGCGTACGGGAGTACGCTATGATGCACATCAGAGCCAACGGAGAAATGGGTCGTATTTTGTGACTCTAAGGCAGCCCTTCACAGCATCAAGTCTGCATTACCTTACAGAACTTCCGAGCAGATGACATCTGACATCGGGGAAGTGCACCACCATGATCTGGAAAGAGGGCACACCATCATATTTCAATGGATTCCTGCTCACTGTGGCACAGTCGGCAACAACTTAGCTGACAAGGCTGCCCGGTCTGCCCACGAAGATACCCAGACGCGTTCAGTACCTTTGGCGAGGTCGGACGCTGCCAGGGAACTTCGCCTACATGCACGCAAAAAGTTGCAAGATCTCTGGAGTTCAAGTGCCTTCAATTGCCGATTATATAAACTGGACCCCACGCTACGGCTACAACTGCCATCTAGCCTTTCCCTCGGCGAAGCAACCTTGCTGTACCGCTTGTGGCTGGTAGTAGTGTTCACGAACTCATACTCCTATCGTTTGGGAATGGCCGAGAGCCCGATGTGCGATTCCTGTGGGTGCGAGGAGACCATCGAGCACCTATTGTGTACCTTCCCCCGCTACGATGTAGAACGCCTCTCTCTGCGGGAAACTTTACACCGACTGGACTTACGACCGTTCACCGAGTCAAAGATAATCGGACCGTGGCCACACCCGTCACTGGCACGACAAGCGAATCGTGCATTAGTGCAATACTTGAAGTGCACCGGCTTAAGAGACCGTTTATAGTGTCCCTGTGCATAGTGTCCCGCCCACAGGCACTCAGTGCTCACTTTCTCCACTTTTCCTCTTTCTATTCCCCTTTCCCCCACCCCCAGTGTAGGGCAGCAAACCGGATGCTCTTCTGGTTGACCTCCCTGCCTTTCCTGTCCTTGCTTTCTCTCTGTCTCTCTCGAAACCACGACGTTTAGTGTTAATTAGGGTGAAGTTAATTAAGGTAGGATTAATTAAGGTAGCGTAAATTAAGGCACACGGACCCACGACCTTTGGTGGGAGAAAACAAGAAGTAACAACGCATTCGAATGAGAACGTCAACTAATTTAATGAATGTCTCTTGAGCGCGAAGGCTTTCGCTTTCACGCTCTCTGACGTATGCTAAAGTGACTGCCAATTTTTTTTTTTTTAAGCGCGATCAATTTGACAGCAATGAAAAAGGCTGGATTCTTGCTTAAATGAAAACTGTTTATTATCTGCAGAGCGTCGGCGTGAAGCGTGTTGCCGTCGCTGCCTTCCTCGGCCGCGTCTCTCGTTCGTATCCCGTGCCGTTTCTCTGGTTCGGCTGGCCTCCGGCTCTTCTCTCTCGCCTCGCTCGAACCCCCGTGTCTACTCGAGGGTCTCTTCTTACAGTCCCAGGAACCATGGCAGGACATCGGTGCGATGAGTCCTTCCTCGTGTTTACTCAAGGGTCTCTTGAGGGGAGCAAAACACCATGCGGGGCGCCTCGTGATCTACGGGATTGCGGCGGCGGAGCGCGCTGCCTGACAGGTCGGCGTAAAATGCGTGACGGCTAAGTTATGAGAGTGCGCGCCGCTCACAAATTCGACAACACAGGAGCAGCACTCCGCAACCGCGGTCAGAAAGTCAAGTGTGGTAGGTTCCACAAAGGAAGCGTCGCATTAAAAGGAAGTCCCGCAGTGATGAACTTGCCAAAGACTATCTAACCGGCGAAAACAATGAAGCCAACGAAGAAAGAACTCCATCCCTCTCCCACTCACCTCTCCTTTAAAAAAAAAGAATAATAATGAAGCAAGGAAAGATAAGAAAACCTCTTCAGGAAGAAAAAGACACAGTGGCTGAAGACAGGTACCAAAAAAGCAGCAGCAAAGAAGCGAGGTTTGGACAGTCGGAAGTGCGCGCGCGCGAACGCTCACGCAGCACGCGTTGCGCTCCTCTCGGATTCTCGTTCGAGGCACGCGATGGGCGCGCTCGAAGTGTGTCACTGTTTTCGTTACGTGAGGGGCCGCGCAGCGCAAGTAACCGCGCGCACGCGCGTTCGACGTAATGCCGGCGGGAATGCGAGGAGGTAACGAGGAGGCGGGTGCGTGCGCCGCTCAAGTTGCGGTTTGGCGGGAAAGAAAGAATAACTCTGGAGAGCGCCCACAAGAGCGCCTCGGCGAGCACACGGAAGTCGCCGCGTGATAACGAGCAAGAGATGAAATGTGCGCGTGATGGAGGTAAGAATGGCAGGAGGAAGAAAAAAAGAAACGAGGAGAAGCAGCAAGAAGGAAGGGACAAGGTTGCAGTGCAAGACAGCGGATAGTGTTGCTTTCTACATTGCCCTTGCCCGTTAACACTTATGCCTCGTCGTGAATGGTCCGCATACTCGCGTATACAGGTTGTCTCACATAACTTGAGCCCAAGTTTTAAAAATGAAAGGCACTCCGGACGCGAGTTGAACCGAATGCATAATGCTGGCACTGCAGCCTCGGACTATTTTTATTTTCCCTTAGCTAACGGATTAGTTATGCTTAATTAATCAACGTTTTAAGTATTGGCTGCGGACCCCAAGTGTGATACGCAAAGTTGTAGAGCGCCTTGAGAAACGTCTCAATAAATTGTTTCCAACACGATATATCTCACGCGGTCCGTTTTTCCGCGTTCCAAAGAAAGCCCGCGAAATATGAAAAAAATACCACGTGACGGGGCACTTGCGCACTGTTATTGTGCTGCTCTCAGACGTGTGATAGATGAACAAGGTCGGCTGCAGCGAGACTGGCCCGCGACAGGGCCTTTTGCCTGGTGTAGGTATCTGGGCATGCGGCTTTTATCGCATGACGGCGCAAATGTGTGCTGCTGGCAGATGCGGTGCCGAAGCGATAAAGCGTCTAAAGTCACGAAAAAGACAAGACGCAAGCATAATTTTGATTCTGCTTGAAAGAAGGAAAGGGCGAAGCGCGTGGGAACGATGGAAGCTGATGATGGCTGCTACAATTTTGTCTTTGTACGCAAATGACCTTGCAGTAGTTTTCGAATGAACAATGACGCTGCAACTTTACACCTTAGGGCTGGAATAACAGCGGATAAATCACACGGGGACAAAACTAACAAATAGTAAAAAAACCTTGGCTATGGTCAAGGATGATTACGCATGCCTTCTTCACTCGATGACTCTTTTCGCACTGGCCCCGTCTGCTCTCCTTCTCACACTTACTGTATATACCAGACGTTCTTTTTTGATCCCGCACCCCGCACGTGCGCATCGCTTCGTGATCGCAGTATCAGGTGGCCGCGTCTGGCTTCACACTTGTGCACCCTGACCGGCGCGTCAGTCCCTGAGGGAGTGCATCCGCAGGCTGTTCAAGTTTACCGGATGTAGATCATGCCTTATGTACCTCGTTTGAACCAATCCCAGTGAAGCTGCTGTATATGCAGTGCTCCTCATGCGCCGGTATCCCTGCGTGTTCTCCACAGCAATGCTATTTGGCTGTGACCAAAGTTGAGCAGCAGATATGGTTTACTCCAATGAGGAAAGAGCAGATATGGTTTTGGCTCTAGGTGCGTCAAGTGGAGATAAAAGGCGCGCAGTTGAGCTATTTCAACGCTGGCATCCAGGTACGCGTCCGAGCTCAATGACGAATGTGGGTGCATATGAAACACTGAGACTTTTACGAAGAAACAACATAAATCTTCACTCCTGGGCGAGGACGTGGAGACAGATATACTGCCAAGTTTTCTTCAGACCCACATGCAAGTGTTCGTAGTGTGGCTGCTGAAGCTAGAGTTTCAAAGTCTTCAGTGTGGAGAGTACTTAAGAAGAGGCAACTTCATCAGTACCACGTGCAGCCGCACCAGATGTCGTAGCCCGCAATTTCCAAAATCGAAAGCACATTGCAAGCTGGATTATAACCAAGATGGAAGATGACCCAGGCTTTGTCAACGAAATTCTGTGGGCCGATGAAGCTACTTTCTAACGTAATGCCCAAGTAAACATCCACAACGCTCACTATAGGAGCGGTGAAAATCCTCACTGGGTTTTGAAGACACATCAACAATATCAGTGGTCGGTTAATGTGTGGTGTGTAATTTACGGTGGCACTATCATTGGCCCCGTGTTTTTTGATATCACGCTTACAGGCGAAAGATACGTCAACGACATCCTTGATGGGGCGCTTGAGGATTTTCTTTGCGAAGTTCCATTGGCTAGGATCAAGATATTTGTTATCAGCATGATAGTGTCCCCGCGTACGGCAGCAGCAAAGGTTGCAAATGGATGCATGAAGTATTCCCACAGCAGTGGATTGGACTACTTTGGCCCACTGCTTGGCCGGCACGGTCGCCAGATTTAACTCCCCTCGATTTATTTCTCTTGGACTACGTCAAGGATCAAGTATACCGGACACCAACCACAACATCAGAGAACCTAAAAGAAAAAAAATAAGACAAGTCTGCAACTCCATCCCTGATACCATGATCAAGAACGCCTCGGAAAATGTGCCTATGAGAGGCCAAATGTGCATTGCAGCAGGTAATGACCTCTTCGAACACGCATTATAATAATAGGGCGCGTTTTGGATTGGAGGTCACTGCAATATCCTTCCGGCCCCTAACGCCGCCTGCCCACCCAGCCCCATTACACTCCGTCGGCAGGCTGCCAGCTCTTGTCGATTTCAAACACAAAAAATAAAGCTATGCTCTTGTTCTCTTTCGTCTCCTTAGACACTTTATCGCTTCGGCACCGCTCGGTCAGCAGCACGTATTTGCGCCGTCATGCGATAAAAGCCGCATGCCCAGATACCTACACCAGGCAAAAGGCCCTGTCGCGGGCCAGTCTCGCTGCAGGCGACCTTGTTCATCCATCGCATGCTTGAGAGCAGCACAATAACAGTGCGAAATCGCCCCGTTAAATAGTAATTTTTTTCATATTTCGCGGGCTTTCTTTGGAACGAGGAAAAAAAAGGACCACGTGAGATATATCGTGTTGGAAACAATTAATTGAGAGGTTTCTCAAGGTGCTCTACAACTTTGCTTATCACACTTGGGGTTGCAGCCAATATTTAATAAGTTGATTAATTAAGCATAACTAATCCGTTAGTTAAGGGGAAAATAAAGAATAGTCTGTGTAACTCTAGGCCAGTGCTAACATTATGCATTCGGTTCAACTCGCGTACGGAGTGCCTTTGGCTTAACCACATAACTTTGGCTCAAGTTATGTGGGACAACCTGTATATACGTTTCCATGCTGATAATTTATATGGAGAGCTGGAACCGCAGTGTCTTGTATACTCTAAATAAAAAGATAAATAAATAAATAAATAGAAGGCAACTTTACTAATCGGGAGGGGAACGCTCAGTGACAACAAAGTAACTCTTTCGGCTGGTTGCTTGAACAGGTTCTATTTTTCCTTGACGAATGAGAGGTCAGTAGCAATAAAGGTAATGTTAGCGGTGGCTCAACGGCTAATAAGCCCCGCTGCTAGGCAATATGTCTCTGGTTGGACACCCGACTCCGATGGCAAGTACTCAAGTAATATTGCGCAACAAAAAAAACGACACGGACGTAAGAGAAGAAGACGTATCGTTCTTTTGTTGCGCGATATTACTCTTGTTGCGCAATATTACCAGCTTGCCCGGAATGCTGCTCCAATAACTAGATTCTCAGGGAAGATTATGGAAGGAAAAAATAGTCCTCCACCTGGAGTACCCTCCAGGTGGATTGCCGCGCGACTGGCCGCTCGAGGCACTTTGTGTGCATTCGCGGGCTTCTTTCACGCTCGGAAAAACACGTTTATGTAGTGCATATTGAACAGCAGAAAGCTGTAACGGGAGGTTTTCATGTCGCTCTACAATTTTCTCATTGACACGTTTATTCTAATTACAATACTTGAGAAGGTTATTATCTAATTAAGGCTAATTATGTAATTAGGTGTAATGCAAAAAAGATCTCCAAGCGACGGCAAACAACATTACCTCGGTTCTGTCCAGCTACGTGGTATTTCCATATTTTTGAATTTTGATGCATGAAAGTTGGGACACCGTGTACATATACCTAAATATATACGGCAGTTATCGCTCACAGGACGCCAAAGTCGGCTACGACGCCGACACAGTATATTCTGCTACATGGGGCCCTTAACTCTATCTCGTTAATATACCAAAAGGAATCGCGGACGACGCTTTAAACTTGCTTGTTTTTGGCAACGTCTCTATTATCGACGCCATCATAGGAGAATTCCGCCGCCTCGAATAAGCTATATAAGAGCTGCCGTGTGGCTGCCGTGTGCTGTCGAATAAGCTAAGAGTTCAACACCTGTGACAATGTAACCCGCATTGCTTGCAGCGAGCTGGAGGCCGCCTGCTCGCCAGCCTTCTTCGCTACGCCTCCCTATCCGCCAGCAACCATGATTGCGAAGGCTCAAGCCGTTGTCCGACAGGAATGTGAGAACCTAGGTCGCAACTCCGCGTGTTCGTCGACACGACCCAGTGTTCTCCCCAGTGCTCTGGCGACCCTCCTCGTCTCCGGTAGTCCTTTTCCGCCACATGTCGCAACCCATCCGAACGGCGCACCCCTGATGACAAGCCTACCTGCTTTCACTGGTGTCGAGTCGGCCATGTCGCTCGTCACTGCAGCAACCGGTGTCTTTCCACACGTAACAATATCACGCGCGTTGGGAAAGACAATATTTATTTTTTGTAATACCTTTATATGGTGCTCGCGAACACTGCGAAACTTCGTTGTAAAAGGAGTTGGTGATAAGGATATAAATAAGTAGCCGAAATTTTCGAAGAATTCTCACAGAAGCGTGTGGATTTAAAACCAGTTTTTAGGGAAGCAATAAACTTTTATAAATGTACATAACAAAGCTATAATAGCCTTTAGTTCGCCGATTAGGTCGAAATCTGGCGATTAAAGAACGTGCTAATAACTGGTGTGATGCAGCGGTTGAAGAACTCGCGCGAGCTGCCGGCTATCAAATGACGTACGTGCCCGCACAACCGCTGCCACTTCGCCACGAGCAGCTCCGGCAGCGCGGTGCATGGGCACGCGTTGTGAACGACGCGCCATTTCGGCGGCGGGAGAGGTTGGGTCGGCGTAGACGCCGAATGCCCTCGTGTGAACGATCAAAAGCGTCGCGATTGCCGCGCTGGCCGGCGCTTTGCGTGCACAACACGCCGCGGAGTGAAGTGCAAAAGGTGGAACGCGTGGCTCCCGGTAGACATGGTGGAAGAGGAACACCTACAGCGGGGGTCGCCTATGCCGCGACCAATTGAATTGAATTCTGGGCTCTGATTAGGGATCTTTAGCAGGCCCCCATTGCACGGAGCACGGGAGTTTTAGCATTTCGCCCCCGTTGAAATGCGGCTGCCGGGACCAAGATTTGATCCCCCGACCTCGTGCTTAGCAGCGTAACACCAAGCCCATGCTTGACTTGATCAAAATGACGCCTGTCGGGAACGCGCCGAAGGAAACACGATTAGTGTTCTGAACACGTTATCGCCAAGCGTCATTTGGATCAAATCACGCATGAGTTTCAAACTAGGATGCATTTCTGAGTACAGGGCTAAGTGCTCACAATAAAACACTGGAGTACCAACGGCAGCTCTATTCCTTGCACAGTCACTCCAGTGGTACTGTATATTCCGCAACTCCTATGAAGTTGCGCTCAAAGAGGCTTCAAAAAACATAAAACACAAACACTAACGCTGAAAAACTTCGCTCAATTCGCGTAGTGTGTAGCACAGACTCTTCCAAAGAAGACACCTAAGTTTAAGAATAAGGATTTGTGCAACGGAATATAAATTCTGGGGTTTGGCGTGCCATAATCTCGACATGACCATGAAGTTCGCCGTAGTGGGGGACTCCGGATTAATTTTGAGTACTTGGGGATCTTTAACGTGCAACCAATGCATGGCATAGGGGCGTTCTTGGATTTCGCCCCCCATCGAAATGCGACCGCCACGGACGGAATTTGATCCCGCGCCCTCAGGTTTAGCAGCCTAACGCCAGAATAACTACGCCACCACGGCGGTTTGCAACGGCATTCTCGCCTATCATGTTGAGTGTCATTGACCCAAAAGGCTGCCTCGTGGCTGTATGCTATAGTTGTAGCAACACTGCCGCTGCGTTAAGGTGGGTTACAAGCGTAAAAGCTCCGACTGGCTGGCCGTTACTGGACCCTCAAAGATAAGTAGTATAGCTCCCTGCGTGTCCTTGTGTCTGCTAGCGTTCACCCGTGTACGACGTCTCACCTGCGATTTGGACAGCTCAACGATGCTTCTGTAGATATCTCCTCGCGAACCACGTGAACTTTCGACACAAATGAAGTGTGAACGAACGCGTTCGGGGTGCAACCCGCCGTGTCATGGTTGCTTAGTGGCTATGGTGTTGGGCAGCTGAGCACGAGGTCGCAGGAGCTAATCCCGGCCACGGCGGCCGCCCTTCGATGGGGGCGAAAGGCGAAAACACCCTTGCGCTTAGATTTATATGCGCGTTAAAGAACCCAAGGTGTTCCAAATTATTCTGGATTCCCCCCCACGGCGTGCTTCATAATCAGACCGTGGGTTTGGCACCTAAAACCACGTAATATATTTTTTAACGTTCGTGGTGCGCAGTCTACCCTGCATGAGCGCGCACCAGTTATCTTACTGGGACATGTCCCTTCCATAAGCGTGACGCCCCTTAGCTGCGTTCGGTACGGTGGGGTAAAAAGAGCGCGCGTTACGCGAAGCGTTATGCAGGGGCCCATATTTGCAGCCTTGAAGGTAATACATTCGCATTAGACCACGAAACGCTGTCTCCCCTGTCGATAAAGGTCTCGGAGTGCGGAGGATAGCGCCACAATCCACTTTTAGCAGCGGGGAGAAAAAAAAAAAAAGAAAGGAACATGCAAGAAACGGACAGCGCCGGTGCCATAACAAGGAAGCTAAACGAGAGGCCAGCCCGTGAATGCGGCAGAACCATCAGCGAGCGTGACAGACAGATGTGCAAGGACGGCCCCTTCGATCCTGACGGAGCGGCAGTACGCATCGCAGCGAGCAGTGCCTTTCACGGGAGTAACGGCCACTCTCTTGTGGCGCGACATGCTCGGCGAATTTCTCGAGCAGGCGGCACGGCCGCCGCCGACGACGACAGCTCTCGCATCGGACAGAGACGAACACGAGAGGAGAAAAGGGTTGCCCGTTCGATGACGGAGTGAACGGCCCCTTACGACACAGAACAAGAGAGAGAGAGAGAGTATGCAGCGAGTGCCCAGCGCGCTGTCCGGTCGAGTGCGGCTGGGAGCTGCACGGTCTGCATGCCGCGCAGAAATGCATTCGCACAAACACCTGCACAGACACATCGTGGGCCGCCCGTTGTGCCTGCAGTGGCCGCCGGTCGCACCCGGAGAGCAGAAGCCATTGGCCCCGATTCCTGGGCAGGACGCCGCTGCTCGGTCGCCCCCATGGTTGCCGGCTGCGGCGGAGGACCTCGAGAGTCTGAGCGACGAGAGCGGGTGGCGTCAGTCACGACGAGCACGCCGCCAAGGGGCCTGCATGGGGCGACGTCGATCTGGGCCATTGTCAATGTCGCTTCGCTGCTCTCTCTCTCTCTCTCCGTGTGCGCGCACTTAGGGGGAGCGTTGTGTTCTCGCTCTTCAGTTACATCGACAGCTGCAGCAGTTGTTTGCGATCGCTCTCCTCGGAGGACAAACCAAACGCAGTGCATGCCTACGCCCTGCGCGCTTCACCCGCCAGCAGAGAGCGCCGTGTCGTCGTTGCGTCTTTCGGCAGGATGGTCAGTGTAGCTTGCACGGCAACGGCCCGCTTTTTTTTGTCGCGGCGATAGCCAACAGTAGGACCTACTGTTAGTGCAGTGTGATCGGTACGTGACCGCTGTGCGTAAGTCTCCTCAGTGTAAAATTCTGTCATTATGCTAAAATAGTTCAGATAGGACAGTTATTCGCCCGCACTGGTTGAACTGAGTGACAATGATGTATACCGAAAAAAAAAAGATAAGGATGAAAAAGAAGATACCCGCAAAGATTCGTGCGCTAACTACTACTGATTAAGCTTTTTATTGAGCAAGCACTTTTTTTTTGTTACCGTGGCAAAGCCTAGAGTTTGCGCTCGAAAACCCTAACTTGCATGTGAAGTAGCAGGCCAGGTACATACTCCTCCGAGCAACCTCACCCCTATTCCTCTCATTAAACATTTTTTTCTCTCTCTTTTTTAACTGGCGCACTCGTCGTCCTCGGAATAATGAAATAAAGTGGTACTGCTTTATACGCGCTATAGATTTGCCGGCCGAATTAAGCGTACGTGGAACGCTGATAAACCTTCATATTTTAAGACTCCTCTAACACGGTATTCTTCGATACAGATTGTAACAAATAATAGGCGTCCGCGGATCTTTGTATTGAAGCGAACAGAAACATCACCTTTAGTGCAATAAAAGACGCGCAATCAGATACTTTCTGCGGCCTATTTCAAGGCCAGCATTTAAAGCTCATTATGCACTATTTAGAGCACCTTATAAACTGTCGGAGACTTACTTGCTCTTTCCTTTCCCGCTGCTCCTCTTTGTCTTAATCTCAAATAGACTCACGGACAACTTCCTGTAGCAATGAAGAGAAAGCTACGGGAGTGGATCTTCTACACGTGTGTTACTGAGCCCAATTCCGGCCGCCTTTGACAGCGCTTTTGGTTTCCCCGAGGAGACACTGAGCCAGCGTAGCTTCCGAGTGCGACAATTTCGTATTTGTCCTAACGCAGAAGAATAAAGCAGACAGGTAAGTCAAACTTAACAATTTTGTTGTAAATAAGATCTTTGTGTTTTCTCTTCTCTACCCTTAACTAACGTGGCAGAGAAAGCGGGAAATTTTTGCAGGAGCGTTCTCACCTGCGCGTGATTTGTCTCCGTAGCTTCCCTTCATTGCCAGAGGAAGTTGTCCGCGAGTGTAGAATGCCATCTCCTCACATTTAAATGTGCCTGCTACCATCTACCCGTTTTATACAGCTTGAGGCACACTTAAGGGCAGTGGAGCCTTAAGAGCAGTGGAGGCACGCAGGATTAATGGCGCTTCCTGGGCCCCCTTATTTTTTCCCTAGAAATGCGGGTGCAGTGCTTAAGGCTAAAGTCAGCCCTCGAAGCTCATGCGCTTCCTGTGACCGCGTCCACCTCCCGACATACTTCAGGCGCTTACCACTCTTACCACCGCTTATTGTGGCCCCAAACATCACTAACAAGAAAAATAATAATAATGATGCTTGGATAGGCCATTTAAGGCTCTGCTCCAACAGTGAGACCATGCAGCGAAAAAGTCTTAAGGGTGGCAAAAATATCGTGCGTGGTTATTAATGAATGACTGCGCGAGAAGTTATTTTGCGCGAAAGTCTTCCATGCACATATGTTTGCCATGCAGCGTATATAACGAACACGTAACGCTCTACGCAGTGCGGCCATTCCAGGCATTTATACGTTCTACCGGAGTCCGCTAGAGCTCCAGCGGATGTCTCCGTGCATCCAACTTCAGTTCACAAGTTCTCAAACGGCGATAAACCACACAGGCCCGCTAGAGTGACAAAGACATATTACTAGCATGCGCCGAATCCATGACGTACCACTTCTCCATTTGGGCTCTATGAACTGGTGTAGAGTCAGCGTCGAATGCTCAGGGGGGCGCGGGACTTGGGAAGAAGCCGAGTATTTCCCGAACCTGAGCATGCAGCCTCGATACCGGATTTGCGG
Source organism: Dermacentor variabilis (assembly GCF_050947875.1). Lineage (NCBI taxonomy): Eukaryota > Metazoa > Arthropoda > Arachnida > Ixodida > Ixodidae > Dermacentor > Dermacentor variabilis. The sequence continues at coordinate 146,373,879 of NC_134571.1, read as the reverse complement.
CCTCTGCTAGTATCCGCGGACAATGTAGTGTTGTGCTGTTTTAGTAGCTGCATGCCACTGCGAAAACTGCGCCGAAATTGTTTCGCCCGCATCCCGCAAACTTTTGAAGCCAACTATGCACTGTAGGCCGTACGCTCGCTCTCTCCTATCACGTTGCGGTGGTCGTAGCGGTGTACGAATATAAAGGAAACAAACGCTGGATCATTCATTCTATTCACGCCGCTACAGCTGGATGAAGGTTTTGGAGAAAGAAAAAAAAAAAGAAAGGAGCTTCTTGGCGGAGAGTGAGGGAAAGGGGTATTGCGTAAGAGCAGCCCATTGCTGGGGGTGGTGTCTTCTCGGTTCTCGAAGCGGGGGTGCGAGAAAAAGAAGACGCAGCAGCCGGTGGCACGTGCTGCTCACGGAAGCGGCGAACAGCAGGCGGGCGGCCCCAACAATTGGAGCGAGAAGCGGCCTTGTGCCGCCGCCGTCGCTGGCTTCATGCGTCACTGGTTCGCCCGTCCAGAGCAAAGGCCAGCCAGGACGGTGGCGAACGGGGTGCCCCGTCGCTTGCCCAAAGAGGGCGCTGCTCTCGCCAGAGACACCAAGTAACTGAGAGAACAAAACGCTGTCGAATGAATGGGAAGTAAGGGGGGGGGGCGTATTAGAGGGGTGTATACGGGATTCTCAGCGCCTGACCTCAACTGTAAGCGACAACTGGATGCGGGAAGTGGATCGGTTTCTCTCAAGAGGTTTTTCTTTATGCAGAGGGGAGGGGAGAGGGGCAGCGGCCCTGAATACGCACGTTTACGAAGTGAACGTCAGCACCCGCGTGGACAAATCTAAAAAAAACCGCACGCGTTGCGGTGAGTAACCTGGAGGTCACGACAAGTTCACCAGCACCATGCAACCTGGGGTGTTTCATAGTCGCTACGTCTGGCCAAGTCAGTACATTCAGTTAGTAAATATGTAGAGTGAAAGGCGCATTAAAGTTCCAGCGTCTATTCTCTAACCGTGGTTTGCTCCAGACACTACAAGACGCGAAACAACGTACACCCCCTCCCAACACACCCCCGCCTCCTTGCACTTTCTTTACTGTGGTTAGCCTATGCCTGGGATATGCATATTCTTCTGACTCACAGCGAGAGAGAGAGAGAGAGAGAGAGAGAGAGAGAGAAAGAGAGAGAGAGGATGTCTTTATTGAAACGGGGATAGTTCTGCCGGCGTCTGTAAATTTGCAAATCACCTACGTTATCTGAATGATATGAGTCTTATGTGCAAAGCGTCTATAGTTTCGAAGAGGCATCACGACGTGGTGAGTGATTACGCTAACTGATTTCCTGAATACCAAGATTCTCTTCCCGCACTAGTATTTGCACTGACATAAAAGATTATCCAGAGGCGCTGCTTTGAACAACGGAACATCTTTGTGCCGACTTTAATACGCACTGCGAAAACAGTGTTTTGTAAGCAACTCTTGTTTTCCTGAGTAACTATAGTTGTCGCATATTTAAATACATTTTCGCGAATTCTCGTACTCCACGATGGAGTGTCCTCACCATGCCTGTGACCAATCAGGATGAACGGGGTTGACTGCGGCGTACTGAATATCGCGAAAATGTAGGTGCACAGAAAAAGATTAGCTATACCACAACAAAGAATAAAAAGAAAAGGAGTTCGCAATTCGATCTCTCTTGGTTCTCGGGGAGAACAGATGAACACATATCGCACCATCGTGATGACCTTGCCATTCGAACTGTGAGTACGCACAGTTCAAGGACAAACTGCATGATTTCAGTGGACAGTATTTCTCGATGCACAACGCCAGGCGTAATTCTGAATCAAACTAAATCAATCTACAGGCAGCGGTTTTCCACAAATATACACCAGTGTACGCTAACAGGAGCGAACGAGCGATATGCCGTGCTGCCCAAGGGAGCGAAGTCCGAGCCACTCGGCTCTTTTGAATCTGCTTCTGTAACTCAACGGATGGAGCCTATATGTCTAGTTCTGCGCAACTGTAACATACGACGTGGTTTAGCGTACCTTGTCGCATAACGATAAACGAGGCTTGGAATGCCTGTGCGAAGCGGACGGTAGGCTCTCTCATCGCATGAAGAGAGTGAAGAGGCATTTGATCCGACGCAGCGTCCAATACAATGTGGTGAGCGGTCTAAAAGATGGCTGCTTCGACTGTCGCAATATCTAGCAACTGGGCTAGTACGAACATTCGAAAGTCTTGAATAACGAATCGAATATTGTCCTATTCCATTCCATCTTCAAATCGCATAGTCATTATTCCTAGTCGCATAGTCACTCGTGGAGCCAGACTTTCTCTCCTGAATTGCGATCGTATTCACCCTCTCCGAGAGTCCTGGGTGTGCGACCAGTTTTTAATGTGTCCTTCATTATTCACTTATGTGTTGGATAAACGACGTTTGATAAGATGCAATTTAATGGCAAAACCTTGCTACATCGTGAATACTAGGGTGTGAAAATAGTTGTATATTAATAGTGAAGACAGCATTAGAAAGTTGCTCGATATTGAATTCAATTCGATTCCGGTAATGATAGATGCGTATTTGCTTCAGTCTACAAAACTGCTGCTCGCACAGATACCTAATTGAAGCCGTTGATTGATGCGTCCCTTGTACGACTACAGCTCTACGCGAAATCGCATCCGCCGCAGTGGGTTAGTGGCTATGGTGTTGCGCTGCTAAACACAATGTCGCGGGACCAAATCCCGGCCGCGACGGCCGCATTTCGATGGGGGCGAAATGCTAAAACGCCAGTGGTCCCGTGCACTGAGGGCACGTTAAAGATCCCCTAGTGGTCAAAATCAATCCAGAGTGCGCCACTACGGCGTGCCTCACAACCAGATCATGGGTTTGGAACGTAAAACTGCAGAATTAAATTCAACTCCGGATAGTACGCCAAATCGCATACATCTCCAGCCTAATTAGAGCCCGTGCACGTACTGTATACGAGAGGCTCGCCTTGTTGGTCTGCAGCACGCGAGACCAAGGCGGTCCGTTGCGCCTTTTGTTCGTGCTCGTCCATGCTACGCAGCCGCAAGGGGTCACTCGAGTTGCGTCGCGTTCAACGTCCGTGCCCCACCACCGCCAGCGGCGCTACGGTGGCTGCCGTTACCGAGCTTGCGCTGCTGCGCACCCGCTGCGTTTTCTCTTTCGTCGTGTGCCCGTCTCTTTGTGGAGCACCTCGCGTCGCTGGCACCGCACACTTTCACGACGGCAGCCAGCGGGCCACCGTCAACCACAATGCGCGCCGAGTTAAGCCGCGCCCCATTCACGCTGGGCAGCGGGAAGAAGAAAGCGCGTCCGTGAGAGGCGCGCCGGTGACTCCGATGGACACGGTGACATGGACGACTTTGCTCCTTTCAAACGGGAGGAGCTGTTATGCTGACAGTGAAAGTGTGAAAGCGCGTTGTAGGAATACGAGCGATACGTGACCGGCGATGCAGTTGGCGTTATTGTACACGCGTAGCTGCAGGTGGAGGCGTAGCCGGACCTTTCCGCGCGCTCCGGTGAGAGTGGGGCTGCGCCGCAGCGAAGCGAGACGCGCGAAGATGTATGTTACCTGACGTGACCGGTGGTCATGCAGATTTTGCCTTTTAAGTAAGTCGGACTTTCCTTGATCGCATTCGAAGCGCACGAAGGTGCTTGAATGGGCGACATTGTTGGATGTTAGGCTACTGTCGGCCTCACAAGAAAAATCTTAGAATGTTCCAAGCTTAAGACAACTCCAGTGAAGCTTAAACACTTGTTGCTAATAGTCGCCGCAAATTTTTACGACGAATATCGGAAATCGTAAGGCCCGTTTATAGCTGGCAGAAGCCAGGCAATGCTTCGCGATTCAAGACAGGGATTTCGGCATCACTTAATCGCTTCAGGCGCTTGTTATGTCTCATCCAGTCTACAATAATCTCAAAAGAAGCCGAAAATTGGCCCCGTTTATATCACTGTGCTGGACGAATGCCGGTTCGTATTGAACCGAGGCACAGCTGAACGCGTGACCTGACAACTGGCGCACAGGTTTTGTGCTGATGAGTAAAGTGGCTCCTATCGCGAATGTTCGGGAGTGTATAGCCTTGAAATTAGGTCAGTTCAACGGAACGAAAAAAAGAAATAGTAATTTCGCGAGGAATAGCCTCGAGGCAAAACACGAGCCCTTGGCAATATATATATAATGTCGCTGCTGTGGTCTACAAGCAGGTCACATGGTTCCCCGTGTTCCACAACGTGCATGGTTGGAAAATTCAATTAAAAGAAGACCGCGATAGGGAGGCGGGGGGTAGAGATAGAGAAACAGAGAAAGACAGAAAAGAATGAGAAAGAAAAGCAATATTTAGAGGAACTAAACATCGCGTAACAGGATACCAGCATATGCACAAATAAAGATATAAAGCGCGAAGTGCTAGTGCTTATTCAAAAAAAAAAAATATGAATCTCGCAGTTTCACCCGAAAGGCGAACTGTCGACTGTGATAGCAAATTAGTAGACAGATATACGAAGTAAGGGTAATAGTTTTATCGGCCGCAGAAAGTTGTAAGCATCCGCTTACTAACTGAATTGACAAGCACGGTGTCACGCGCGCACAGGTCAACATGAACACAAGGTGTTCGATAACTTTGGAAACTCGCTGTCAAAACGCTGTAGTTGGGAAACGCGGCAGCAGCGTCGAACGAATTGACCTTCGTGTTGTCTCTCGCTTCAACGCGAACTAAACGTCGAAAGCACAGCGCATACGAAGCTACCGGCACTCGGCGCATGCACTTTGTCCACATTGCAGATCGCTTTGAAGATGAGGCCCGCGCGCCCGCGCCGTAAGCTGCAGCCGCCGGAGTAATACGTCCCCCTCTCCCTCGCCGCCCACCCTGCGCCTCGCGCGCGACAGAAGACGGCGCGTTCCTGCGCCGCCTTCATCGCTCTCCGAGATTGAGCCGCGATCGTCGCCTGACCCTCAGCGACGATCGACGATACAGCGAAGATGGTATCGTGTTTGGACTTTAGGCGGAACACCGCGGCGACGACGACGGCCATGGCATAAATTTGTTTTAGTGGACATATAACTACTTTCGCAATAAAAAAGAAATTAGTAGCTCCATTCCAGAAATTGGTTTTCGTATAACCAGTATATCGCCCTAGTTTTCTTGTGTTTGTGTTAATGTTCAGGCGTCGAAAATTGTTGCATTTGTGTTCTCTCTGGCTGTCTGATAACGTATTATACAGCCGTTACCCCCGAAAACTATGAGGACGCCGATGAGTGTAAGCAAACATAACGGCATAAAGTAAGCACGACTGATATAAAGCTACAAACTTTTTCAGGAGTTCTTAAGTAATTTAAGAATGCTTTGTTAAGCATCGATCACATCAATACAGCGGTCACTGAAACAGCCAAGAAACACCACAAATAGCCACAGTATGAGCAAATAAAACGGGGCAGGCGCGACGGTCGCCGTGCGCTTAAACTGACAAAATACAGCCGTACGTGTTGACGTTGGTTGTCATGCGCCTAAAGGTGGTGTTCTGCCTTTTCGTAGGAATACTTTGTATCAAGCCTCAGCAAAAAGACAGATTTGATTGCTACACTTGTAAAACGGTTGCACCCTTTGGGGTGTATATTTGTCCCACAACAATATAATCCTCATCTGCCTTGCTTGCGTTTCCTTTCTTGAAAACTTGGCGCTCGCTACTTTCCTGTCACCCGCCGTAGTTGCTCAGTGGCTATGTTGTTGGGCTGCTGAGCGCGAGGTCGCGGGATGGAATCCCGGCCATGGCGGCCGCATTTCGATGGGGGCGAAATGCGAAAACGCATTTAGGTGCCCGTTAAAGAACCCCAGGCGGTCGAAATTTCCGCAGTCCTCCACTACGGCGTGCCTCATAATCAGATAGTGGTTTTGGCACGTAAAACCCTATAATTAAAAAATAATAAAAAATTACTTTCCTCTCGAGAATGCTGTGTCACACTTTCGAACGCGCAAGCCGTTCGTGACTGGGAAGCGTATACCGGCATCGCAGCGTTAAATAAAGGAAACGCGGGCTAGACAGATGACTATTATTGTTGCGGGACAAGTAAGCCCCAAAGGGTGTAATTCTTTAAAAAGTGTACACTCTTACACTGTAAGAAAAGTTTACCCCCTTTGAGCCGTACCTATCGCAGCAGTGGGACGAGTCTCAGAGGAAAGAGCGATCGGATGGCGCTGTGCGTAAGCCGAAAGAAATAGGGCACACCCGTACGTCGTCAACAAATCGCTAAGATTTTGCTGCGCGTATGCATTCGCCGGCACAATTAAATAAAGGGCTAACTGAAACGAAGATTCTTTGCTTTCAAGATACGATGGCAAACACTGAGGCATCTAAGATGAGGGAGGCTTGAGTGCTCGTCCTTATTTGCCGAGTGTTAAGCGGCAGCCTGGATGTTGGGGCGCCGTTATACGCAGTGATGTGCAACTAAGCACGAAGATACGGAGTCGGTCGAGTGCACTGTCTAATACCGGCTGCTGTTGTTTCGCTCAAAATGGAAGAAATTTTCGAGGGACCATTGGAAAACGAAAAAGAAACGCGCTACCCGTCAGGGTGGTCTGCTAGAAACTCGTGGGCATGGTTGTGCCCCGGCATAGCTCCTAGTGCACTAGAAATGACAAAAGACAAAAGAAAGATTAAATGGCGCAGCAGGGCAGGCGTTCGACTGAAAAAAAGCTCTGCTTCCGCAAGAAAAAAAAAAAAGCCGACATTTTTTTTTTAACAGTAACGGTGATAGCAGAGGAAAGCTGACGTTTCTTTAGAAGAATGGGCTTACGCAAGTAATTTACAACGCGTTTCGACGAAGCGAAGCTCGCGTTATACCTACGCGAGGGGCGCGTTCGTTGCCGAATTCGCAACTGTAATTTTTTTTATATGCACGTGCCGTCTCGCGCGAGAGCTTTGGGGCGTCAAGAGGGATGCTGTAAGGACAGCCTTACAGAGGAGGAGTCACCTTCTACGCCGGCGTTCGTAACGCTTACGAATGAATGCACGAGTGACGAATCGGCTTATATGTGTAACCGGCTGTACTACCGCGACATATGTACTAGTTAATGACTCTGTTCTCTACAAAATTACGCAATAAGATAACAAACGCCAACTCATAACCCTCACTGCAACAAATGTAGGCCTTCAATCACGCCACTGTTTTAATAAAGCGAATAAATTTCTAGACGCTTTCGAACATTTGCTTACATTGACATTAATCGTGGATGATGTCTGCATAACCTTTTCTTTTTTCTGATGTGCACTGCAGTTCGCGTCAAAACCTGGATGTTTTTAAAAGGCGCCGCTTTCCCAGTTGTTTGAGTTACACATTATATCGAGCACGGTTAGGGCCAAGGGCCATGTCATCTTTAATTCCGAAAGTTGCCTATAGCAACAACAGGCGTCAAACTTTTGGGAGTGTGGCGCCGCCGCAGCGGACCGCTGGCTCGCGTATACTGCAACTGGGCTTGCATTGCAAATAAGCGGATAGCTACCGCTCGATTCACAAGGTTAAAGGGCAGCGCGAAGGAACGTTATGTGGAAGCGCCGACGTTCTCATTTCTTGCCCTCTGTTCACAACAAACGATTTATATTTAACAGCGCGGTCGAGCTGCCATCGTAAATTCCGTAACTTCAACCAAACTGCCCCGGTGCAGTGGTTAGATCAGCTTGCTTGCCAACGGTACCGCTTGCAGTCAATGATTTTTTGTTTTAAGAGCGTTAGCTCTTACTCATCACGTTTCTCGGTTTCTTGGGGTCTGGTACCACCTTCCTACGGATTGAAATTTTCAAAGTCCGAGGCATTCAAGATGGCGGACCCCATAGTAAATCGATATAGCAACCCAATTGATGATTGATTGGTGACGTCAGTAGTATATGATTGGTGACGTCACTGATATATCCAAGATGACCACTAATTGATGACGTCATTGATAAATCCAGCATGGCGGCTCCCATAGTAAATCAATAGCAGCCCAATTGGTGACGTCACGCGACTGTGACGTCATAATCCGAGATGGCGGCCAAATTCTGGTGCCAATGATGACGTCGTAATCCAACATGGTGGATGAAATGAAGCCACGTGATTATGTCGTCATAATCCAAGATGGCTACATAATTTAGGAATCTCAAATTCAATATGTCGGCCGAATTACGTTGCCAATGATGACGTCACAATCCGATATAGCGCCTAGAAGCAAAATCACGCGATTATGACGTCATAATAAATGATTGCGGCATAGTTTCGGTATCTGACATCGAAGATGGCGGCCAAATTTGGTTTCCAATGATGACGTAACGGCCCACAATGGCGGATAGAGGTGGAACCACGTGATTAAGACGTCATGGGACGAAATGGCGCCATAGTTTGGTTTCCCAAATCCAAGATGGCGGCTATCGGTGTGACGTCATAGCCGAGATGGCGGCCACTGAAAATAGTTGTGCCCGAATAAGTTGCATACGTAACTACTTGACTGATCACAGGACAGTGTTTGTGCTAGTTAGGAACAGCCGAGAAGAATGTGAATCCATGGATGACGATGAAAGTGTTATGGAATAAGGCAGTTCGCGGAAATAATCAAGTGAAGAATTTGATGAAGGTGCCAGTGAAGAAGTTGTTGAGCAGTGATGTGTGTGATAGTTGGTTGCAATATCTACAAGTGAAATATTTGTGAGTGTGGATCATATGGGAAAATAAACCTGCAAACTCGTATTTCCATTAGTGTACCTCATGTTAATCTCATTCATATAAATTCTAGTAAACCAAACATTTAACGCTCGTTATGTCAACGTCTTCCAGACAGTGGCGGCACGTTTTCTTTCCTTCACGGATGCATGGAGTAGCTGTCGTAAAACAAGGCTAAACCAGAGAGAAAGATGTATACAAAGGCGTTATGACACATTTCTGCGTTTGTGAACATGAGTGAAAATTCCTATCAAATCGAGGCGAAAGCTTCCACGTTTATTAGTGCTACAATAGTTTTGAGGTTTCCGTTACGTAGTTTGCACGTGCACGCTTCTTTATGTCCTCGTTTACTTTGCTCCATCGCGTGTATTATAATTAAGCATTGTGACAGGTTCGCGTGCTTGTGTACGTCAATCAATGCTTCGATCGTCTCAACGCGCAGGTTATCACGAACGAAGGAGAGCGTGTGCCTGCATAAGCCACGGCTATGCAAGCCAGTTACATCTATAAGGCATGTTTTGAGGCAACAACAAAAACACAAAGCAATGGTGATCCGCCCGCTGTGTTACCATAAGCAGCGCCTACGTGCCCCGATATCGAGAATAAGTTTCCAGAAGACAGCCGGGAAGATCCTCTGATTTTGCTGCAGGGGTGAGCTGAAGTGTAGCAACAGTCTACAGCACCGTTCACTTACCGTGAAGCGTGCGAGTAAGCCGGAAACGGCTGTCGCCTGAAGCGGGCAGGCTTGGGCAGCTCGACGCTGTCGTGTCGGGCGATTACTTCGTTTCCGTGAAAGGAAAATCTGCGGAAGACCTGTCTCGCTCCACACCGGTTTTGTCATAAACATTGGCTGCTACGCACTGTTACATGGCAAAAGAAGACGTGGAAAGTTCAGCTTTAAGAACCAAATTATGCGTTTGAAGTCGTATATTTGTTTAACTGGGGATATTTAGATACCCTTTTCCGTTCAGTCTCATTCAACATTCAGTCTCATGAACACCATCACGTCCAAAACTATCTGGCGTTGTCGTTGCGACGTCGTAGTTGGCATGCACGCCGTCCATAATTTCGACATCGTTTTCCGCCAGCCGCCTTACATCCTCCATTGTGAGTATGAACCACCTTTGAGGCTCACCACCGTCATGACGCTGTGTGCCTCTTTTGATGTGCGCTATTTTCCCGAGCATGGACGTCCGTGATTAGCTGCAGTCTGTGAGTCTAGAAGGTCACAAATGGTGAACCGATACGCAATGACTGCTTTTTGTTTATTGCTTTTAAACGCGGCACACATATACAGTTTTCGTGATGAGGAGGAACGTAACCTCAAACCAAGTGCGATTCGCTGTGGTATGCGCGCGGACCGTCAAGCGGCAGCTTGCAGCGGCAGTGGTGCCATCGCAAATGACTTTGATTCTAATGTGTATCTTGTGTAAGCATAGAAATGATTATCAAATTAACACTTCCCTCATAAGATTACACCGACATGCAAGATTTATTTATCCGACGAACGATAGTGGGCGCCTGAAGTAAACAGGCCGAAATATAAGTATTGCGCTAAGCGTAACGTAGCTTTCCAGCAATTCACGTGTTTCGTAACCCTACGGGAGTTCGTTACGGCAAATTATATGGCTTAGTGGATGCCCCGCTAACCGAAACCATTTGCGAAATAGACCTCGCTAGACTGAGCGGTACAGAGCGTAGTTATTATTTTTGACAATAAGACCACCGCATATATATACACAGTTCAATACCAGTGAAAAAAAAAGAAAGAAAAAGAAAGCTTTCCAGTTCAAAGTAGCGCACCATCGCTGGCGTAGGACAAAATATATCTAAGTTATAAAACAACAGCAGCCATGTGTGGCGGTAGCAGAGGATTTGGTTTTAAAAAGGATCAATAAAAGAGACATTGTGCTTTCACTGATTGGGGTTACCGATCTTTTACTGATCCATAGATCCAAGGCTGGTCACTTGATATTGGTTCGCCGATGATCCGGTAGGCACAGAAAAAAACAGGATGCCACGATAAGAGCTCCACGCCTGCTTGGCCCAAGCCTTTCGCCTAATTAAACGTTTGGAAACGTTGAGACGAGAAATGTCCACGCTTATAAAAAAAAAGAAAAAGAAAGTATCAATTTCACCGGAAAGGAGGAGCACTGCTAGCGATAGTAAAATATTAGACGACTACATTAAGTAAAATTCGTACTTTCATCAGCCGCATAAAGCGCAGTAAACATTGGCTTACTAACCAAACACAAAGTGCGGTGGCACGCGCGCACGAGCAAACAAGAACACATCTCACTCGATGACCACGGACACTCGCCGTCACAACGCTAGCGGGATGAAGAGCACCGGCAGCGTGAAGCGAACTCTTCGTGCGCCCTCTGGCTTCGCGGCGTTTCGGAAAGTTGAGATTACTCAACCTCCAACAGTAGGCGCGCGGGACAACAGTGCGTATAGAAGCCACCAGTCATCTTGGCTCGCTTCTAGACTTTTCACCCGCCTCGAATTACCTCCAAAGTACGGCACGTCGGCCACGTATGCGCTTGTCCACGCCATACGCAGCCACGACTGGGTTAGAGGAGGCGCGCTCAACGGCGCCCAAGACAGCGCGAAACTGATAAAGAAACAGCTAACCCAGATGCTGCCTAAGTTTGCTACTTAGACACAACATCACTTTCGTATGAAAAGGCTAACAAATATTTTAATGCTCACTGCCAACACATACGAGCGAGTAATGGCCGCGCGCGCAACTAGACGAAGATGAGCGACGCGCACGTTTGCTACATAAGGCTGCCTGTATGCCGGTGTATACGGCACTTGCTATCTGAGACGAGAGATTAGGAAAACTAGCACATATTAGAAACTGCAAACGAGGGTAAACTCTATGCAACAGACTTACGGAAGCACTGTCATGAGATCCAGAAACGCGTCCGTTACATTCACCATCAACTCAAGCACGTTGATGTTGAATGCTCACAGTTGTTTGTAGCTGTGTTTTCTTGCTTTGCATTTCGTCGTGCCATATTTTTGTGACAATCAAATATTGTGCAAATGCCGACCCGTCATTGACAAAGAGTGCCAAAATGTCTTAAATCAATCAATCAATCAATCAATCAATCAATCAATCAATCAATCAATCAATCAATCAATCAATCAATCAATCAATCAATCAATCAATCAATCAATCAATCAATCAATTAATTAATCAATATGACAGAAAGCTTAGGATTATTTTTTTCTGAAAGAAAAATAAAAAGGCAATAGGTCCTTCAGGCACCCAACAGGTTTCTCTGGCTATACGAGCACGCATGATTGTCGACCTCATTCGTTCCATCGAGATTAGCTAGCCTTCATAACCGTTCACAAAACACGATATTCTGCCCCGGCGCTTCTCTAGACGGTCGAGCGGCATAACAATAAAAGAAACTGTGAGAACTAGGAAAATGCGCCAATTACACATAAGGCGTTGATTGATGGCAAACAACCTTTAATGTTCACGCGGGCCTCGCTCCCCCCAGTCATCTCTGCCGAAGCATGCCGGGCAGTTTAGCGCCTGCAAGTGGGACGTTCTCGCGTTGCACGATTACGCATGCGCAGGCGAAAGACTGGTTCTGCAGTGGCCTCCGCTCGAGAGTTGCGCAATGGATGTCCGAAATATGTATTCTTGAGATGACGCAGCAGTTATCCTGCCTCATCTTTGCAAACAGGAAGATTGAATGAGACGCAGCAAAGCGTGGCTAGGAATACAGGCTACCTAAAAAGGAAGCCCATGCCGACCTCGTACGAGGTAAAGGCACCGCGTCAGCTATTACAATAGAAACAGACTTTTTAGATGTCTCACGTGACGCTTATCGCAATTGTGTAGCATCAGACGGATTACTTGAGTAGGCGGATGCTATACATGCAAGACGAGTTGCCGTTTTGTCTGCTGGCTAACAGGCAATATTTTACATTGTGAGGAATCCCATTCGAGCACGTGTTGATGTGCTGGATTGAAGCCCAGTATATAAAGTAGTGAAGTAGTATCACAGTGGAAAATGAAGTGGTGATGAGCGTTAACTGGATCGCCGAGGTGAATCGCCGCAGGTTTCACCGACGTATTTCTCGAAACTGATGCTGAGCAAAGGATTTCTGGTGAATGAATATCACTTCATTGCTTCTAGGCTTCAATTCCGCAATATATATAAGTGCTCCTAGTGAACAAATACAGAGTTAACAAGTCAATTTTGTTACTTAGCCAGCATCATTCTGCAATGTGTCTTGCATGCAGTGTCCACCTATTAAAGTAATCCGGCTGACGTGACAGAATTGTGATATCTACCACAGGATATATTTAATAAATCAGTTTCCATTAAAAAAAGTTAAAGTGGTATGTTTCTTTAGAAACATAGCAAACAACAACAACAACAACAACGACGACGACGACGACGACGACGACGACGATGATGATGCTTTCAGATAACAATAATATTTATCCCTTCCATATATAAAATTTTCTAAGTAGTGCACCTAACGTAAAACTCAGATAGTGCATATGGCACCAGGGGGTCGCGGATCCATAGAGGCCAAAACTGCGACTCAAATTTTTTGTTCTTCAGGGGTAGCTTCCTTGTAACTGCCTTGGACTGACCTCGAGTGATGACTGGAGATATGCCAGCACGCGCTTGTGTCCGGAAGTGTAGGCGCATAACACGGCTTTTGCAGTATGGCAAAAGTCCTCTGTGTCAATGAATTTGGAGCCTGGAAAAGCTTAGCAGAGGAGGACGTGACTAGGTTTTCAATGCTTATTTTACTACACCTAAGTGCAAAAACCATGCCATCCATGTCGGCGAGATATGGGACATACACGATTATCATTATTTTTCTCGCGAGCTTTTGGTGGTGATAGCTAAAGGCTGATTTAGCCTTTTCTTCGACGGAGCGCCTATTGTCATGTCACTGAGGCAAGTCACTAGACGTCTAACAAATCAGCGTCTTGAGAGTCTGCGCAGGAAAGGCATTCGGCATGCTTACGAAACCCGGTGTTCCTAGAAGGGTCCTTCATAAATAAGTGCAATGTGTGAATTCGATGCAGTGATCCACAGCGACTCTCAAATGCTGATCAGGCGCCCAGCGCACCTTTGCGTTCAATCCCTGCGCTAAGCACCCGCTTCCCTGACACGCATGTGGAGTGCATGCGTAGAGGTAAATGACGCCCACGACCCTTGGTGTCCATGCAGATGCATGCAAAGAGATGAATCATGCACTGTAAGAAAAGTTTACACCCTTTGAGTCGTATCTTGCCACACAACAATAAACGTCATCTGCCTTGTCCGCATTTCCTTTATTTAACGCTGCGAGCCTGGTACTTCCCAGTGAAGACCGGCTTGCGCATTATCAGCGTGACATAACATTGCCGACAGGAAAGTAGCGGGCGCAGCATTTTCAAGAAAGCAAGAGCAAGCAAGGCAGATGACGATTATTGTTGCATGGCAGATAAACACCGCAAAGGGTGTAAACTTTTTTTAGAGAGTGGGCCGTGGTGGGGGGGGGGGGGGGGGCTGTTTATGCGTGATTACGTCATCCTGTACAATTACTGCCGTCTGTCTTCGTTGCTATCAGGCTGTAGTAAATATCTATTCGGCCAATCGTTCTGATCATTGGACCCAGAGTTTTGCATCCAACCGGCATAATATGTGCCTGCACCTTGACTCTCCCAAAAGGAAGCAAGTCCCGACACAAGCACGATACTCAGATGGGATATCGAAACGCGGGAAGGTTGCCGCGTATTTCTATGCGTGGCAGCCGCTGAATGCCAGCTGCATTTATCGCGTATTTTTTTTTTCTCTTTGGAGCTGAGCTACGCCACTCATTCTCAAATGCGTGCCCTATCATAAGCAGTGTCCATGCGATAGCCGAGCCAAACACTGGATATATAGAATGATTCTCAAGCACGAATTCTATATAAACACATTAACGCGAAGCACCTCTCTCTATCTCATCTTTCTATTCTCCCTTTCCCGTACTTCAATGTAGGGTAGCCAAGCCGACGCATTTCTGGTTAACGTGCCTGCCTTTGCCCTTTTCCTTCACGCGCTCATCCACCCCCTCCACCTTGGCCCTATATAGGGCGTTCCACCTAACGTTAGCCAAGCTGTCCATAGAGAAAGAAAAACACATAAAAAACACGGTGCAATATAAAATGATAAGACATACGGTGTTCGGCTGGCAGACCTCTGCCGACCGATCACATTATGTCTTATAATTGAACTTGCACTTTTTTCTTTCTTTTCAATCTTTCTTTTTTGTTGTTGAACAGCTTGGTTAACGTTGGCTGGGGCACACGGTATATGCTCAATGAAATGACTGAGAGCATTGAGGCGTTCACACAGGACTGACCTTAACAAAGCAGCAAGTAGAACATCTGCCTGGACGCTATAGCTACGCTGTCTGCTAGAGGGAAAGGCTGCCTGTCACCACGCCCTGTGCGTGCGAAAGATTCACTATGCATAGAGCAACTGAACAGCATGCACTTGATAGAGCTGTATGAACTGGAGGACATAATTTCCCGCTGATATTTCATGGCCTTTTATGATTGATGGCTGCAGGGGCGAAAATAGTTCGCTTCGGCGGACCAGCTATGTGCAACTGTGCGGTGGAAATAAAGATGGATCGACGCAGCCGTAAGAGCGTTCACCCTTGTGTCGACAGGGTGCGTCGGAGGGATAGTGAGAAATTATCAAAGGACGAGTTTTCCCCACAGAGCGGTGTCCCAGACGAGTAATAATGATGACAACGAAAACGTCAAATAAAAAGAAAGAATAAGGACAAGAAATACAAATTTGCTAGCAACTGTTCGGTTTGTGGTTAGGATTATCAGGTTGTGTCTAAAATGCGGCAGCCGGAATTGTATGCGACGTGTTTGCGCTATAAAAAAGGAAGGGTTGCAAGGCTGGGCGGGTGTGCATGAAGCTCCGATGCCTGTCTTCGAGCCAATGTCGTTTTTTTTTCTCCGTCCTCTGGCTTTTGAGCGGCCATTACCGGTTCATCCCGTACACGGGCATGACATCGCCTTGCGGCGCCCAACCAGGCCGCCCATAATACATTGGGCGCTGTTGAGCTACCTCGCATTTCTCGGCTGAACGATTCAGAGATCAGGTCCGTCGCTTGAATGCGCACCTCCAAGGAAACTCGTTAATCTACGCACACACCTCGTTCGGGCATGAGTCGATCGCTTGCAAGGAACAAAAGGTGCCGGCATATGCATACGGTGAGAACGTCTATATTGGTGGTCTGATTAAGGGCGCCCCGATGTTTCGCGATATACCTGCTCCTATTCAATGGCGTTCCGCGGAAATAAAAGACGCGAGCAGGACATGACCAAGCAGAAAAAAAAAATTTTACTTGAACGCGACTCCGCAGTGAGAACCGAACGCGGGAAAAAGCCTCCAGACTGATCCTATATACGCCCGGCACAGCGTGGCGCCCTCGACTAAGCTACCTGCGTATAGGGTAGGCGGGTCAACTGGAAAGTATCGCACGCACCGAGAGGGTATATCGACTTTCACTACGGGACCCCTCGCCTGGGGCTCCACAGTAAACCTTGCACAGGGAGTTGACCCGCATGGCTGTTTCGCTAAAAACTCGAGCCAACGAAAGAAAGAAATGAAGAAAAGCGCTTTCCAGCGGTGACACAGTGAACTTTTTCTGGGCGCGCCATGGCAGTACCCAGCATCGGCCGCCGACATCGCATCCACCAGCGCTCCAGCTGCTCCCAGCGCCCGGTCGCGCTCACGCAGTTCCTGCTCCCAGTGTTGAGGTCACCGTTGGCCGCTCCCCCCCCCTCTCTCTCTGCCAGCCCGGTCTTACAGCTTGGGAACGTGTGCGCTATCTGTCATCTTTCCGCAAGGAGGCCCTCCGCGGCCGTGGCCTTAGGAATGCGCTGCTGCGCGTAGGTCGGCCAGATTTCACGGGCGGCCGAATCCGGTGCGTCTCTCTTTGTCCCACTCCCTCATCCTTCTGTTCTCTCTCCCTCTCTCGCTTTCTTTTCTGCGACAATTTTCTTTTTCTTTTCTAATCCACCAGGGAACAGGACCTGGCAGTCCACGCCATCATGACACCGGCCCGCATTCTCAACTTGAAACAAGAACTGTGTTGTGTGGCACCAGAGAGTACCGTGCTTGTTACTCCACGCATTAAAAAAAAAGTCTAGAAAAAGGAAAATGGGCACTGGAGGCCGCTTACGAGCACGCACCAGACGTTGGAATGCCTGGTATGCGTGAACACTTATGAAGGCATGTACCCTTACTTAATCTTAGGTCAACACTACAGAAACGTAAGCGATATGCGTGCAGTGTAGGGCCAGCCAAAGTTTCTTTCACTTCATGTTGGGCGCTTGCATCTTTTGTGGAGTCCTCCTTATTTAATGTAACAAAAGAGGCCCGTAACGAAATCATACTAGTGCATACAGACGGAGGGTGTGTTTCGTGCATCGGCGCAGTTCATTATTGTACAAAGGAATTAGCTAGAAGTGCCTAGTAGACAAAATATTTTTCTTCCACACGTAAATAAGTAAAAAAGAGGAAAGAACGCGCCTCTCTGTCTATATTGCTCCTACGATCGTCTTGCTCCCTGTGCGTTGCTTCGAAATGAAAATATGCACTCGACTGAAGGTCAGCTTCGCGGGCGCATTTCGCGGACACTTCGTTCTTATTTGTTGGTCTGCAGCCGAACTACGGAGATAATACGCATGCTCAGAATGAGGAAGCAAATACGCTAGCTTTGCGACCGCCAGCTAAGACAGAGAATTCGACAACGGTAGGACTACGCTGAAAGGTACTGCTCCGCAGGGCTCGAATCAAAGCAGGTGAAGGAGCAGTACGGCACTGGGAGATCGCTTGTAATCGCACCGCTGTCGAGTTCTCGCTGCCCTAGCACGTTCCCAGAACAGAGTGCTCGAACGAACAAAACGACGCACCAAGGAAAGAAGGTCGAAATGCGCCAGTTGGTTGAAACATAACATTGTGTGTTTCTATAACATGCAAAATCTAAATATATGCAAAAAAAAAGAAAAGAAGAAAGTGCAGAGGCTACTATAGCTTTTTCTCAGTTCGTTTTCGCACAGTACTTTCGCTTTTCTCACGTCTTATCTGCTTCGAGGCGTTTATCCAGCGCAGCGCAAATGCGTACCAAGGATGTAGATCGAAGCCGATACCGCTGCGACGTGCCTGAGTAAAAGGCGCTTTGTGCTTGCACTTGAACCGCAACAGGCGGACCGGCAACAAGAGGAAAACGAGACAAACTCTCTCTCTCTCTCTTTTTCTTTCTTGCTTTCTCGCTCAACTGGGGTCAGGCTTCTTCGCTTTTTCTTTGGTTCGATTCTCTAGCTTTTTTTTTGCGACCACTGCTCTCTTTCTGCACCGTGTTTCCAGCTGTTGCTGATGTTCTGGGTGCTCACTGGGAGATCAAAGCGTTCTCACCCTCCGCCAGGAGGCTACGTTATTATGTTTTGCTTTTCTTGGCCGCCACTTTTGCAGTTCGCGTGGCCTTTCTTCTGAGCGAGGCATCTTGAGAAAAGAAAGTTTCGGCGACTCGGTTCACGGCGGACGCTCGCAACCTCGTTCTCTCCGAGGTTCGAAAAAGAGTTACGAGTGAGGTGCAAGCGGCAAGGAGAAGGAAGAAGCTGCGAACGGGCCGCTAGAGACGCTCTTGGCCTTGATCGGGCCCGCCGCTAGGTCACCTTTGACGTTGAAGCGCCGTGTGCGTGTGTGCGTGCGTGCGTGTGCGTGTGTGTGCGCGCGCACGGCGTGGTGTGAGCAGAAACGTGAGCCGCTTGTGTGCCTTATTGGGTAATTATTGTGCACGACGGCTTCGAGCGGCCCATAAGTCTCCTCGGAGCTTCTCGTACACGGCGAGGCTCTGCGATACCCGTCGTGCGGAATGGCTTCCTATACGCGATAAAGCTTCGGTGCTCACTCGAGGGGGTCAGCAGCTGGAAGGAAGGCGAAGGCTTCGGTTCGTCGAACTTGCTCGACATTGTGGGCGTCCCGACGCCGTCGCACTTAAGTGCACCGCTGCCGACGGACGGCGCTGGCTTGAGAAGTGGACGCGTACCAGCCGTTGCTCACGAGGCACCGTGTCGGCAACTCCGCGGATCACGCTAGTCGTGAATCACCTGTAGGATGACGTAAAGGGCTCGACTGCGTTCACGGGCACCTGCGTGTCTTTAATCCGGGCGGCAGATTGCGTCTACCTGCAAAAGTTACGCGAATCCAGGCATCTTCGCTGTACTGGATTTGCCTAGGCGTTGCTTGCGCCCGGCGCTACGCACGTCTCATCGGCCGGGAGAACACACTTCGCTGAGAGCAGTTGCAGACTCCTGAAGTGCTGCGGCACCTGTTATGTGATTGCCCGGCATATGGGCTGGAAAGATGCAAATTGGGCGGTTTGGCAACCCTTTCACAGGGCGCTGTTCTCGAAGCATGGACTGATGTTTCAATTGCGAGATCGAGAACAAAAGTCTTATTGGAATTCCTTCGTGCCATTGAAGTGGACTCTCCGGTTTTCGAGAGGTGCTACGTAGTTTACATATGCGTCCACAACTCGCCTTTATCATCAACAACTTCATTCATCCCTAATTTTGTCCCCTTTAACCCTTCCCCAGCGGAGAGTAAGAGGATGGAGCACAATTGCCCAGGCAAATCTGTCTATCATTCCTGCAAATAAAATCTATTTTTAAGATTGTATATTGACACTTAGTCGAACGTCTAAATCATATGTACAGAATTATTAAATCACTAACAACAGTTGCTGTGAAGTTGTCAGATTTTATGTTCCTGAGCCACCAAGTGGCTATGAGATTATTTGTAGGGGGTGTCAAGGGAATCACTTCCTTTGTCTGGACTTCTTTAACGTCTCCTCAATGCTCCTGAAGTAAACGAGTGTTTCTGCTACTGATAAGCATTTTAAGCCTTACTGTATTTAGGTTATTGCTCAGATTGTTAGATATGCAATTCAATATCAACATATCAGCCAAAGCCATAGAACAGAGCCGGAATGATGTGATAATTATGTTTCGATTCTGAAAGGGAAAGTCGTCATCCACGCGTCTGCAGCGCAAGGCCACAAAGGAAACCCACACGGTTTCCCAAAGAGAAAGCTTTGCGGTGGAAGAAAAATTCGTCCTAGTCTAGGTATCTAACCTGGGACGAACACCCTCCCAGGGAGATTGTAGCTTCGATGATAGAGCGAGCGCCCTGGAAATCGTTGGGCCCAGGTTAGATTCCATGACAAGGACGAATATTTATTCTACCACGAAGCTTCCTTTCAGTGGAACCCGCATGGGTTTCCTTTGTGGCTTTGTGCAGCAGTGGCGTGGATGACAATTTTCCCTTTCACGAACCTTCTTCGACGCAGAAATAAACGTTAACAACAGCACAAGTTCAACCATGCCACGTCAAAAGGGCATGTCATATTTCTCTTTCCTCTATGCTGATGCGCGCAGGATGAACTAATCGGTGTTTCAGTAACAGTTAGCTCGGGCATAACTGGGCGACTAAAATGTACGCTAGGTGGCGTCTCGGAACAGAATATCATGATGTTATCATCTGGAGGTTACACACGACTAGTACATCGATATATATTATGCAAAAGTTGAAGAGCAAGTAGGCTAGTCTTCTTGTCACTAGGAAAGTCGGATAGGAGTTGTATCAACATGCCGTCAGTTTTTCTGAGTGACAAGGTTCTTTGACTTATTATGCGTAGGATATTTTTATATATATTTCCTTGCCGTTAAGGCTAAGCTCTGTCTTACGTTCTTAGAGCTTTGGACATGAAGCTTTAAACTGCTTGTTTGGTTGTTGTCGATGTTGTGGTAGCTGCTGGTTGTTTAGCCCTGCGTAGTTCACACTGGAATTTGCTAGCACTATCTCACAAATTTTTTTCTTGTTCAACACCTTCTTACACCGCCATTCGCGTTTGCATTTACTTGTCACAAAAGCGCTGCGGCTATTCCCGAAGACAACCGGACTGAGCGACCATCTGAGACTGAGCGCTGAGAGTTTCTGCTACATGGACGATATCAACACTGGACATTCTCTCATTCTCTTGGTCTTTCCTCCCCTTTACCCTTCCCCCAGTGCAGGGCAGCTAACCGGCCTCAGTCCTGCATGGTTAATCCATCTCTGTTTCATTTATCCTTCTCCCTCTTTTTCTTCTTATTACAGCTATAACCACATTTCGCGCTTTCTTTTAAATGCGTAAACATTTCTATGCCTACCGAACTAGAAATTTTTCCGTCACGTAAGACAATAAATGACTTATACCCTCGTAAGGCAATGGCTACAAGCGTTCAGAAGAGTGAAGCGAACAGAGCATACATTTATTGAAATTACCTATAGAACAGCTAGCACAGCACACGTTCCAGTAAAGAGCAAGCTCAAAACAGGCCTCCAAACCATCAATAAAGCACTGCATGCCCCCCTCAGCAAATGTAATGGTGGTTTTACCGCGATAGTGTTGAGGGCCCCGAGTCACAGGAAATCCGACTTCATTTCGGCAAAAAGAATTTCGAGCAACACATACCAAGACCATTCATGGTCTTCGGCAAGTAAATTGCTGAATTAATTGAATTTCTCAAGCTAAAATACGTAGAAAAATCGTAAAGAACGACTTACAACCTACAGATATGGTAACGTCGGATTGTAATTTGAATGCACGAGAAAACATAATTCTGTTACGCGAAAACTCATACAAACTCATTTTCCAGTGTTTCTACCATTCATAGACCGGCCATGGCGTTCGCCATTTGCGCCGGCCTGCGCACAAATACCTAGGAGGCCACGGAGTGGTGCGCCCGATTCCTTGTAACATCGTGGCCCACGCAAGAGGCACGCGTTTCTGCCAGAAAGCCCGCTTTTGTGCATAGCGTTCACCGCCAGTTTGTCCCGGTAAACATTACGGTTCATACGCTGCAGTTGCTGCGAAGCGTGAGAAGCAGACATGGATCTTTGAATGCTATTGCGTTCCTCTCTTAAAGGCCCCTCACCAGGCCCCATAGCAAATTTTGGTTATGCGCTGAAAGTTGTTACGTGACCTCTAGGGAGCGTTCTGCCGCAAAAAAAAAAAAATCATATCGGCTCATTAATAGCCGAGACAGAAATATTTCAGTGCCGCGAACCCATGATTTCAGGAGGTGAGCTCCGCTGCATAGCGAGACACTCTCTCCCCTCGCCCCGTCTAGCCTTCGCAAGCGAAATTCCTTGCCTGCGTTCTCCCATACCGGAACTCAAGGATCGCGTGACGCATACGTCACGGGTCCCCCCTTATTTTTTTTTCTCCTCACTTTTTTTTTTTTTTTGCGGTGCTGCGCACGAGCTGTTGTCATTGTCTGGTTTCGCGCAACGCACGATTTTTCGCGCTGTGCACAAGGGCACATGACTAACGGTCTAATTCAGTGCTACACGAATACTGAGGCAGAGCAAACGGATCACAGAGCATGATCACGCGCTGGAACATGGTAGAAAGTGGCATAGTTTCAGAACCCGCGCACATGACTGCACGACCGTGCGAACAAGCAGACGAAGCGGAAGTACATCTCTCTTGCTTCGGTGCGAAGTAAAACAAAAGAAAAACACGCAGACATTCTGTTTGTGTGTTTTATTGTTTCTCTAAACTTCAATTAGTCAATTGAAGCAACCGACGACACAAATAACAGATGGTACCTTGAATAATTCTCGAAGTCAGGTTTCACCACGAGCGACGTCATACTGCGGGCGTCACACTGCGGGTATGTAGGCGCAGGGACGCGAGTACGTCACCGTCCGGCTTGGGGCGCAGCGGCCGCGAGGAGGAGGAAAAATGGCGTTCGGATTGAAATTTCATACCTTTCCGCGGCGCGTAGCCATGTAATTCTGTGCAAACACGATCACTGGCGTGCATTGTATGCTCTGCACTTGTCAGCTCAATATGGCCGCACCTGGTGAGGAGCCCTATAAAGGTGGAGCTAAGCTTCCGCAAAATGCTTGTAACAGCTTCGCTAAATGAACCATAATTCACGTTAGTTAACACCATAGGTCGTGGTTCAAGTGCCTTAATTAACTGTCTACTAATTAAGTGTGGCTAACTAGCTACACTTTAGTTAGAACCAGTGGTCGTGGGTTGGAGTGCCGTAATGAACTCTATGTTAATTAAACCTGCCTCATCATGTTCGCTATCGAACATGACAATCGAACGACCTATGAGGGTTGATAAAGATCTATGCTCGTGGGATCAAGTTCCATAACACTGATAATGACACCGGGCTGCATGGAGATGAGCAAGTGGCAACATGGTTACGCATACTTAGACAACTACCTAATTCTTTCTTTTATAAGTTATTCCTTATTTATTACTTCTTGTTCACTCTATTTACGATTTGTGTTGTGCGTGCTCGCATATCTTATCATTAGTCTAGAACTCAATAAGGTGCAAGTTCACGCTCGCGCTGTGTCCTTGCGTGCTTTCTGGTGCCAACTATTTACGCTCCGCTTGGGCGCGAGTCACCACATATTTCTCCAAAGCTTCCACCCTACTTAGCGGCAGCTGGATTGCTGTCTTCCGAAACAAACACGCAAACCCACCGCAGCGACTAATTTACCGTCGCCCTAATTCTGAGAAGGTCGCTAAACATACGTGCCTTCGCGTTCCACGTTTTCAGCGACACATGTCATCGACTCTTGAGAGAAGAAGTACGACATGCAGCATGGCCTGCAGCGCACGCCGTTCGGGTCGACATCCGTCAGGGCCCCCCCCCCCCCCCCCCCCCCCCCCCCCCCCCGAAAGAAACAACCATGCCTGAGTGCGTTGATTTGTATGCCCGCCGATGTTCACATATGCTTCGAGAAAGCCAGTATAGAAAGCGTGACGAGGCGGCCGCTCTTCCATGCAAGACGCGCACTTTGTGGGGCGGCGTAATGCATGCGGGTTACGCGCGCCCGTGGCGTATGAGGTCGCTTTGAATACGAGATTGCAGTATTCAGATCGCACTCTTTTACTCGGCGAGCCGCTTCCCATGCTGCGCGTCTGCAGCCAAAGCGTGGGTTATCGCGAAGAAAATGCACGTTGGCGCGAGCGCAGGCTGTGATTACTGTCAACGTTTTTGTGTCTTGCCTGTGTCAGCTTTGTCTTTGAGCGTCAGCAGAGCTGACACCGGTCTTACTTACGCGGTTTGCCGGAGGGATGAGCCTCCGCGCTTGCGATTCGATTTTCTCGAACTTCAATAGCCGAGCACGCCGTTGCAAGTGTCCCACTTATAGCGGCTGTTGACGAGGACTTGGACCACGCACTTAGTATTTGCAAACCCCCAATAACCCTTCGGGTTATTGGGGGTTTGCAAATATGCATTGCATTGAAAATGCACAAAATGCATTGAACGCGCGACTCGTCAAGCGTGTTGAACTGTAGGACGTTCTCGGACCGCGCGGAGTTCTGGCTTTGCTCTTGCGGGATGACAGGCCTCAGTGAGACCCTGAAAAAAAAAATTACTTCTGTGTGTGCTTGTGCGCGCTTTGTTTCGCACCAACGAGGGCTGCCGTACATGTGCGTTTACGAGAACCCTCGAACCATTGCAAACTGCTCAGAAAGAGTTGTTTTTGTTGTGTGTACTATGTGAACTTCACAACTGTTGTCACTACAGCCTTTTCTGCATTTTTATTTTCAGTTTACTTTCAGACCATCTGTGAATTAAGAGAAGAGGAGTAGCCGGCGCCATCCAGCAGGCACCAACATATCCTGGCATCTGTTTTATAATAATAATAATAATAATAATAATAATAATAATAATAATAATAATAATAATAATAATAATAATAATAATAATAATAATAATAATAATAATAATAATAGAAATTGTCTGCTGGTGCAGTCTGCACGCATGCATATGTATGAGCGTGCGTCTTGTCCTTACTCCTTTCTTTCATCTCTCATCACCACCTGGAGTAGTATGCCAAGACTATCGCTATGGGTCAGGTTAGGTAAACTTTATGTCGCTCTCTCCCTCTCTAAGCGGTAGATGCGGTGCTTTAGGGTTACTATACGGCGAACGAAGCAACGAGCAACCAAAGCCGAAGTGAAAGAACTTGACCGAAGCGGGAAGCAAGAATCCAAGGACGGGAAAGTAAAGAAGCGGAAGCAGATGTGTTTCTCCATACATTGACCCCTGCGAATGTTTTAAGCCATTGACCCGTCTGGAAACATTGCGAGTCTTACTGCGCAAGCTTTCGTTGGGAATGAATGATTCGTGCTTCCGGTTAAGTTGCATCCTTCAGCGCTAACTTAAGGTGTTGCAAACTTGTTCTTTTTTTTCAGTCAGTTTTGTTACAGATTGAGAGTTTAGTTTAATGCCATAGCATATTTGACAGCATGAATGGTAATTGTGAGACGTAAGATATAATAGGATATTTGATGCTCTGAATAAAAGAAATATATATATCACTCAATATGTATGAACTGTTGCTCGATAGATGTTTCGTCGTTCTTGATGCACTTGAATATGAAATTTGAAGTGCGTACTACCTAAATTGCGGTTAGGCGTTAGTATTCGGCCCAAGGCGTTAGCACGTAGAATCAATACCTTAGTTAAATTTTCTCTCATAAAACATCTCAAAGAGAAGACGTATTCGATTCTATATAGTGCCATCGCCTTCGACGGTTGTAATTTGGCGTTGCTCTGTAACAAACTGCTGCACTTTTTACGCTACTCTTACTTATATCTCCTTTGCTACAGGCCTTAAATACTCGCAAAGCGGACGCGTCACCTGAAGCACGTGCAAAAAAAATTTGCTTCTCCTTTTCTCGCGGCAGCTTTGTCTCTGGCTGCGGTCTGCTGCATTTTGGGTACACTTATCCCATGCCGCTGAACGACAGAGAATTGAGCCGCGCGCTGCCTTCTAATGAGCGCATCGCGCCGAAGACTGGTCTGGTGCTCCAGTTTCAGAACGATGACGATGATGATGATGACCTTAAAGTCTCTGGAACATACCTACTCAGGGGGATTGGCCAAGTGTCGGGCGGACTCGTGCACTGCGGTCGACAACGACGATGATCGAAAACATTGGCAACGCACCCACAACGGGGGATCAACAAAGAAGAACGGGCGGTCGAGGTACGAACGCCTCGAGGCGTCCCCGTTTTCGCCACGTTTACTTCATTCTCTTTAGTAATGTTATGCCCGAAGATATGTCGCAATGATGAATGGTGGCGGACCCGCCACTGCAGCAACGGCGCGTGGGAAGAAGAGAACAATAAGACGACGTGATGTCACCGTCTCTCCGCGGTTCTTGTTCCCTAGTGAAACGGCGCAACCCACTCTGGGGGATTCGGCGATGAATCGGGCTGCTGAAAAAAAATAAAGCAGGCAAAAAAAACTTTCCGCCACTTTTTCTATCTTTCTATCGCCTCTTTGTTTTCGTTGTTTGAATGAGGAGTTCTTTTGATAGCAGTGTACATTTTGGCATCTCCATGGCCGGTTTTGGACGCCTGATTGTAATATAGACATAAATGGCATGAAGCATAAAAAGAAACTTAGTTAACACCTACGATAGTGCTGTCGTTTCAAAAAGAACGATATTTAGTGAAAATTATAATGACATCTCTAGATAGTGAGATGTAGAGGTCCCGCTGCAGTTTCTATGTGCGGGGCCTCTTCCTGTGTTGTATCTCCTATATACAAATATGCACCAAGTTTCTGCCCCCTATGTTAGCACCGGTTGAATGCAATGAGTGTACGCATTTCTTTTAAACAACAGTGGCAAGCTTCCAGTCAAGCTTTGGTAATGCCTTTCGTATGCACTCCAACCCAGTTTTGTTCTTCAGTAAATTTCTCATGATCAAGGCTTTTGTGAGTAACCTAGATAAACGTACACCTGCACAGGCCCTAGGGGTAGACTGGCGACTATGAATTCCTGTTCCGTGTGCAGGCTATTGAACATCATCTTTGTCTTCTGCATATTAGTATTCAAACTTACACATTTTCGGCTAAGGTGCTCAATCATTTGTTGCAATTCATCCCCAATGTTGCTGACCAGGACAATGCTATCTGCAAACCGATGGTACTTGGGATATTCGCCGTTGATCCTCATTCCCCAGCCTTCCCCGTCTAACAGCTTGAATGCTTCTTTCAAGCATGCGGTGAATAGCATTGGAGAGAGTGTGTCTCCTCACCTCAACCCCTTTCTTAAAAGCTAAGAAATAAAAATAATAATGCGAAATAAAGCCAGTGGGAAGTCCGCGCTTCATGTGTGCGTCTGCGTTTCTGTTCACGTCTTGCAATCGCGCCGCTCAAAATTTTGCTCACTCTGTGAATTGACTAGCCCAACAGCATGCTTTACTTGAAAGGTAACTTTATCCTTTCCTTGTGGAGAACCAAGGCAGCTGCGGAATATTTGCATATATTTACCAAGATATTCAAGTATGCCTTCTGTGCTCCTTGATTAGCAACGCCTCCCTCACTGCTGGTATCTCTACTGCATGAAATGCCTTTGCGTATAGAGAGGTTGATTGTACCTCGCAGATTTCTAAGTTACCTGATTAAAGATATTGATGTGATCCATTGTAGAATATTCCTTCACGAAGCCAGCCTATTCTCTTTGTTTATTGAAGGCCAGTGTTGCCCTGATTTAATTAGGAATAATCTTGTGGAATATTTTATGAGATACTGAATGCAAGCTAATCGGTCTATAATTCAATTATCTAACGTCTCCCTTATTATGTATTAGTATTGTCACTTTGCAGAAGTCACATATATAGATGTATTTACAATATTTGCAATACAGACAACGATGCATAAACAAGATGGCTGTCGAGATCGATTCCACCTTTACACGTCAAGTCGTCTTCTGACCTACGCCACTCTTGGTTGCGCCGTAACGTAACCCCCCACTGCAATGGCGCCGTCTCGGCGGTAACTATAAGTGAGGTGAACTCGCGGCAAAGTAAGCCTTCAGCCGGCACACATGCACAACGTTAGTGGGGGCACGCGAGTACAGCGGAGTGATCTCGCAGTTGACATCGCCAAGCTGACGCAATATCGTGTAGGGCCCTGCGTAGCGCGGCAGCAGCTTTTCAGACAAGCCGACGAGGCGGCATGCTGTCCATAGGAGGACAACGGATCCAGGACGAAATCGAACGTCTCGATGTCGGCTGTGGTACCGGGTCTTGTGCGTGGCCTGAGACTCAGTGAGCCGGCAATCTGGCGTGTCGTGCGAGCCCGGGCTAAGACGTCTCGAGCGTATTCAGTGGGAGTGTTCGTCGAGGAAGGAAGCAGCTGTCAGAAGGCAAAGAAGGGTGGCGGCCGAACAGAAGGTAAAAGGGTGAAAAGCCAGCGGTCTCGTGACGGGACGAATTATAGGCAGTAGTCACGAAGGGTAACGTGCTGTCTCAATCACTGTGGTCGTTGGAAACGTACATAGACAGCATTTCTTTCAAGATGCGATTAAGCCGCTCCCTCCATCCGTTTTCTGCGGGCAGTAGGTGGTGGAAAGCTTGTGCTCGGCAGAACAGGATCGTAGTAGGTCTTCAGCTACTCTAGACAAAAACGTACGGGCGCGGCCACTCAGGAGCTGCCGGGTTGCGCCGTGATGGAGGATGACGTCATGTAAAAGGAAATCTGCCACCTCAGTTTCATAGCTTGTGCGCAAAGCTCGCGTGATTACGCGACCCGGTACGCGATCACGCCAGCTTTGTGCACAAGCTGTGCAATTAGAACGAGGAAGTGCATTCTTTCATAAGAAGCAATATCTTTTATAAGACCCCTGTAGGTGTTACGGCACCAACATTTATTTGTCAAACGCAAAATATATTGTATTTTGATGTCCTTCAGCCATACTCAAACTGATGTGATGCAGTAATTTGTACTTTAAGCTTTTTAATATTGTGTTTGATGTGGCAAACTTTCGGTGGAAAACCTGCTTGACGCAAAGTCCCGTCATCTTTTAATTCACATGTCGTAAGTATTCGCCGCTTGCCAACAAAGTAGGCGTTTTAATATTACTTCTCACGCACATCCTTTGACCAAAGATGAAATCGGACTCAACGAAGAGTTTGCTTTGAAGCGGACCTGGTAAAAATTGCGGCTATTCACCTTTACTCCTATATACGGTGTACGCAGCTCTGCGAGTCTACCGGAGAAGACTCTCGGTCACTGCTCCGTCTCGTAGAGCGAAACCCACTTATCCACTCTGCTGTTTGACAAGAATCCAGTGGCGTGAGGAGCACCCTCAGGTAAGCGATAGTGCTACGTCCCCTTCGACGTGTGGTGTGCCTGTGTGTGCTGTTCAGAGATCTTTTGTTTACATTAGGAGAGAACGTCATCAAACATGGAGCAGCGGTGGGAGACCGTCACATGCTTCGTTCTTTTTTCTTTTTTTTTTTTTTTTTGCCGTCGACTTCTTTCGGTTAGGGTGGCCGACACCGTGTCTGCCCGGTTTCACTAGCGCGGGACCTGAATATCAAGCACACGCGGACAGCTGGGATGCATGAGCAGACGTGCTGCATTGTTTAAACTAAGGTGAAGCACTGCGGGCTCGTCCACTTCAAGTGGTTTCCCCAACTTGACACCAGCGTTTGGAGAAAAAGGGGGAGAGAGATAGTAAAGAACCTTTAGGAACACCGCCATGTCCCTGCAAGTTCAACGCAGGCACTTCAGATTTTTTTTATTGTTATTAGACTCGGCTCTTGTTACTCAGTCGCTGCGCCGTTCTGCTGCTGATCACGAGGTCGCCGGTTTGATAGCTGAGCAATGCGGCCGCGCTCGAAAAAAAAAAAAAAAAACAAAAAGAAACGAAGCTGCTAAAAAGCTCAAGTTTTTCTGAACTAATTCAGACCAACTTGTCTGCGGCGCTCTTCGTAGCACGTGAGTGTATTTGGCACGGTAAACTCTCTCATTTTTCGTTATTTGAAATAAAGGCGCTCTTAAATGTTGGCGCAGTTGTAGACGAGATAATTTTTTAACCTAAGAAAAGAAAAAAAATACCAAAATACCAAAGTACCAAGTATTCGTTCGTGACTGACCTTCTAACTTGCGGTTAATTCACCCCTGTTTACTTGGGCAGAAATCTTAACGCAAGAAAGAAAAGAAAGAAGGAAGGAATACAAGACATGTGGTTTCTTTAGAGACCTCTTTATTGCAGCAGGCCCGGTTATAGAAAGGTTATAGAAAACAAAGACGAGAAAAGAGAAAGGCTTTGGATCGTGCGGATGGCTCAAAGACTTTATGCGCCTGAGCAGATGCGTGACAAGCCAATTTTAACGGAATTGTGAGTCGGAATCCAATGCAATGTAAAAAAAAAGTTGATAGCTCGAAAGGGCAAAGTGGAATTTTTTAGAGATAATTATAAAAAAAAAGATGTGCTGTATTAAGCGCGAAAACCACAACATGATGATGACCTGCGCTGTAGTGGACGACTTCATAAAAATTTTTAACCACGTGGGTTTCTTTAACGTGCATCTAAATCTAAGCACACGGGCGTTCTTGCATTTCGCTACCGCCGAAAATGCGGCCACCGCAGCCGGGATACCACCCCGCGCGTCTGCGTGCTTAGCAGCGAAAGGCCACTGCCACTAAGCCAATGCGGCGGGTAAAATTTGGAAATCTATTGCAAATTAAATAGGAGCTAGCAAAATCTTTAGTTTTTCTTGTTCCAATGAAATGAGGCCATATCGTATAATCCTGAATAATTTGCCCGCAGCAGCATCGAGGTGTTGAAATTTCAGTATCCTTCTCATTTGGTTGCTTACATTTGTAATAAGAAAAATATACTCGATGCATGAAATATTGCGCAGTTTAATCGAACGTAAAAATACCTTCCAATTTCTTTTTTTTTTCGAGCGTAGGATGACACAAGCGTGACGGAGGTTGCTTGATTTGAACGAAAGAAAGCAATTACGCAGTCAGAGCACGATATATCTTCCAGAAGAAAAAAGAAAAAGAAAAGAAAAGCATCGCAAAATTGCGGTAAGCTTTTTCGAACGTAGGCAAAAGTTGTGGTTGCTTACAGAATTTACTATCAAACTTAGCCACGTAAACTCGTTGCCAATCATTCGCGCCCACTCATGCTTATTTCCCGGGAGCAGAATGTTTACTTCTACAAAGAAACCCCCAGTTAATATTATACGTAAGTTTTGCAGATGGCCACGTTGTATTGTGATATAATTGCAGTTGTCATCGACGTTGTCTGCATCATTGTCATGATTGTCGCTGTTGTTGTGATTATTGTTCTTGTCGTCATCACAATCATCTCATTATATACGATCGACCTGTCTGTGCACGTCCGCTGCAGGTCCCCGCTATCTCCAATTACCCGTTCTGCACGAAAATTTTCTTTATTCCCACCTTACGCTTTCAGATTCACGAATCTCTTTAAAGCACCTAATCCCCTGGGGAGAGGAATGCCTGCTGTGAATTTAGTAGCGAGAAAAACACGATACAAACTAACACTGGCCGCCACATCAGAGCGTCGTTGGGGCACTTGACGGAGTGATGAAAGCAGAAAAAGTGGGACACCAATGACGATCGTCGTTGTTCTAATTTTCGGCACTGTTAACAGTACCAGCGATGCGGCTTCAAGCGCGTGCTTCTTCTTCTTTTTTTGAATGACCCCTAGTAAATTTTTCTCTTACGTAGCTCGGTCACACAAAAGACGGAGCTCGGCACTTCGTGTCTTCCTCAGCACTCGTGCGACAAAAGAGGATGTTTGCAGCCTCCACATAACGGCGTTGCCGGACTGCGTCACACGTCTTACAAACGTTAAGCCTCGGGTAAACTCGTGCCCAGGACGAATGCGCTTTCTTTCGGGAGTGCGCGAGGGAGGCAAATACGGCGCACGCGCGCTGTGGAGACACGGGATCGAGTCGACGCGAATCGCATCCTCCAGGTTTATTTATTACGCGACGCACTCATCTTCATTCCTCCTCTCTTGGCTCTCGTGGGAGCCTGGTCGTAAAATGTCTCGGCCCACCGTGTTCCCCCCGGGCATACACTGGCATGCCCTTGTCGGGCCGCCGCAAACTCTCAATGGAGCCGCCAAGATTCTCCGCTCGCATCTGCGCTGTGCCCCTGTTGGCCGCTCCGAGAGAGACAAGCCCGCGCTCACCTTCTCCTCAGCGGGACGGCCCAGTGAAGAGAAGCGACCGCGAGAAGCGTTTTCATGGCCCAGCGGCTCAGCTGCGCTGGAGGCCAGGTGACCCTGGAGACACGACGTCGACCCCCAGGGGCCAAGCGCGCCGGCGGCGACTGTGCTATGTGCCCTCGAAGGAAAATGGGTGAATGGGCGGCCCATGTGCCATTGTCCTATGCACCGCAGTGTATGTACGTACTGGTTCCTCAATGGAGAAGCGCTTTGGCGCGCGTCTAATACGGGCGGGCCGGGGAGAAAACCCGCCGCTTTTTATGACTCGTGGCTGAATCGATGATATGTCAGTTGTCCTATTTGGGTCGATCAGTCAATATATACGCGAGAAGGTGAAGTCTGAAGGCTACGAAACTGACGAGGGGAGTTAAGTAGTTGGGTCGACTCGGACGAGAGCTTTCGGCTTTCGCCTACATGCTCAACAACTTTCCGAGGAATGGAGCGAACGAAAAGCCGGCGACCTTCTTGAGCAGCGTACATTGAATAAAATGTTTTTAAATTTCTTTTTGTATTCATTCTTAATGTACTAGGAATGATATAGATGTATCGGTTATGTGAAGCTAGCAGAAAGCAAGCTTTTAAAGCGTTAAACCACCGCAGAACCGTTGCGAATAATCTAGTCGTGCAGTAAGGTGGAACAAAGGCAACGTTATTCGTGTCAGCGCTAAGAGAAGAGCGAAGGACAAAACAACAGTGCAGGGACACAACCTCCAATACTCCACTTCGTTCATGTTGCCGTAAATAAAATTTGACTTTACATTGAAATTCGGGGATTGCTCATGTTGACCGCCTCTCTGACATAAAACGACGCTATTTCTTAAGCTTAAGTCGGTTATGAACTGACTAGCTTTTGCAAAGTTCGCGCACGTCATCGTCATAGGCTTCATTAGCTTTGTCCACTTTGCCCACCTTTGGTCAAAATTGTGGCTATACTTGAGCCATGTAAATTTCCACACTACCAAAATGGCAATGCACAAACCAGCTCATGGATACCCATTGTTGTGTTTCACGCCTAATGACACCGGTCTCTTGTGCACCATTGCAACGCAACGCACTAATGTCTAGACACTGATTAATCACTTCGGAGATCGGCTACGTAGTTATTGCAATGACACCGTTGGGAGCTGCTTTGATAGCGTGAGCCAATAGCAGCATAAATGCACTGATTCATGGCTGCTTAAAGCAATATGCAGTTAACTGTCTCCTGCCGCTGCATTGGTATTGTCCCAGACAACCCCCCGACACCGGCATACCTCCGTAGCTATTGTATGGTAGGCCTGAGATACAGACACGCCACACTGGAAGCACACCATCTTTTCATTTATTTTTTTTTTACACAGCAGCCGCACCCGCTCTATATAACCACGCCGAGAAGCAAACAAAAGCAGCTACAAACAGTAAACGACGCTCAGAACATCCGCGCCGACAACGTCATCAATCAAGCACGACTACAAGGAGCGCACTGCTTTGGAGTGACGCCTTAGATAATACGTTCGACGCCAGCGCTTGTGACGACCGGATGATGGCCGCGAAGCCAAAAAAAGGCCGCTTGTTCCTCGTTTTCCTCCTTTGTCCGGGGCTCCATTTCTTTTTCCCCGCTCCATCTTTCCAACGCGTTCACGGCTGCCGCGCCTGAGTGGCCGAGCCGACAAGGGGCAACAACAATGCGGCGAAGCGCTCACTACATGGGCCTTCCAGGTGAGTAGCGGGGGATGTGGATGGAAGTGGTGTGTAAGAACAGTCTGTACATAAGGGGGCGTTTCCTCCCCGAGGGCCAGCGACGCTAGGTAGCGCCGGTGGCCACACCACCGTGCGGCTAGCGCGGCCGCCGCCGCCGCCGCCGCACAGGCCACGCGTGACCCATAATCGCGTTAACGGAGATCGTGCGGTGGCTCTTGCGAGCCGTTCCTGCCGGCGACCACGGATGTCGGTCACTGCCGCCGCTGCCGACTCTCTGTGTGGCGGGCACGCAGTTGGGAGGAAGTTTCGCGGCATTTCGTGTAACGCGCCTGCGAGCGTTGTATAAGTTCGTATAAAGCGATAGTCGCTGTCTGCGAACAACAGTGCGCCACAGGCTTACTTAGGGTCAGTGATAATCTACGAATTTAGCACGGGCTGTACCAACAGAACCACACTGGAGTACTGGCTCATTGCGCATTGATCCGCACTCCAAAACACAATTCTCGGGGATGGCCGTGCTGAGAGAAGTTCGCTTCCACGGTGACATCAAAGAAACGAACCAATAGAATTGGCCGGCGCGTCTATGCGAATGTGTCATCATTTAGACAGAGATATATTTGCTGCTGCATTTTCTGTCACCGACCATAGCGCTTGAATGAAAAGGAAGGAAACGATATATATATATATATATATATATATATATATATATATATATATATATATATATATATATATATATATATATATATATATTTCCCCAGAATATTCCACATACATATATCGTTTCAATAAAACTGTTAGAATTTAAATATATTCACAATACCAAGTAGGTAGGAGATCTTAATGAAGAGAAATAAAGAAGATGTCGGGCCAAAGAGCGTCTCTCTAGATTGCTACTCCTCATGCGGGTTAGTGCAAATGTAAAGTAGAGAGAGAGATAGGAAGGGAAGGATGGCAGGTGACCACAATGAATTACAATATATATATACATATATAGTGTACCCAAATAGTCCACTCCGCAAAATGGGCGGGAGTCGCATTGACTACTGTAGGCTTTCCATGCAGGACCCAACTTCTAAGTGCACACATTCCGAGCAAATATTCACCTTGAGCAATGTGATAAGACCACTGTCGTTATCATTCTGAACATTTCTGTGTTTCTTAGCATTTACAAGTGTCCATGTGGCAGAAAACTCGATTTTCTTTGGTAATTGGGGATTGCTCTCGCAACAACTCAGTAATAAATGTGAAACTATGGGTGCAAACGAAGTGTAGCTTAGGAGAAACTAACTGGATAATTTTTGAAGTTGTGGGTGTTTTGGAATATTGTTGAAAATTTTCATAGTAGGAGCCTTGTCGGGGGACTAAAACTTTCGCTGTTTGTGAACTCCGGGATGCATTGAGATAATCGTTTGCAGGAATAAGGAGCACGTCTTGGAAAACGTCATAGGTTAATGCCAAATGCGCTGTGTAAAAAAAAAAATAAATTAAGATGCCATCGGAACTATTTAGGACGCTCCTTCGAGCATAAAATAAACTGCTGAATAATTTCTATAGATATGCGACTCAACAGTACCGCTTGAAACTTCGCAAGCCTACACGGCAGACCACTTCAGTTAGAACAAACCATGGAAAATTCCTAAGTTCAGAAGCAGCTATTTAGTAGTGTTGTTTGTAAGCTATTTATTGAGCATGCGATGCCACTGGCGTGACAGCTAGTTGACTCGGAGGGTGCCCAACCGCGATATGACCCTCCCCCCCCCCCCTCCCCCTTCCCCGAAACTGTGTCAATGCTGGGAAATCGCTCCAAGGCTTTAAAAATGAAGCACTCAGCGTTTTTCCTTACGTTGTTATTAGCTGGAATCTCTGCTGCAATTCCGAAATGTCACAATAATATGTTTTTTTTTAGCTTTCTGCGTAAGAATAGAGATTGGAGAGGACGCTTCGGTTTATTCAGTCTTTTGTTCTCAAGTGCCTTGCCCAGCCGACTTATTTAAATGTTCAGGTTTTGTTTCAGGTCTACCATATCTTAAAAACTACCAAAACGTTTACTGAATTAAAAGCAGCATGCTAATCAAGGGCGACAGGTACTTTCGAGTGTTTCAACGCAGTTAGAAACTCAGTGGCTATAGCGTCCTTCTGCAGAGAACGAAAGAAGTCGAGGGTTCGAATCCTGGCCACGGCGGCAGCGATTCACTGTGGACGGAATTCGAAAACGCTCTTGTACGTTAAATGGGTGCACGTTAAATGACCTCAAGTGGTCAGAACTGAGCCTTAGGCTATGCCTTACATCACAGGCCTTTGTGTTATTTTGGGACGTTGAAGCCATCAATGAGAGATCTTCCAAGATATTTCCGGATTCTTCAGCCACAGATTACTCAATTGCATAGACCTTAAGTTTGAAGAAGTTGGTTGAAGTGCAACTTACCGCCCGATTAAGGCACATTCTGTCGACTCCGTAAATTGGGCGTCGCGTGTTTTAGGTTGGGATTTTTGCTGGTTGCCCGGTTTTCATCTCGACACTCGACTTCCAGGTAAGGATGGTTTGATGCTTTCGCAAATGTAGGGATATAATTCCCTCCACCTGCAAGTCGCCTTAAATGTTGTTTAATAATCAGACAATATCCTCAGAATCATCGATTCCCTGCCAAGTTGTGTAGATGTCGTCGTCTAATTTGGAATTTCCGTAGCCGCGTCATGTTTGCAGAGTGACGCGTTCGCTGCAGTTTGGGAAAACATTGATTAGAAGAAAAGGAAACGAACCACTGTTCCCGACGTCTTGTTTGGAATACATTCAGCCCTCTAATACAGCATTTAATTTTTTCAATAAATGTTCAACAGGGTGCACAGGGGAAATCTATGTGGCAATAAATCTGATAACCTGCATCAAATGCAAGTTCTTAAAAGCTATCGCAGGAAAGTGGCTGATGTCCCAGAGTTTCTTATATTTACTGGAGGAAACTGGTGCCAGTGTCTACAGTAGTACGATTATTCTGCCAGCATCGGAGAGGTCGACAGTGCGTGGATAGGCCTAAACTTCGTCCTTATGGCTTCAAACGACTTGTAGCTTTGCAAACTGATCATTTCCGGCAATACTTGTTTATAAATGCAGCAATTCGCAATCATTAGGCATGTGCGCCGATACTCATTGGCTCACTGTGTTTGGGAATAAAAAAAAAGATAAAACGTAATTAATAACGCCACGGGAAAGTCCCAAGCAGGAAGATTATGCAAATTCATGTACTACCCATTCCTCTTGTGGTAGCTGAAAGATAACAGCGCAACAGTTTTCCGTAGTACGCGTTGAAGAAACTTCGATGTCTAATATGACGCGTTGGGCAAGTATCCGTGCTTTAAATAATAGTGTGAGCGCCTAATACAGTTACACGGTGCCTTCTGTTACAGTGGCCCATAGCGTACACGTCGCGATTGCATGCAAGCCACCGGGCGAATACGACTCGTTGCACACCTTCCAATGCAATGCACCAACTGTTTATTTCAGAGAAACCTTTGGCGCGTGCGTTGTCAATAAACACATCAGGACTACGTAATAAGACAATTAATTATAACGGCTGCAACGACAACCGCCGGGGCTCATGTATAGTCGCGCTTAACGCGCAAGTCACGAAGCAGGAGTATTACGCGGTAGGCATTTCCTTGCCCAGATTATAGTGAATGCGTTTATATTGGACGAAAGGAGCAGTAGCCATGATACCACTTTCGATTTGAGTTTATATGGCAGCTAATTGTTATGCGAACGCTGCTGAAACAGTAACGTATCGGTTGTCATTCTGGCGAAGCGTAGGCAAAAGGGCGTTTCCGGGTGTTGCCGGTTCCGCGTTATCTGCACTTGGAAGGACTCGCACGTGCAGAAGCGGATGGGGAAGTCGGACAGTATCCCTTGTGCACGACGCGATCGATGCGATAACGTAACGGCGCGCGTTTGCGGGGCGCCACTTTTGCTTACCCGGACGGGACTTTGCCTGCAATTGCTTCCGGGCGCTGTTTTGCTTCTCTTTGCTCTATTTCTTTTATTTTATCAGCTTTTCCGTTACCCTTCCTGTTCCTTTCGTTTGAGAAATGGGAGAGCTCGGAACCTCGTTCACGGACACTTTTTACATTGTATACGCAAGAGCTGAAATACTGCTACGAATAATAATAATAATAATAATAATAATAATAATAATAATAATAATAATAATAATAATAATAATAATAATAATAATAATAATAATAATAATAATAATAATGACAAGAACCTTCATAAATACAGCTGAAGAGCTTAAATTTCACTCAAATAAAGGTAAAATTGGGTTTTGAAGCAAAGGTAAGGCAAAATAAACTAGCTATAAATTAACAAGCATCTTAAATCTTGCGCTTACTTTTACGGAGTTGGACATAATTGATGCTTGGGTGCACGCACTTTGTCTAGAATTCAAAGGGCCGCCGTAATTATTTATCATGCTGGTCGTCTTTTTAGCCTTCGCTCCAGTGGCCGACAGACAAGTACAAGCAATAAAAAACTGCTGTCGAACACCAGATTTGATGAAAGATAGCTGCCGTTGAACGCTACGACCTTGAAGCAACAACACTTGGGCTGCTTTATGTAGCGTCATTGTTACTCGAGTACAATGAATAAAACTGTCAGAACTGCTCCGGCCAGTTTTTGTTATCAGCGTATTTTGAAAAGATGTTGGTGCGTGTCAGCACCACCGGCTGCTCCTCCTTTATGAGATGATAATTATTCTCAAAATTATGCAAATAATAGAAGTAACTACTATGAATGAACGCAGTGACATTAGTTTTATAGTTTGAGTAGAAAACTAATATTCATGGGCAATTCACGTATAGCTCGCATGTAGAACTTAGAGTTGTAAACTTCATGCGCATGACCAATGATCCCGGTCATTTCACAATATATAAATGTTTCCAGGCACGTGCAAACGAGGCCTCTCCTGAGTGCGCCCCATTCTAAGCGGAACACTTCCGAACGCGGACCCAAGAGCCTCAGAAACACAACACAAGCAAACACAGGAACACGAACGTGTCCGATTCGACAACTACGAGAGTTACATCGACAAACACAACGAAAGAAAATGCGAACCACAATTGGGTTCATTGACTTTTTGATATTCCTGAATCTTCCGAGAAAGTGTTTGAAGGTACGTTCATAAATTGTGTTTTAATTAATATCAATGACGGCAATGGACCAACATCCTTCCTGATTGTATTGGTTAACTATACAATGTACGTTGCCTTGCCGAGAGCCTCTTACTTCGTTTCTGTTCCTCGTAGTGTCACGGCGTGTTGAAGTAACAATACACATTGTGGCGACACCGCTTGAAAAAATCGCAATGAGTGCGAGAGGCCAATTGCAAAGCAGAATAGACAGCGTCTGTTCACCTCGGGCAGTCACGTCGCTCTGTCGCTTTAAATGTAACAGCAAAAACAGCAACAGTTCGCGTTTTAATGCATTTGTTACAAATACGAATTTCTACTAGGCAAAAAAATTTTTAAAGGCACAGTATTAAAATGTAAAATATACCGAAAAAGAAATAACCTTATACTGCCCATGTTTTCTCAATTTAAAAACGAATTGCTGCTGTCAGTGGAAGGACACAATAAAATCACAATTAGCGATTTTTCGAGACAAGAATGGCAGGAGTAAATACTTATATGAAACTCAGTAAGTCCCTTCGCGACGAATTGCTGCTGTCAGTGGAAGGACACAATAAAATCACAATTAGCGATTTTTCGAGACAAGAATGGCAGGAGTAAATACTTATATGAAACTCAGTAAGTCCCTTCGCGACGAATTGCTGCTGTCAGTGGAAGGACACAATAAAATCACAATTAGCGATTTTTCGAGACAAGAATGGCAGGAGTAAATACTTATATGAAACTCAGTAAGTCCCTTCGCGCTTGAGGAAGTGTGGCACGAACAGCAGGTATCGGCAATTCATCGCGGCTAAAGCCTGTATGCGTCCGGTAAATGATCGGGTAGTGTTGCACTGTTTGAAAAATTAGTCTTACTACATTGCCAGTTCTGACTTTTCTTTGCTGCAATAAAGTGTTTTTCAGGGGTTTTCTTCCATACGAAAGGAAACACTCGACCAGGCACACGAGAAGAGCGATGAGGCCTTCATCCTATTGATGAGGTCGCTTTCGGGACGATCGCTCAATCATCGGTCTGTTTTCTGCGCTAAGAAGTGGTTTCGCGACACACCTCACCTGTTCATCATAGCACAGCCCCAGGCATCGGCTCTCCCTATGAACGAGGATACGAGCAGAAGAAATGACAGAGCACTGGTCGCTATTACAGGGGTGTTCCCGTGCATGTTACACGACAGACACTTAATGTGTTTGCGCAGTGGGATTGCTGTGCGTCTTTAGTATGTCAATAATCACCACTGAAAAAAACTGAGATATGTCTCAACTTTAAAAAGGGAATTGCAGCGTCTATTTCAATAGAGAGAGAGAAGAGGATGCATAGAAAGGCAGGGAGGTTAACAAGGGTAGTTCCGGTTGGCTACCCTGCACGGGAGGAAGGGTTGCGAATAGTAAGCCTAAACTGAAAATATTTCGTTTAACTTTAACGGATGGCTATTCTTCGTCAGCGAAATTATACCTTAGTGAGGGCATAACTGGAACAAACATCTTTTTTTTTTGCAGACCGATACATGTAGGACATATGTGACAGAATCACGAACACCTGGTAAGCTTGTAATGGGGGAATCCATTGTGTGAAGTTAATTTTTGCTTAACAGATGTTTAAACGGACTGTCTTGCTCTAGATAAAAGTGGACGGCTTACAGCGACGGTGAGCCTAGGCTTCGGAAGAGGCTTTGTGTTGTTAGAGCATCAACCTTCTAAACAACGCATCACTGCTCTGAGGTAGGCGTCACAAACATGCAGTGTCTAGAATGCAAGCAGTTGCTGGAAATAATTGCCACGCTTATCTCGCTCCGCAGTAGTGTGCGTATGAATAAAGGTCTCGTCAAAACACATTCACTTGTGCGAGATTACAGTGTCGGTTGTA
This sequence comes from Dermacentor variabilis, assembly GCF_050947875.1. Taxonomy (NCBI): domain Eukaryota; kingdom Metazoa; phylum Arthropoda; class Arachnida; order Ixodida; family Ixodidae; genus Dermacentor; species Dermacentor variabilis. Next base: position 146,333,325 of record NC_134571.1, on the reverse strand, counting down.
ATGTTAACGAGAGTCGAGCAGTGCGTGGAATTTGATCCCTCTCCGGTGTGTGAAGTGGGTCATTGACACTGCTAGCATTACGAGTACGGAAGCGCTGTAGCACTACAGCCTAGTTAAATTGCGGTGCCCGAAGCTGTTTGGCGGCGCCATTTTCTGCATAATGAAGTGGTTGAATAGTTGATCTCATATGCGAGCGGCGCAATGAAATAGTGCCCGCGTTCTTTCCAGTTTGTCACAACAACGCACGCCTGGAAGCAGTCACAATATAATTTATGCGCAGCACTGTTCGGGCTAAACTGCCAGAGAACAGAAAGCAGATTACACGCAGCTTCAGCTTCCGCTGAAATTGTACTGCCAATTTTGCGAGCCCACGAAACCACGGTTTTACCCTGAACGTTGAGCATGAAGCATGCGAACATGAATGCTGGATAAATATAGCTGTAGGAAAAAAAAGATAACCTGGTTCTGGCAATATCAACTTGTACGTATTGGTGAGACTAGGAGAACGTCTGTAAAGCGGTAATCGTAAATGTGGGGCCAGAAGCATAACTGGATTTGTTTTTTTTTATTTATTTCGCTACTCAACATGTATTGCACAGCTTCAGCACAACCCCAAGGCTAAAGTTATTTATACCCATGCTTCTCTTATTTCAGTGTCCTGAATTCTTAAGATATGCTGTCTGTAGCAGCTCCCAGCAACAATAAAGATCGTAATGAAAATTGTTTCTAGGGTTAACTGAAGAGTCTAAAGAGACATGTAAAGAAGTCCGTGCGTGCTCTGCCACCTGTAAGCAATATGTAGGTGCCCTTTGACACGTGGCATTTTGCGCGTTTTACACTATAAGCTCTGCTTTCTTAAGCAAGCAACAGAACCTCCATGCGAGACACTGTGCTTGGAGAGCATGTATGGTTATGCGAGTAGTATAGCTACAGGGTCATCCAGTTTTATGGAGAACATCTGAACAGTATTCAAGTGTTTAGATCAGGTGAAGTATACAATGAAATCTTGCCGGTTGTGTGTTTCTTAACTGTTATGTATCTATTCTATGTGCAATTTCAGCACTACAGTAAAACTTAAAGCAGTAGTAATGCTGAGGTTTTATTAATCATACACTAATGGGAACTGGCAACTTTTCACTCCAAAGAGTAAGACACCCTGCATGTGGGCGTAAGTGTTTAGCACCAATGGCTTGAGCACCACAACAAAAGTTTGCCACCCCAGTGGTACGCGGCAAGAAGTCTGTCGCAGAGATAAAGGTCAAGGCCTCACGCTCCGACCTCGCAGATGTCAGGGAAGCAATAGACCGAAGAACACTGCGACACCCATACATGCTTACCGATACCTAAAGTCGTTCACAGCACACACGTTTACCCTCAAATATTCGCTAGGGACAAGGTGTGCATGACGAAATAAGAGCCCCGATGTCACATAGGCGAGATTGGCAGGATTTGGAAGCGTGTCGAAAAAAAAAAAAAGTATAGACGGGGGCGGGGCGTGGCACTGGCCTGGTGTGTCGTATCCCAAGCGGTATCCTCACCTTGACAAGACGGGGGACTCGGCCGTTTCCCGAAGAGGGTCGAAGCGGGACGCAAGCAAACCGCGCGAGGTCTTTCACCCGGGTTTTCCCAAAGGGACCGCACAGGTCGAGAACGCACAAGGGCTTGGGTGAAGGTAGATCGGGCAGGCGGTCTCCTGCTGCCGCTGGTGGCGTCGGGTCACTATTGCCGACGGCACATGTGATGGCACACCAAAGCGTTCGTCCGGGGAGGGCCGGCCGTGAAGAGAAGCACCGAAAATGAGGCGTCCTACTGGCCGTGTCCGCCTTTAAGTAGGGTCCCCCTCCTCGCAGTGTAAAAGCGAGGGGAAAACCGCTCTTGGCCTGGTTGGCCTCCTCGCGGCCGACCTACTCCTCGGTCGCTGTTCCGTGCAGCACGGGCCGGCAGTGCCTCTGGGAAGAACGCCGCCGCACTCGGACACGCAGGGCACAACCGAGCTGAATGAAATGCCGGTATCGTTCGGTCAGCGCGCTCGAGCGATTGACCCTTGGATCGGCTCGTCTTCGTCGGTGGGCCGTCTCAAGGTCGCAGTTGTGTACTGTTGGGCCCAGTGGTTTCGGTGCGACATGATTGTTCGCGTTGACGCCGCGGCCACGTGTGGTACGATTTCCATTTTGCTGTCGGAGTAACTGAAGAAAGCCCTCTCCGTCGCGAGCCAGGAAGCTGTTCCTTTCTAATCGCAGCGACAAGCTAAGTAGAAACTGCCGTGCCTTGAAGAGGTTTTATCAGTAAAGTGAGAGCGCTCCCTTCCACCTCCTTAAATTGGAACACCATATATATGTCAAGTTATTAAATATGGGCAACAACTTTGCGGTGCTCATTTTGCATATGAGGGGAAAACTCTCGCTGATTTTCATTATGCGACAGCAACTTATCGTAACCGGCTTGGTAAGAGGACGGTCGTCCTCTCCAGGACTGCCACGCAATAAAATAAACCTACATCAAGGATGGCGAAGAACGTCCGGCAGACACGCTTGTACTGCCTCAGAAGCCTAATATGTTGTGTGGTCGCATATAGTAAGAAGTCAAGGGAGTGTTCTTCGGCAATATTTGCCTGTATTCATATAGATGAACCCCATCGCTTGCGCACCTCTACGCTCTGACAGCCGGCAGGTCTGCGTGTATTCGCCTGTATGCGCGAGAAGCATAGCCATGCTCTAGATGGATTGAACACATTCCAGGTTAAATCCAGCACAGTTGCATTTTAATGTCATCGTGCTCGGCTCGTATGACTAGGCACTAGCTCGATGAGTGATTGGTGGTTTGGTATCCCAGTGACACAACGTGAGGATGCCAGCAGGTATGCGCATGTCCTTCCGAGTGGTCCTTCCCGCGTATAGGCCACACTGCACCAAACACGGGGTGCGTAGCGTGAAAGGAGGCGCTGCCCCCTCTCTTGACCGTTTTCGACGGCGTGCTTGACGGCGCATTGCAGCGACGCACGTCGCCGTCGCGCAGTGTGCGCACACAGTGCGTCACCGACTGTGCGCGGAATATGTCGCCGCGCACGGAACGGTACCTTCGAGAGCGGGCCGGCTTGGTCTGCAGAAGACCTACGGCACGTGTCGCGGCTGCGTGCGCGCGCGCGCTCTTTTTTCCCTTCCTTGCCGAAGGTGACAGCTTTCGCGCGATCGCGCGCACTCGCCCGGGAATGTGGCAACCGCCGCGTTTCTCTCTGTCGCTGAAGCGGTCGCCCGCTTTAGATATGCAGCGCGTGGAACGGCGCGTGGAACGCGTTTCTGGGTGTTTCCTCGATGCGGCGTAAACGTGTCACTTTCACTGCGAGAGATGAAGAACGCAACGAGAGGCGCGGTCCAAAGGCAACGAGAGGCGCGGCATTTCACGATTGGTACTGCGCGTGGTGACCGCAGACAAAGCTCTCAGCATGCGCGGGAAATATGTTCCATGTGGTTATCGAAGGACAGCGCACTCTGCCTTTGCCAGCCTTGTCGCTAACAAGTCTGTTTCCACAGCCATGGCCATCACTGACAGTCGGTGCTTGCGCGGAATCTTCCAGCCCGCAATGTCTGAACTGCCTTGGAGTGTCACAATAACATTTAAAGAAAAGTATATGGCTTGTTCTGGCGCTCACAGTCATGGCTCCTCTTCTCGACCTAATTGCGATGGTGGCGAAATGCGAAGCTGTCCATGTGCTGCCCATGTGCTCCATGTGCGATAAATGACTTCCCGGTAGCTCAGATCACTGCGTAAATTATCCATTAGGACATTATCGAAGGTTACGCGTTGAAATAGGCACCATTACCCCGATGTCTTGGGGCCACCCGTTGTCAACCTGGGCGGTATGACATCTTGGCTGCAACCGCTTGGCTACTACATCAAGAAACCCTACCAAGTCTTGCGTGAAACGGACACGTTCGCTGGAGCTCGCAATGAACTCGACTGGGATTCTTGAACGAGATTCTCGTGCTGCTCCATGGCGGTGGATTAAAGAGGCACGAGTCGTCTTTCTTGAATCTGCAGCGTCTTAAGAGGACGCGCCTTCGAATGGTTTCGGCGTCGCAGTGTATAAATACCCGGAAGAATTTATTGGTAGAGACTCTCTACGAGAAAGCGAAACTCAGAGAGAACGTCCACTGTGGTAAGGATAAAGGCTGTGCAAGTGCATTTCGGTCCTACAACTCGCAGATATGATAGATGTACTTACCCGTAGACACGCGTACTACATTGATATGTATATATGACGATACAATCATTACAATGTGTTGTATGCAATGCGATGCAATTTACACTAAAATGTAAAAAAAATGTAACAAAGAAGAGAAAGTTCATAACGATACTGCCAAAGTATTTACTTGAATACATGGTTGAGAAACTTCCATGCAAGTCCAAACGTTATGAGAATGATGGTTTATGGACGCTGGCGCCACCTGTGTGGCAGGGCGAGACTTTCAATGTGACCGACATGATGTGACGTCAAACTTGGAAGACACAAGAAAAAGAAACAGCGCCATGTTTCCGCGCTGCTCGTCCCCCGAGGTGCCACCTAAATGCAACTGCACACACAGGCGTACGCACAAGCATACACAGTCTGCGCTGTGGTATATCTGCCACACACATAATTAATTGCAAGCTCCCATTAAAAAAACACCAGGACGCTTAAGCTTCGCCTTCAAGAGTGGAACGCGACAGCGTTCCCGTCGACCCGCCAAGGGGTATTGGGCTACGGCGCAGCGACTACGCGCCCCGCATCGGCGAGACGCTACCAGCGCGCGTAGCGAGCGGACGCATGGGACATCGGCTCCGGCGATTTTCGACCGTGGCGGCGGCCCAACGCGTTTGATCCCGACAATTTTGGACTTGACAGGACCAGCAGGTCAGCCGGCACGCAGGGAGACCACTCCCAATCCGGTGGGCCGATTTGTTGACCTTTTTAAGCGTTTTTCCTCCCATCCGCCATAGCGCCGCGACGCAGCCTCAAGGCTGAACGCCGGCGTTCGGCGGCGGGGAGGCCGCTCCAAGCCAACATGGCAAGCGCAAACCAGCAACGCGGCTACGACCCGGAAGGCATGGCATGGACAACTGTGCCGCAGACCAGTCGGGACCAAGCCTGCAACGCTAATGTGATCCGGGCCTTTGAAACAAGAGCCCAGAAACTCCAAGCCTGCGCACAAGGGAAGGCCACGTCAGCTCACGGAGGCCACCATGCGCAACCCGACAAGGCATCCGATGAGCGCGCAGCCGGAGGCCCAAGGCAAGTCAAAGCTGCATGGAAACCCAAGTTTCTCTGCAGATTTAGACCAGACGATGTGGTGCTAATCATCAAACCATTAACGGCGACAAGCTTGAAGAACTTACAACACGGTGAGCTAGGCCTAGCCCTACGACAGCGAGTCGGGGAGGCCGAAGCGGACAACTTTTACTTCACAATATCCCCGGACCAAAACCTGATCATCGTGGGCACGTCGAGCATCCACGCGGCAGACAAACTGGTCGGGGACTTTGCGATAAAAATCCAAGAAGGAGCAGACCTCCATTTGCACGGGCACGTAAAACAGAGCGAAGACAACGTGATTCACGGAGTCATCACAGTGGCCAATCTGGAAACCACCGAGTCCCTGCGAGGGAAGGTGAAAAGCTTTCACGGAGAAAGCACCATCCTGGAGATCCGAAAGTTCGGAACTTCTAACAAAGCCAGAATCACTTTCGAAGGCAAGTACAAGCCCAGAGCTGTACTGTACAACGCGCAAGTCATACCGGTAGCAAGATACCGCCGCACCATACCAGCGTGTAACTTGTGCGGCACGGTGGGGCATAGGCCAGATACCTGCCCGACACCGAGACAAGAAAACTGCGGACTCTGCGGAACGCTAGCCCCGTTTGTGGAGGGGGTGCGGTCCCCTCACCTGTGCAACCCAAAATGTGCGGTGTGTGGCGGCGAACACGCCACGAACTCCAGAGACTGCACGGCGAAATTTCGCACGAACGCGCAGCAACAACCCAGCAATCAGGAGAAAAGGAGGAGGAAAAAGAAGAAAAACAACAAGAAGACGAAGAAGGGAGGAAGCGGGAATCGCCCGCCCCCTCCACCTAGCAGGGAGTCGACTTCTGATCAACCCAAGCAAAAGAAGACCTGGGCCAGCATAGTCCAGAACGGGATGCGGCAGGTGAGTGGGACCGCCTCTCCTCCTCCTCCTCCCAAACCTTCCTCTCCACCCACACCCAACCCAGTAGAAACAGAGTTACGAAACCAGATAGCAGCCCTAAAAGCGCAGATCGCGATGCTAACGAGCAAACTAGAAAGTGCGCTAGCTAAACCCCAGCCACCTCAGCAAGAGGAGCCGATGGAAAGCGACACAGAACCTAGTCTTGAAAATAAACTAGAAGCTATGATGCGAAGGGTCCAAGAATCCATTCCCACCATAGTCTCACAACAGATAGCGAAAGCGATGACGGTTCGCAAATACGCTAACACGAGGAGACTCCAGACTCCCCGAGCCTACAGGATGCGTAGGGTGATAAGCGAGGACGAGGAGGAAGACCACCAGGAGCAATTTCCCCTCCAGAATAACAACAATCTCCAGATACAACATGGCGAGACAAACTAAAAAGAGTCCCATAACATTAACGCAGTGGAATAGTCGAGGCTTGAAATCGAGGACTAAGAGAGCGGATCTTAGGATGCACCTGTCTACGTACGAGCATACTCCGGCAGTAGTGGCCGTACAGGAACCTGGCGGGAACGTGAGCCTCCCAAACTACAAAACGTTCCAACTCGACCCCCTAACATGCATCTTTGTGCACAAAAACTACACTGCAAATTTGGTAGATCTAGAATTACAAACCAGCTTTTCGCACGTGATGGTGACTCTTCTGCCACTGAAAAAGGAGGATTCGCCGCTACACATCCTGAACGTGTACTGCCCACCTAAAGCAAAAAACGTAACCTTCTCCACACTCCTGAGCAGAGCTATCAGGGAAGCAGGACGAGACCCGTTACTAGTAATGGGAGATTTCAACGCGCAGAGTCCCTCATGGGGCTATCATCGAGAGGACATACGAGGACGGAAGCTAGCGGAGGCGGCGTCCGCGTTAGGTCTAACCCTACACACTGACCCGGCGTGCCCCACGCGGATAGGGAACTCGGTGCAGAGGGACACGTGTCCCGACTTAACCTTCACGAAAAACGCGAGGCGAGTGGAGTGGACGAATACGGAGGAAACTCTCGGTAGTGACCACTGCCTGATCACCATGACGATCCGTACGAAACCCCTTACCAGGCCTACGGGGCACACTATGCTGCCGGACTGGACGAAATTTAGAAAGGAATACGAGGTAAGCTCCATCCAGGAGCAGGGATATCAAGCCTGGACAAAACAGCTGCTGATCAACCTGCGTTCGACGGAAACGCAGGTAAAGCTCTCAGAGGCGGTGACGGACGTGGACACCCACCTCCTCCACCTCTGGGCAGCCAGACGCAGCATGGTCAAAAGATGGCGTAGACAGAAGCATAACCGAAAGCTAAGAGCTCGGATCGCGGCAATCACTAAAGAAGCGGCGGAGTACGCGGCGCAACTCGCGGACGCGAACTGGGTAGATAGGTGCAACGCGGCCGCTGGGCAGATTTCTAGCAAGAACACATGGCGCCTCTTCCGGGCACTCATAGATCCCAACCAGACGCGCACCGAGACGCACAAGCACCTGCAGAGAGCGATACATGCATTTCAAGGAAATACGGCCCAGCTTGCACTGAAGCTTCGGGACCAGTACCTGACCACAACCCAAGATCCAAGGGGAGACGCTTACAGATACAATGGAGCCCAAAATGCTGAGCTGGACGAACCTTTCAAAATATACGAACTCAAGGCCGCTCTAGCGAGGATGAAACGCGGGACCGCGCCAGGAAGGGACGGGATCTCGGTAAAACTCCTAGCCAATCTGCCGGACCGCACATACGAATCCCTCCTAGAACACTTTAATTTGATTTGGGTGGGCGAAGCTCCATTTCCCACGGAGTGGAAGACGGCGCTGATAACTTTCATCCCCAAGGCGGGCAAGGCCATAGATACGGATAACCTAAGACCTATTTCTCTCCCCTCGTGCGTGGGCAAACTGATGGAAGCTATGGTCAGAGACAGACTATCTGAGTACCTAGAAAACAAGCGAGTCTTCGCCGACTCGATGTACGGCTTCAGGCCAAATAAATCGGCTCAGGACATCCTGCTGCAGCTCAGCAGGGAGGTACTAAACCCGATCGAACATCCGAACGGGGATAAGATAGTGCTGGCCCTAGATCTGAAGGGAGCCTTCGATAATGTGACACACGAGGCGATCCTCACACACCTATCAGAGACGGGATGCGGCAGGAACGCTTTCGAGTATATAAAACGCTTCCTCACGGACAGACAGGCCTACGTGAAGATCCAGAACGCGGAACACGGCCCCTTTCTATTAGGCACGAGAGGGACGCCACAGGGAGCGGTGCTATCCCCCTTGCTTTTCAACTTGGCAATGAAGAACCTGCCGGTCCACTTGGAGAAAGTCCCGGGTGTGCAACACGCGCTGTACGCGGACGACATCTCCATTTGGGCCACGCAGGGCTCTCTCGGTGAAATGGAGGCCAGCCTGCAGGAGGCGGCCACCGCGGCGAACGAGTACGCGAAAAGATGTGGCCTTCATTGCTCCCCTCAAAAATCCGAATTCGTGCACATTCGCCCCAACAAAAAATGCACAAACAAGATAGAATTGAGACTTGGATCGGAACCGATACCCGAAAGAAAAGAAATTAGAGTCCTAGGTCTTTTCATCCACCAGCGTCGGCTGGCGACGACCACGCTCGACAAACTAAAAAAGGTGGGAGATCAGGTGGGCCGAATGGTCCGCAGAGTCTCGAACAAGAAAGGGGGACTGCGAAGCAAAGACGCCTTGCGGCTGGCCAATGCCTTTGTAACAAGCAGAATCCTGTACTCGACCCCCTATCTCCGCCTGAACAAACACGACCAGAACATCATCGAGGTGATAATACGCAAAATGGCGAAGAAGGCCCTCGACCTCCCGATAACCACGTCTAACCTGAGACTCCAAGGTCTGGGTATGACGAACTCCTTCGATGAACTTAGAGAAGCCCACCTCACAGGTCAATACACGCGATTATCGCAGACGCCGTCAGGACGCCGCCTTTTGGCCCGTCTGCACATAGAACACACGACTCTCACCGAGGAGAGAGTAAGACTCTCTCAGGAATGGCGTTACGCCCTGCACGTAAGACCACTCCCAATTAAGATGTCCAGGGACGACCACGAGGGTAGACGCAGGGCCAGGGCAGAGGCCTTAGCTCACCACTACGGAAGGAAACCCGGGGTATACTATGTGGACGCATCCGGCCCGCACCATGGCGGGTGGTACACGGCGGCAGTGATCCACGAGTCCAAAACGGTGAACGGGCTCACCTTCAAAGCCCGAAGCGTCACTCAAGCAGAGGAAGTCGCCATCGCTTTAGCGGCACGACACTCCGATTCCAAGACAATCATAACCGACTCGCGAGGGGCGTGTCGGAACGTCCAACAGGGCTGGGTCCCGTACCTGGCCTACCGGCTACTGCAAAATAGCTCGTACGTAGGAGGTCCATCCCACCGCTTCATAGTCTGGGCTCCGGCCCACTCGGGGCTAGGAGGAAACGAGGCAGCAGATGCAGCCGCCCGCGCGCTCTCTAACCGGGCAACCTCGTCCCCCGCCTCCTCTGAAGAAGTAGCGGAAGCCACGCCGACCTACACTTACAAGGAAATAACACAATTATACAAAGATAGACATAAACTGTACCCCCACCCGTGTAAAGGATTAACGAGAGCGGAGGAACGCCTGTTCCTTCGCCTTGTCACGAACACCATGATGTGCCCGGCCTCGCTAACGCACTTTGACCCTGCCTTTTCCGGGGAGTGCCCGCACTGTGGGGAGAGGTCCTCGGACCTCTACCACATGGTGTGGGCGTGCCCCTCCAACCCTGCTTTTACTCCACACCCAAACCCCACCCGGGAGGACTGGGAGGCGACCCTACTCGCCTGTTGCGACCTGAAAGCCCAAAAGGCGATGGTCGAACGAGCTATGGCGGCAGCGGAAGCCACTGGGGTCCCGTACTAGGGACTCCACCTAGTGTTTGTGAGGGGAAGGGCACTAAGCCTGACTCCAGAGCACCCTCCATGTAACTCCCTCTTTTCAGAGGAAATAAACGTTTTTACCACCACCCCCGCATCGGACGCGGTGAGCGTCGAGCAACGCAGCGTTCGGCGCGACAACGAAATGTGCGCCTCAGCAAGCGACGCACGCCGGAGCCTTAGAAACAGCTCGTTTCTAAGGTAACACCGCGTTCACTAGAGGCGCTTTTGTACCGCTTTGAAGCATCGAACTCGTGGCTCAGTACAGACTACTTCCGACCACCGAGCGTGACGGACGTGTGCTTCATGGGCTCCCAAGGAGCGGCTTTAGCGGCCCAGCCGGGTCGCGGTATCAGGAGCACTGAAATGCCTGCCCAGGATTATGAAATGGTTGTTCCTCATTTGCCATCAGGTTCGAGTGTTTTGAACACAGTATTTCTGCATGGTGATGTCACCGCCAGGCCATATCGCGTCGAGCATTTTCGCGACGCCCTAGCGCGTCTGTCATTGCTGCCGGATGTGGTTGCCCTTGGGGCATATCAGATGAACCACCTGTGGGCCGTTACTTTCAACAGCGAAGGAGCGAAGGCAAAGATTCTGCAGGCCGAAGCTTTCAATGTGAAAGACCACCGCTGCGTGGTTATTGATCCGACCAACCGAGGCGTCAGGCTGAAGCTGTTTTGGCTGCTCCACGGTGTGCAAGACGACGACGTGCGCGTGGCATTAGCAGCGTTCGGAAAAGTGACCGAAATAACCCGTGATAAATGGAAGGTTAAAGGCTGTGTCGACAAGGCTTCAACAACACGGTCGGTTACACTGAAATTGAAGGTGGGTGTTACCATCGAGGACTTGCCCCATCAGTTGCGCGTTGGTGAGGACGTTGCTCTCGTCCATGTTCCTGGTAGGGCTCCGCTCTGCCTTCGGTGCCGTGGAAAAGGTCACATACGCCGTGAGTGTCGGGTGCCACGCTGCGGGCTATGCCGGCGTTTCGGCCACGATGAGAGCCAGTGCGTGCGTAGCTACGCTAATGTTGCGGGCCAGGCACGAAGTGATGAAGCGGCCGAACACATCATGGATGAAGCAGACGCGGTCGAAGCAACCCGCGGAAGTGGGGGAGATTATGCTATCAAGGAGTCAACATCCAAGGAAACCGCACCCGCACCCCTTGCAGATACCAGCCAAGCCGGTAAGGAACAAACCCAGCCGGCCGTCGCATCAAAGCCAGCGTTCCTTCCGGAAAAAGCGGATAGCGTGACTGCTGTAACCCTGGTTACGACTGGGCAGCAGGGCGACAAACAGGAAGACGCCGATACCGAGATGCCCGCAGCGTCAAGTGTACCAGTGAAGTGGGCTCACGAAGATTCGGATAATCAGGAACCGAGATTGGTCGGTGAACGCGGCGAGGAGCCTCCGCCGAAGGCACCTTCAACGCGCCGCGGACCGTTCAAGCCCAAACCGAAACTGCCACCGGAACGCAGTACTGCGTCTGCTCTCCCTCCGCCTTAGCGGAGGCTACTTTTGCCACAACGGTTGAAGCCCGGTCCTTGATCGGGTCAGTACTAAGCTCAAATGCCTTAGTGGATGTGGATTCACTCTGTTTGATGTGTGAGTAGACTGATCGGCGTCTCCCTTTTGCTTAGATGGCTACCAACCTCACGTCCAGCCTGCGTGTTGCTACGCTTAATGTAAGGGGCCTGTCGGCGCGTAGAAGGCAACTGCAACTGAGCCGCCTTTTGCTAGAAAATGAAATAGATTTGCTCGCGGTTCAGGAAACTAAAATTGAAGACGAAGAACAAACAGACAGAATGGTAGCGGTCTATCGTAGCAGATACAGCGTTTGCGTATGTCATGCTGTTGGAAGAGCGGGGGGTTGCGTTATTTTTTTAAGAAATGGTATTGGTGCTGTCGATACTGTGTTCTCGTGTGAAAGTGGGCGTCTAGTAATGTGTGATTTTGAATCGGATGGAGTGGCTTGGAGAGCTGTGTGTGTATACGCTCCGAATGCAGTTGCTGAAAGGGAGAGTTTCTTCCGACAGGTGAAGCCTGTCCTGCTTACTGAAAGGCGAGTGATCTTGCTTGGTGATTTCAATTGCGTCTGTAGACCAGAGGATAGAACAACAAACCGTTCCTTTCGAGATCGGAGCGCCGAGTTACTTTCCGAAATTGTAGGTGAGCACGACCTTGAAGATGTAGGCTTGATATCGACGCATGAAGGCCAGGCAAAGTACGCTCACTTTCAGGGAGGCAGTCATGCTAGATTGGACCGTATATATGTTCCTGTCGAATGTTCGCTGTCTTGTTCTGACTACCAGACGACCTATGTCTCTTTTAGTGATCACTGTCTAGTCATGGTTAACAATCGGTACGAAGAGAATAGCTGCGAAATTTAATTGGGACTTGTGGAAGTTTAATGATAAATTACTGGAAGATGAAGAGTACGTAACTAAAGTCAAGGATTATATAGCGAACATGCTGCGAAGTAACTCCGGAAGTTTTATGCAAGTATGGGAGCAGTTCAAATGTGATATTAAAAGAGCCGCTATTGATAGATCATGCGCGCTCCGGCGAAAAGAAAAACAGCGAGTTAAAGAGCTGCAGAGTGCCCTAGATTTTATGCTAAGTACGGAGTGCTACGAGCCGGGATTGTTCACAAAAGAAATTAAAGAGACTAAAACTAAGCTCGAGGCAATAGACGAAGAAATGTACCGTGGCGCAGTGATAAGGGCGCGTAACGAGAAACTGTGGTCCGGAGAGACGCCCACCAAACGCGCGCTCAGTGATGAAAAAAGGCACGCTTTGTCGAAAGAGATAACGGAAATATGCTATCAAAACGAAATCACAAATCGAAGAGACATAATCAAGCAGGCATTCGTCGAACATTACACAGATATTTTCAGCCTTAATACTCCGGACACTGACTACTTCAGAACAGAATTCCTATCGCTGATGCCGAGATTAGAGGATGACCTTGTGCACGCTCTAGAAGCCAGTATCACGGCTGAGGAAATTGAATCAGCGATTCTGGAGCTTAGTTCAAACAAGTCGCCTGGGCCAGACGGTCTCGGTGCATCTCTATATAAAGCCTTTAGAACAGAAATGGCAGTCGCACTTGAAAGGCTGATTAGCGAATTCTATGAAATGAAAGCAAGTCCTCCATCCTTCCGAGCGTCCCACGTAGTGCTAATTCCTAAAACGAATGATCCGATTAAGTTACAGTCTGTTGAATCATACCGTCCCATCAGTCTAACAAACGTGGACTATAAGATATTCATGAAGATTTTAGCTCGACGCCTTCAAAGTGTTATTAAGTCACTTGTAGGGCCACATCAAACATGCGGCATAAAAGGCAGGTCAATCTTTACCAATGTTCACACAGCTAGAACTGTCCTTGAATGCTGTGACGGAATGTATGGGCGCGTGGCCATGTTGCAATTAGATCTGCACAAGGCGTTCGATAAAGTCGTACACGAAGTTCTGTTCTCGATCCTAGACCATATCAATGTTGGAACTGTTATTACAGAAGGTGTTAAAATGATGTACAATGGTTGTATAGCGAAGCTGATAATTAATAGGCAGTTAAGTGATGGTATTCCTGTGCTGTCGTCTGTGAGACAAGGCTGCCCTTTATCCCCCCTGCTTTTCGCTCTCTACCTCGAGCCCTTTTGTTTGCGGCTGCTGAAGAGCCCAAACATTCGGGGTTACACGTTTCATAAAACTGAAGTTCGAGTTTTAGCATATGCTGATGATGTAGCAGTGTTTTGTACGGACTATGACAGTGTCAAAGCAGTTGTACAAGAGGCTGTAAAATTTTGTACTGCAAGTGGAAGTGCTATTAACTGGAAGAAGTGTCTTGGTTTTTGGCATGGGAATTGGCAATACAAGCCTGAGACTTTTTGTAACATGCAATGGGCGGTAACTCCAGGCATCTACCTAGGTGTCCCCCTCGAACATTATCGAGATAGCAAAGAATATTGGGACAATGAAGTAGCGCGAATGAAAACCCAGACCGGCAAATGGGGAGGGCATAAATTTTCAATGTTTGCAAGAGCCACAGTGTGTAATTTGTTTTTAGTCGCGAAAATCTTTTATGTGATGCAAGCATTATGTCTGACGAGGATGTCTGTGCAAAAGCTACATAGAGTATTTGCGGTGTTCATTTGGGCCTCAACATGGGAACGTACAAGTCGTAGTAATCTGTTCCATAGAGTGTTTAACGGGGGGCTGGGGTTGTCACATTTGTTCCTCAAACAGATTGTAAGCAGGTTTACTTTTTTGCGTGATCAAAAGGATGCTTTTCTGAGAACAATGATTCAAGCTAGACTGCGTGATTCATTGCCTGATTATGTAGTGTCGTCCATGTATGCGGGGCCAATGCCTTTGAGTGCTTTTTTGCGTGAAGTGGTCGCGTCTTTCCGAATACTAAAAGCAAGATTTTCTAGTGAATACCTGGCCGTTGTTACTAGTAAGAAGTTGTACAAAGATCTTGTTGATGTATTCTTGCCTGTACCGTTGTATCGTACAGTATTTGTTTTAGGTTCAGAACGAGATGTTCTTAAGAGAGTTAAACGTATGCCGGTAAGAGCTTCTGTTAAATCTTTCTTTTTTCAACTACATACAGGCACTCTCCCAGTGAAACCGTGGCTGCAAAGCAAAGGCATTTTTGTACCTTGGTCTGTGAAGTGCTTTATATGCAAAAAACCGGAGACGATTGAGCATATCTTTTTGGACTGTCATGACGCAGTGTTTTTGTGGGATATTCTAAAACGTAGCCTTAAAAAGGAATTGCCGTTAAGTGCTTTCGGAATACGCTTCCTGCCATGCGCGGAACCAGAGGGTGTGCCTGTCGATCTGTTAATGCTTCTGTGCATGCACAGTATGTGGCGAACGCGTATGGATATTAGACATGAGCGCATTGTCCAGGCCCCAGCACATGAATACTTCATTGAAAGTGTGTTATATATACGCGAATGTTTCTGCACACAGAGTGATCCTCCTGATTGGCTAAGTGCTTTGGACAAAGTGACTAGCCTACATCGTTCTTATCACACCACACTGATCCGGCATTGACTAGTTGTTTTTTATGGCCATGTAATACTCACATTGTATTTTCTTTTGCCTAGCCGGTAATAAAAAAAAAAAAACTCGTGGCTCAGTGGTAACGTCTCCGTCTCACACTCCGGAGACCCTGGTTCGATTCCCACCCAGCCCATCTTGGAAGTTGCTTTTTATTTATGAAGTGCCAGCCGGGATTTATCGCTCACGGCCAACGCCGCGGACGCCGACGCCGACACCGACGCCGACGCCGACGACACCGGCTTTTCTGCGACACGAGCTCCTTAACGCTATCGCGTTAAAATATAGTTTGTCCAGTAAGTGGAATCAGACCACGGGCCTTCCAGTACCGGTGAGCTGAAAAGTACAGCGGACGAGCTACGGTCCCATTCAGCCACACAGTGGCAAATGCTGGTCTCATACACACGTATTTAATTTTGGTCCTATTCAAGTGATGGAAATTTTGAAAATGCGTGTGATAAAAAAAATCGCAAATCAAGCCGAACGCATGTACTTTAGAACGGACGTCACAACAGCGTCCGTCTTTTGAAACGCCAACGAAGACTGCTCAAAGCGTCATACGAGCCATCGACTAAAAGTGCAGTAAAAGTAACCTTTAAACAAAAAGCAGTAGGGCAATAGATTGTCTGGGACATATAGCACAGAACGCCATTACCGTTTACGTTTCAAAAATTTTTTGCGTCGTTGTAGGCGTTGCCATGCCTGCAACGCCGGTGTCGGTGCTTGTCATCATGTTAGCGTTGCGAGACGCCTATATAATCGCTGCCAAGGCGTTGGTTCTGCTGCGCACCAGGTGAAAACTTGTCGCCTCCGTGTATTCCTCGAACGTTGTGTGAACGCCGAAGCTCGCTATCGCTTTCATTGTTTCGCCCTTTGGGCAAAACTCCCCCCCCCCCTTTTTTTTTTTTGCAGTGAGGTAGTTAGTGCGACTAGAAGCGCTCAAAGACCATTGTGGGCTTAACATTTCGCACAAAGAATGTAGGAAATGTCAAGAGCCATATGCAAACAAATGTTCAAGTGCTTCTGTCAATTAGGCATTGTTAAAATATCGCTCAAATGTTGCTTTCGGCTTGCTAGGAGGCGTGATATGAAGCACTTATAAAGATTGCCCGATTCCCTGAGAGGACCGAAAACATCAGCGTGTTCATATCTAAAGAAAATGGGCGACATTTTATGGATGAGGCGTGCCGAAGGTTTGAAGTGTGTAGGCTAATTACGTGCTTTGAAAATGATTAACGAATACTCGTTTTCTCCGTATTTCTCCGCTCGAGCGTTATAGACGTTTTCATCCCGAAGAGCGAGAGCATCATGTCTCAACTGTACTACAGGAGTACAAATGCTAGCAAGGAATATTTCGCAATGCTTTTGAGTGGCTGCTGACGCGCGATGACGACGCCAGGGGCATTCTAATTGGAAAGGTGCATACAAAGCGAGTAGTTGATCTTCCCCGTCTCCACAGTAAACGACGCGAGGTGCGTTGTTTATATTCTGTTTAAATTGGAAGCCTGTTGTAAGGTACCAACGAGAAATATTCAATCTGTGTAGAGGAATTACAGCCTATTCAGAAAATTACAAACTGAAGCGTTTCACAGTGCCATATTGATGTTATCCGCAATATTTCCCAGAATCCTAAAACATTTAAGCACCATACCAAGTTCAAGTTCACTGAAACAAAGGGACATAGTACATGTATTATTTTGCGAAACTTTCACTTTCCTGGCAATAATTACTACACTGTCGTTCTTGCGCTATATTTTCATGTGCTCTATGGGGTTAGTAATTGGTTTCATGGGTATCCACGGTGAACTATGCAAGGCACATTGTTTATGTTTGGCGAAAATAAGGGGCACATCATGGGTTATGTGTAAGCAAAGTGGCTTGATTGTAGCGCTTGCAAGTAATCATGTACACAAGTGTTCCGTTGCATTGTGAAAGTGTTTTACTAGCAGCTCAACAGATGGCTCGCTGTCCTGGCGTAACTACAACCGCATCGAGATCAAATTAAGCGAACACGGGGTGAACGCCACGTGTGGAGTGAAATGCACGTGGAGCAAATGCAGACTTTTGTAAAACATTTCTTTGCCTAGTTCTCGAAAACGCTATACGGTCATTTTACGACGTATATCTCAGTGTCCTGAGGGGCTCTACGTTACATCAAGTTGATATTTGGGGAAAATAAGGGGCGCGTGATGGGTTTACGGATATAAAGAAATAAAGAATGGCAGAATTGCGCGAAGCACTGGCTCTGATCGCAAGGCTTAACGTTGCGCTTGAACTTTTTCGTACGGTGTTCTGACCATACGCGGCCCCGACTCACGTGGACGCGACGTACACGGGTGCGCCAAAATATCTGGCACTCTTGAAAATTTTTATAAGACGCCGTGTAGGGGCCCTGTAATGACAGCACACAGGCGTCACGACGCTGGTCGCAAAGAGTCGCGCCAGTGAAATGACACCACTTTCTGGTTTGACCATTGATAGTGTTTTGAACTTTTAATATTTAACTGTCTGTGAAGATTTAGGATACAGACCACGCCCTGTGAATGTTATGGTTCACGACTTTTGCTTCCGAGCCACCATTCTCAAAATCTTGAGGAATAATTTAGTCAAGAACGTAAAACCTGGCTTGAGCAAACTGGTAGTTGAATAGCACAGCATTGATATACGAAATACACGGCATGCAATATACGGTAAACATATAGCGTACATATACATAAATAATTGCGTAGCCGCTCAGCAACGCCTGTACATATACATAAATATTTTTGGAGCCGCACAGCAACGCCTAGGCCGATGAAAATGGTGGCGAAAATTCCCCTGGAGTGTCCATATATTTGCTAGCGCTCTAAATATTTTTTGAAAAAAGATTAACAATGATGCCACTTTTGCAATGCAATCAAAGCACATTTAACATACTACAGTAGTCTTTTAGTTTAGTACAAAGAGCTTCTCTGCAGGAATCGAAGATTGAAGCCCGGGTTCGACACGAACTTTAACAATGAAATTTATCCATACGTTATTGAGGTGGTTTGGCAGTACATTTTCGCAAGTAGCGGGGAAGCAGATGTTTCACATCGAGAACATTGTAACGATTATTTTTGGACACCCAATATTTTAATGCCGAGCATTCTTCTGCGAGTGCAGCCACTTGTTGATGGGCAGGTAGGAGTGCGAGGCATTTCGTCGTTTAAGTGGGTCGATCCCGGTGATAGTGTAGCTTATTAGCGGCTCTGGAGCCTTTGAGTATGTGCATTGGGTTTTTGTTAGCTTTCGACCTTATATCTTGCCATTACAAATATTCTGTCTTACTTATTATAAATGAACACTATGGCATATAATATATAGATAACCGTTCACTGGAAAGCATTTACGATATTCATACAACCATTCGATCTCTACAAATCCTGAATCCTTCTCAGTACGTGGACGTCAACTGTTTGGCCTAGTGTGTCGCCAGAGCAGCTGTGGCTGTGCTGCAACTATTCTTGCGTTTTCACTAACATTCAATGTGTTACACTATTAGTGACATTGACAATAGTAATACAA
The DNA here is from genome assembly GCF_050947875.1 of Dermacentor variabilis. Classification (NCBI taxonomy): domain Eukaryota; kingdom Metazoa; phylum Arthropoda; class Arachnida; order Ixodida; family Ixodidae; genus Dermacentor; species Dermacentor variabilis. Next base: position 146,314,540 of record NC_134571.1, on the reverse strand, counting down.
AAAACCCAAGCAACTCTTGTGCCTACGTCTTATTACACATTTAATGAGATGTGTAATGTAATGTACAATGTACAACCTTGTAATGTGTCACAAGATTTACTGTAAATTAACACCTATAGAAGTTATGCAGTAACTGGCCAGTCAACCCTCGTTACGCTACCGGAACACGTCACAGCTGCCGGGTTTGTTGGGCAGTCGTGTTCTCCGAAGTTGACGTGTGACATGACGCCTTGCAGCAGAAAGAATGTTTGACAACCGCCGCCGATCCGCTCTCACGCCTCAGATATAGCACACATATAACAACACTCAAGAAAGTGGATGGGAAAACGGTGCGCGCTAGTTCAATCGGTAAGGGCATTGCACGCGTAATGCGAAGACGTGGTTTCGTATCCCCGCAGCGAAGAGTTTTTCGTCCGATTTGTTCATCGCTGTATTCATCATTTGTACATGTGAATTGAACCAACTAATTCACCAAGTGCTTTCCTCTATGGCATTGTCTGTTGGCTTTATTGATTGTGAATAACGAAACTCTTGCGCAACGTGGTTCCACTTCAACTCGTTCATATATAGCAAAGCGACTCTCACTCAAGGAGGGATGGTAGTTGATAGCCTCGAATTAATTGAAATGTAGAGTTTCACGTACCATACCCACGATCTGATTAAAGGAGCATGCCGCACTGGAGGACCCAGAAATAATTTTGACCACCCGAGGTTCTTAACGTGCACACAATGCACGGTGCACGATAGTTTTGCATACCGCCCCCAATGTAACGCGGCTGCCGAGGCCCATGACTTCGAGCTTAGCAGCGCAACCCCGCAGTCACTAAGCCGCCGTGGCGGTTGTAATCGTTCTAAAAAAATCCTCTTTCTTTTTCAATTTCTTCACCATAAAATGCGTCATCTCAGTATGAATGTATCCCCCAAATAGCATACCGAAACTAGCGGTACATCTCACCATAAAGATCTTGCCTTCACAGAAATTTGACCCTCCTTCTTCAAAAGAGCTAGAAACTTGCAAATAGTTGCTATTAGCTTTTAGTAATCATGATTTGGCTTCATAAGTGATTTTGGCTTTTCAACGTTTTGAATACTCACAAAAAAGCGCATTATTTATCGTTGGCGACAAGGCGCTTTTTTGTACGTCAGCGATTTTGTTTATGGTAGTAGATATTCGCAAATTTTTTGAATACTAAGATAGTTGTCATATGCACATTCTACATTCGCAAAACAGGGGCGCACCAAACACGAAGAAAAAGTGGGAATTCTGCGGAAACATTCCTGCTACTCTGGGTCAATAAAGGGGTGAACGCGTGCTCACGAGGATGAGTGCCCTGAAGATCGCTTCAGTCACGCTCAATTATACAAAAGTACGTCAAAAAGGAAAAGCTAGAATGATTGCCCGGAATTAACTTACAACGAAAGGTCAAGTGAATGATGCTAAAAATTACGTCTCTGGTGCATTTGAAGTTCGATGGTTTACAGCTGAACAGTTAAATGTGATTTCTGGGAAACACTGTTATTGCTGGCAAACGAAACATTATATTACCCACAAGCAAAGTTATTGCTTCGCGATGTCGCTCAATTTTCGTAACCTGCCTAATCCATCTACTGGAGTTAACCAACTATACGACCTGCCAGCTCCCAAGAAGTTATTTAAGTAAGAACATTCTCTTCGTGAATCGCCCTGATAGTAGGATGTCAATTTTGAAAAAAAAATTAATTTGAAGCTAATAACAAAGCTAATGTTATTGTTTTAGTGCAGCGAAAATCACATATTGTGATCAATACTTGACAAAAGTTTCATTGGTCTAACAAAATTATTTATTTGTAAAACATTTTCTTCACCAATGTACAAAGACAGATAAATTTGAAACCTTACAATTGCTAAACTTGGTGACATTTATAATACAACTTGCGAAAGATAAGTAAAATTAACATTACTATACACTTGAGAATGTTAGGAAGTTTTCATTCAGAGGAAGATGAAAAAATAAATCTCCCGCATATCGTAGGTGTCTGGAAATGGGAATATAACATCCATGCATACTCAAAAGAAAATCTAAATAAAAGGGGGCGCGTTGTTTTCTCATGTAATCCAAGAAAATTGGAGTATTTCGTATCTCACATATATTGCATGTGTGCTGACTTTCAACTCGCTAAAGGCTATGTACAGTCACTTTGTCTAAAATGGTTATACAAGTGTAGTATATGTACTGAAGCTGCAGGGCTGGTAATTGTCTCATTTTCTTATTAGCCGCTTTTAAACAGAACGCAAGCAGCTGATGGGTGCACCTGGCAGTTGGCACTACGACATACGTCCGACCTTGTAACCTCCGAGATTTTTCAGCTCTCCGCGGGCAGCTGCTGGTACCTCGTAATTTCAGAGGTTATGCCGAGGAGCCGCACGGACTGGGTCCCATGTCACTTCTGATGAGCCGTAAGTTTAAAAGAAAATTGTATCATGAACGTCAATATTTATGCGCTTTTCATGACGCATATGTAAACTTTTCATGGAGGCTGTTCTGTATCTGGGCTATCTGAAACTAGGCTTTCTGGACGGCCCGAAAATATGCTGCACCTAGGCTACAATTCAAAGCTTCCACACACAGTACCGAAAGAACTAGCTCTTCCGACAACTTCTCAAAAGCGAAATTGACAAAACAGAGTAAGACAGCTTAAAACACATTGAACTAATCACTGTCTGGCTTTTTGATTATTCGAGGCTGCATGTTGACAAAGTCAACTGGTGACTTGGATGACGGAAGGCAAAACATGTCATACGATAAATACGCGAGGATCGCTTTACTGACATCAGTGCTGACAATTAAGACTCTTTTTATACAATGCGCTACTCACCACAGCGCACGTCTTTGATAAATATGACGAAAGGAAAGTGATGGCAAAATGTGAAAGCAAGAGTTCCACCCACAAATTCGACTGTGGGTGGAAAACACACACACACACACACACACACACACACACACACACACACACACACACACACACACACACACACACACACACACACACACACACACACACACACACACACACACACACACACACACACACACACACACACACACACACACACACACACACACACACACACGCACGCACGCACGCACGCACGCACGCACACGCACACACACACGCACATACACGCACGCACACGCACACACGCACACACGCACGCGCACACACACACACGCACGCGCACACACACACACACACACACACACACACACACACACACACACACACACACACACACACACACACACACATATGTACCGGGACTTTTCCCACCATCTCCTACCCAGTTGTTTACGTACAGCTGTAATCATGCGCGTTTATGCTACCTAATTTTATTAACTAATGGTATGTAGACTTACGAGTGTCTGGTTACATCCATGAACTATGAATGGCGTACTCCTTTGTCGCTTTTTTTTCATATATAAGCACGCACGTGTGCACGTTGCGCATGTTTCCCATGTTTCTCTCGCAAGAATATTTGAAGTTATTAACAGCGTTCCAAGAGAAAAGTCCCTTGTCATCTCAGGTACTGTTTTTGTAGCCTCTTTGGCAATTTCGGATCGCTATTTGAAAATCGTGTGTCAGAAAGAGGGATATTTGCCGCAAGGCGCGAGCGCTGGGAAATGATTGAAAAAGTTATTCAGTGAGGTTTTTGGCGCAGGCACCGGATGGAAGTGGTCCCCATGTGATTGACCACCTGTCTGCCATTGTGGTGTGCTGGTTTTATGTTCTTGGGGAGTTGTTCCACCTTGATGGCTTTGAGCCAATCGTCCATCAGTTGTCCTCCCTCCGTCTGTCTCGTGACAACTCAACCGATCTTTTTCAGTATTCTTCTGCCTGCCTGCTTTTGACTTCGGCGTTGCTTCTCGCTGGCGAGGTAGCCCTAGATCAGTTCGTCCATGCAAGTCCTACCTCATGAGTCAGTCCTGTGTCCGCGGAGGTGCTCATCAGGACTCCAATGGCTTCGGCAGGGGACGGCGTTCGACTGAAGATACGGCGCCACGTAATTAATTCAGCACATAGCGAAGGTGTGTATGGGTCTCAGGGTGTCGCTCTCTTTCATTCCTTTGTGTCTAGTGGCATCCGCGGAGCATGTGGAGTATTTGCTCTGTCGTGTGTTTTAGCTTTCTCACGGTTGCTTCCGCCTTGTGTGCTTGTATAAGCAGTACCAAGATCTTGACACTAGGGCCTGACACGATGTCTTCTCCATCTAGCACCTACTGTGATGTTTTCTTTGAGTCTTTTCGGTGCCCACTGTCGCACTAGCACCAGTTCTGACTTTATTAGGCTATCTTATGCTACATTCCTTGGCATATTTGTACCCCACTTGCGCCGCCGTCTACAACGTGTCTCGTATCCAACCGAGGGACCCTGCCTTCGTCGTCCAGAGCGAGATGTCGTCGCCGTAGAGCGTGTGCCTCAGGGCTTCGATCACTCCGAGTGCTTTGGGGCAGTCTCAGGAGTGCCACATTGAATAAGAGGGGCGGGAGAGCCGAGCCTTGAGGGGTCCCTTTACTGCCCAGCTCGATGGACGGAGATACTTCTTCTCCCCCTTTGATTGTCCGGTTCCGATCCGCACGTAGTTGTAGGCCCGTTTTCTGCAGCCAGTGCCCGGTAGGTTGGTCAGGACGCTGGAGCGGGTGACGTTATCAAACGCTCCCTTGAGATCAAGTACCAGGATGATGTGTGGCGAGTGACTAGTGGCCTGTTTCGTGACCTTTTTTTTATATGTATGAGCACGCCCTGTGTGCTCATGTGCTTTCGGAAACCGAACATGGTCTCGGGCATTTGGTTGGTTTCGTCCAAGTGTCTTTGCAGTCTGTTAGCACCATCATTTCCATCACCTTGCCAACGCAGTACATGAGGGACATGCATCCCAACTTGTCGATGTGAGAGGGCTTTTCCGGTTTCGGAACGAACCTACCTTGTGCCTCCTTCCAGCTACCTGCAGTTTGCCGCGCTCCCAGGTCTCACACATGTGCCTGAGGAGCTCTTTTCTCGCTCCGTCGCTCAAGTTGTTCAGATGTTGATTGTGTCCGGCCCTAGGGCGCTTTTCTGGTTGCTCTCTGCTATGGCGATTCTCAGTTTCAGGTCCATAAAGTATTTGTCCAAATCCAATTTGGGAAGGCCGCGGTACGGTCCCGGTGAATCCTTGCGGTTCTCCCTCTTGAGTTATTTATTTCTCAAGTCTTCCATGAATTTCTCGACGTCCCCGTCGTACTTATTCAAGGTCCGTGCTATACTTTTGTTTGTCTCGCTCTTGCGTTTTCATCGGGTCGATGAGGTGCCTGAGGAGCTGCCAGATTTTGAGAAGGGATAGGGTTCCTTGCAGGTTGTCGCACAAATTGAACCAGCTTTCTTTGTACAATTACGTCGCGTACTGTACCGATTTGTTGTTTATTTCCCGTACCCCTTGCGTAACTTCTTGCGTCTCTCACTTTTCCAGCGTTTGGTAGGGCTGCTTCTCGCTTCCCACAGATGCGCCAATCTCGCGTCCACCCGATGGGCTTGATGAGTAGCCTGTGTTTCTCCACGATGGTGAGTGGCTATTTCTCCCAGGTCTCGTAGGACTGTCTCGCTCTATCTTCTTCCTTATCCAGCCTCTTTTCTTGCTCCCTTCTCAGATCATCCCAAGTGGTAGCCTCGCCATGCCCATCTACGCCTTGAAGTGATCTTGAAGTGATCGCCTTGAAGTGGCCTCTGGTTGTGATCTTGATTACGTCGCAAATTCGTTCTCGTGTTTTGCCATCAGGCATCCAGAGTCCCTCTCAGGAGCGAGAGGTCCGGCGTGGTTTCCCTCGTCGTGCTCGTACCCGTGCGGGTATCCGGCTAGCAGCCGTTTTGTCGGCTGCTAGTGTGCTGTGTGCTTTGTGCTTCGTGCTTTCTTTTTTAGTCGTGCTAGACTGATAAAATGTAACGTTTTCAACCGTTCATGTAGATGTTGTAAATAAATCTCATATTCCTTGTTCTCGATGAGAACAAGTCCCTCCCTTCAACACCGTCCTTAGCGTGGATAAGTCGGACGACGGCATGGGCCAGCTACCACTTATTTCATACCAGACCTCAACTCTTACAACTGGATGACAGCGATAAGATCGTCCTACAACACGTAGACAGCGATGAGATCTCACGGACGTTGGGACATGGTGACCGACTGGTATCCCGATCAATTTGGAGGCGACTTAGGATTGACCACCTCTTACAACTGACTGGATACGGCGACTGGTGATATGGTGCTGCTTGAGTGGGTAAGCGTTTGGTTTTGGCTGTAAGATTTACCAAGCTTCAATTTCTCTGGGTTTGTAGATTTGAGTCCCTGGGGATCTTTTAGTTGTATTCTGATTTACGGGGGTATCGCAGCAAGTATTGTGTGACAGCAGAGCCAAAGCTTAAAGCAGCGACCATGGTCCTATTGTGTTTGACAAGAGCTGACCTGTTGTGGTTGTGTGAAGAGGCTGAGATAGACGTTGAGGAGGACTTGACAGAAGCAGAAATTCGTAAAACCATTCTCCAAAGTGACAATGATTTGAAACTCATCTAACAACTAGGTAAACGAATTCTAAGCAAAAGACGGGAACAGGAATCAACTAGGCAAGAACGCCAAGAGCGTGAGCGAGAACGTGAGAAAAAACGGCAAGAGCTTGAAAAGGAATGGCAGCCTTGAACAAACGGATATAAGCTTTGCAGCAGTTAAACGCACAAAGACAACGGCTGCCTGAAAATTCTGTAGGTAGTACAGAGCGAAAAAAGGAAGTATCTAGCGGATCTTCGCCAAAAGCCGACGAGAGGAGTAGTACAGATTAGCAGCACATTCATAGGTGAACGGAAAGGGCTAGCTGCTAACGACGCCTCCCTTCAAGTCCCTCCCTTCAACAACGTACTTAGCGTGCATGAGTTGGACGATGGCATGGGCCAGCTACCACTCATTTCATGCCCGACCCCAACTTTTACACTGTAAACATGACCGTCGCTTCGGCAAGCGATGCACTTGAAAGAGGGAAAAATACAGCACTGTGAGAAGGAAGGTCAGTATCTGAAGCTGCACAGATCCTGCTAACATCGTGAACTTGAAATTCGTGAGATCGGAAATCGCACAGAACGGAGAACTGAACCTCAGCACGTGCACAGTCAATGACGGCATGATGGCGCGACAGAAAATCCCAACCGAGAATCACATCATGGGAGCAACAAGATAACATGAAGAAATCAATCGAATACAAAATATCTCGAATCAGCACCCTGGCAGTGCACATAGCGACTGGCTGAACTTGTGCTGCTGGAACACCGCCCCCATCGCCCATCGGCCCATAAAGCGGTGAAGGCACTTTTGTGTTTCTTAAGGACGACGGGTTTGTGCGACCACCTGTGACTATTAAGGCAATTTCTGTAAAACCGCACGCGTCAGCGAACTTGCCACAATTTCATTCTTTCCTTCCCTCCTCTCTCTCCCTGTGATCTTTGCTTTCCCCTTTCCCATACCCCGGTGTAGGGGAGCCAACCGGACGTTATTCTGGTTAACCTCCCTGCCTTCTTCTTTTCTCTTTCCTCCTTGTTGTGCACTGGCTGTTCTAAGCAATGGTACCGAAGGCTTCATGGTCACTTTCCGTAATGCACGACAAACCTTCTCACTAATCACGGATACAGCAGCACCTGTATCGACGAGCGCAAGAGATTTGATGCCATCAATGGACACTTCAATAAAGTTAGTGGGGGGCACACGAGGACTTTGATGTTTCAACAATGACGCAGTTCGTGCCTCAGGAACTGCGGAAATCAGTTTTCCGCCTCAGTAGTACTGGCACTGGGCCTACGACACATTGGTGACTCTGAGCGCCGACGAGGGGAAGGCGAGCGACGAGTACCATAGAGCTGTGACTGCGGTGCTGGTATGTCATCAGCAGCGTAGACTTCCGGTGGTGGTCGTTAAGGCATACGGAAATGTCGGAAGCCGGAGCTGGGTGGTCGTGGGGTGCCCACGAAGGCCGGCAAGCGCCGGCGGCAGAAGCGCGCTACATGTCCCGGGGTACCGCAGGCATAGCAAATTGGCCGGTTGTCAGCAGTGCGCGAAGGATTTGTACCCTGCTGCTGTGCACTAAAAAAGGGAGCCACCGGCTGGCGGGACGAAGGCGGAGGAGAGAACCTCGGCAGAGGAGGTGCCCGTAGAACGGCTTCAGCATACGTCAGAGGCGCGGCCACGGAAGCCAGCTGACACGGAGGTGGAAGAGCTTCGGTCACTTGCTCTTGAATTATTTGTCGGATCGCTGGAGCCAAATATTGAGAAGGCTTCTCCGTGGTCGGCAAAATCGAGAGCTGTCGCGCGACCTCCTCGTGCACAAATTCTTTTATTTGCGTCAGCAAAGTTGTGTGGTTGTCGCCAATAACCAATACTGCTAACGAATCTTCAGTAGGCGGTGGGCTCTGAGCTAAGAAGCGTTGTTTCCGTAGCTCGTCAAAAATTTGGCACAAATTGATAAATTCGGCCACGGTACGCGGATCCTTAGCTAAGAACATTTGAAAGGCGTCCTCATCAATGCCTTTCATAACGTGTTTTATCTTGTCCTGGGGTGCTATGCAGGATGCGCCGAGTTTAGCGAAACTCGGGATCTTCACGAGCTCTGGCGACACCCCAAGATGAAAGCACAAATGGCACCGAGACACAGTTTATCTTTTGACAAGCCTCCAGTTTCATTGGTTTATCTAGATTCACTCTGGCTGGCTATCATTCCTTGGGCGTTGCCTTCTGGGCGGTCGACAAACTGGGGCTCACGTGATCATACCGTCGGTGCATGGTCGAGCCTTCTTTCACTTGTTTGTCGTTCCACCGAGTGCATTACATGCACAAGCGAGTTATAAAACAAACGCATTTAGTACAATATTATTAGTTAGTTTAACGTGGTTTAGAAGCATTTCAAAACTTACAACATGTACACTGAATGTGCATTAGACTAATTTGTAATTTAGTACGCTTCGCATTATACCGCGAGGGAACGCTGTGGTGGCGTCATCACATCCATTCACCGGGCGAGCATGGCGGCTAAACATCGAAGAGGCCCAGTGTAAACAAACTCGTACAAGCTTGCAGTGCGTGACTTAGTGATCAGGCTTGACGATGACCACTATTTCTTGGATAGTTCTGTTCCTCTGTCAGCAATCTTTCCGTGCACCCCGCAAGACTCCCAATAGCTTCGGAGATTTTACAGATCGCAACGCGCACCTACTGTTCACGACGCAGTGCTGAACAAACAACTTGTCCGGTGTTGCTTCTGCGAGTGCGCCGAGTTACTCCAATCTGCGTGACTGCGAGCGTCACGAACATTACATAGTGTGGGCAAAAGGCAGACAGCCTATATAGCTACGATGCGACAAGGAGGTGGTAGCGACGATAGATCTCGCTACCAACACAGTGAAGGAGACATCGACAAACTGCAGATAAGTATATTTCTGTTTCATATTTAGCATAATAAGAGTGCACGGATTAAGTCACTTTCGTAGTAAAGAACTAAAGCAGTTTAAAGAAGGCAGTGAGAACCAATGAGTGTTCGTGCTTTTACATGCAAGTGGGCCCGCGAAAATATGGAAAAGATGAAGGTAACCTTCACTAACTTGGTGAGAAAACAGAAATTCATGAGTGACATTAAGCCCGCAAAATTTATGGAAGAGTATCTTTATCCAGGTGAAATATCAATAGCAGGTACTGATATAAAGCAGGAAACTTATACAAAAGTTTCATGGGTTGAACAGCACATGGAAGGCATTACCGAATCGTGATCGCCACGTTACCGATATCCTTGAAAAAAGTTTAGAATCATTGCATTCTACCGGTTATGCAATATGGGACACAAACCCGGAGGTTAACAAAGAAACTTCAGATGTCAAGGACTGTGCAGAAAGCGAAGTAACAAAAATTGTTGGAGATAGCATTAAGGCAGGAAGACAGTGGCGTAGTAAACCGTGGCAACTGATATGCTAGTTGAGATAAGGAAAAAAAAGGAATCGGCAGGCAAGCCATGCACGTATTCGATCACTTGTTGCCAATTCATAACAGGTGATTACATAAGCATGACAGAATGGATGTCAAGGAGAGAGAACTACAGCCGAGGATGGCAGAAAATTGCGTAATGGGACAAAAATATGATGTTTGTAGGCATAGGATGCAATCAGCTCGTATAAGACGGCATTGTAGGGTGAGGCATTTGTTCTGTAGCGAACAAAAATAGGTTTGTGGTGCCGACAGCAGAGACTCGTGAAGGTGCGGGGCCACCTCAGCTGCTGGCACACTAATCAACATGACAATTGGCTCTGAAAAAGAAAACCCCAGTGATGAAAAATAAAGCAACGTTGTCCCGACACATTGTTTTATTATGCATACTACATAAAGGTTTCCACAGTTAAGGGCACTTAGTACTAATAGTGCAACGAGCACTTTGTAAATAATGGTTTGTATGCGGCCGATTCATTCCAATACACTTTTTTTTGCAGCAAAACATTCTGCTGCTGGAGGCACTCAACTGCCTGGTGGCAGTAGGCGAGTGCCAGGCACGTGCTCTTGAGAGTGTGGCAGAGGTCCAAAGGGCTGCTCTGCAACAGTAGTATCGGTGCCCTCACTGCTCTCCTGTTGAAACCACAAAAGGCACCTTATAAAGGAGCTTTCAGTTTAATGTTTTGTTTATTATTCAAGAACGAAAATAAAATTATTGCAGTAAACATTGTGCTGTGCATATTAGGAGACTTGTAACATGCACTTGGTGTCCCTTCAAAATAGGCAAAAACATAAGACAACCTGTGCCACTCTTGAACCATGTAAATAAAAAATACATTAATGCAGCATACACATTGTACTGTTTGTTCTTTCTATGTGCAAGAATACAGTGTGTGTTGATTAGCCCCAAGATGAACGGTGTGTGTAATTCACAATGAAGACAGCAAACAGCAGGAGCTTAATAATGCTATCACCTATAGACTGTGCATATGACTGCAACACTCCCCGATTCAAATGTGCCATTACATGCATGTTTGATACCACATATTCTTTAACATTGTCTTATAATTGCATGTACTATATTTCACACATCTTAAGCCCTTCAATAGCACACTTCTGATGTATCCATTTCATAGGCCAAATAATTGTACACTTTGTCCTTTTGTGTTGTATGAAAAGCAGCATCCTTTACAGTCGGATAAAACTTCAGAAGACAAGAGAGGCCCCGCCCAGATGACCAAAGCGCAGCAGCTGATTGCCTCCACGTCTAAAGAAATAGTCCCTCTCCAACGAGCAGGTATTAGTCTGTCTGGCGGCACGATGTCAGTCTAGAGTGCGTGCCCATTGGTGCAAGCTTGTGTTCACCTGCCTTAAAGTGCATATTCCGCAGACTCCTAAAGTTGTATCCAACTATAGAAACACGTAATGCCTTGCACCAGTTGCATAGACTTCTGCAACTTGATAGCACACAATGATCAGGAGCAGAAATCTATAAGGGCATCCCAGCAAAGCTGGCTGGCCACACTTCCATTATGAGGGGCTGTAAAAAGGTCTTGCCAAATATTCCCATGACTTTCTTGAAAAAGAGGTGGTGTTTGGCACTTCTTTAGAATCAAAAACAGATTACAGTGAATGTTTTGTAGCATGTCAAAACAAACTGAGCTTGGTTATCTGCACAGCATGTAATGGGAGGTTGTGCTTCACATAGGATACAAACTCCTCTGTCCAGTACAATTTTGAGGCCGGTATGGCACCTATTATGTCAACAGCGTCAATATACAAATTACACTTTTCACAGGCCATTGATTTCACCATTATTTTTGTATGATGGTTCTTTCAATCAGTGCTGTATTACATGAGCAGGTGGATTTGAAAGCAAAGCTTTGTTTGCAAACCTTCAGACTTCCATAATTGTGTGGCAAGGCACTGGCATGTTGTCGAATAGCTCACACTTCCTCGGTCCTGCACCAAAGAAGCCGAATGCTATATTTGAAGTTGGATCGCACAACAATTCAACGGCACACAAAGAAGAGTAACACACACAGCAGAGCATTCTGCTGTGTATTTTTCTTCTTTGTGTCCCATCGAATTGTTGTGTAATTAAACTTCAAGCTTCCATACCAATACACCCAGTCTTCAACCTCACCAATGCTCTAGTTATTAGGCCACAATGGTGCACATCTTTGAAATTTCCTAACACAAATTAGCTCTCCAAAAAATCACAAGTGTTAAATTTTGCAGCACAGGTGTATGTACGCACGTGCCATATTCTTTACCACTAAACTCACAGGAATCAAAGGGGCAAGCATTAACCAGCCTTGCTGCTGCCGTTACCATTATCATCATGACACCAATGGAAAGACAGTGCCACGTTTCAGTAAAGGGAGTGCCGAAGGGCAAGGTGTGACAGCGAGGGCTTACAATAAAAACGGTTACGAGACATGTTCAATGCCAATATATGCTGCATGACGCTCATCCTACTTTGGCACTGCGGCGAGCGTTTACTCGTTTGAGCATATCACGTTTTGTGTAATCATTGCTCTAAAGCTGTACAAATGGTCTATTTGCTCTGCAATTTTTATTTTTATCATGGTGGGTTAAACACCCACTTTTCATTGGCATCTGCACCACATTTCTCCCGATATGTAATTTTGCCTTGGTGGTTCATGACATCTTCACGTACCGAGAGTTCTGCAGAGCATTGGGTGTGCGTTGCTCTACTGCTTAAGAATTAGAGCCCCATTATGAGACGAAAATATACAATTTATCCGTCCAGAATAACGCCGCCCCCCCAAAAAATGAAGATACACTGAACCTCTGGCACATGCATCGACAATAAACAGAGCAAACAATCTGAAGTATTCTCTTCATGCAAGCCAACACACTAAGATTCTCAATGCATTTTCATTTCGCCACACATGCATAGGCACAACAGGCTTGGTGCAACATCCACATCTCGCGCTGCAACAAATTGTGCAATGCCTCGCTGTTTCATAGTGCGGCCGATAGATTACGCATAACCAAAATTCAGCATTGTGCATACTAAGTAACTTCACCAATGAAGAACCCCAAGTTCTTTATGAGATTAGGATTCATAGGTTACTTCACACAATTTGTGATATCCATTTATCTATTTGTACTTAATTAACCTCTTTCCCAAGAAAATGAGCCATTTGGAAGGCACCCTGACAGACAAGTAGTACAATCGGCAAAAAGTCATCAACCAGCGAAAAAGTTAGCATCATAAGCAGCCGCATGTGAGATATCGCTAACACAAAATTTAAGCCGGCAACACAGAAGTGACAAATTTGGCAATATGGCGTGTCTAAACATTGCTTCAATGTTAATCACAGTAACGCTGACACTGAAGGCGCCTTAATCCCTACGTACGTTCCGTCGACACACCCGACTACGTTTGTAATGTTCCCACGAAGTAGGAAGCATTCTTTTATATATGCCCGCTCAGCCGCAGTATTCTGGAAAGCTAGCCACCGCTTACGCACTGCCGCATCGATAAGCGCGTCAGACACATCTCTGACACAGTGGCTAACAGTAGTTTGATGGCGTCCAATGCAACGCTCGGCGCCGACGCTTCCCTGAAAGCTCCCAGTCTCGTAGAAACGGAGGGCACAGATGACTTGCTCTACGACGGTGAGCGAATGAAGCCCGCCACGCTGTCTCCGCAGACGAGAGTCTTCGCCTTGCTCGTCACACAGCCAGCGCACTGATGTCTTCGACAGGCGAAAATGACGCTGAAACTCCCCGTCGGTCATGTAGGTGAACGGGTCCGGACGGTCATACTGCCGCTTGCTGCCGCTGGATGCAATGAAACAGGCTGCTGCTGCCGCCGCCATGTTCCCGAGTTGAACTCGGAGGGGGTTTCGCGATGTACGAGTTTAGCACGAGTTCGCCTGTCAATAAAAACCAGAGGTCACGCCCCGCGCGAGGCGTGTAACTCTTGTGCGCGCACCCACTACAGTTGGGCCACGCCCAACTTATCTTCCGGCAACAGCGACGCGGTGTCGAGCTGAGAGGCATCAACAATCTTGACCGCCGACATAAAACACGCACAACGCACTGTCATCGGTGATGTACTGAGCACCACTATCAAAAACAAAGCGTTGACTGTCGCTGGCTTATGCATACATCTTCTCGGGCTGAGATGGCCCCACAATACGGTTTCATTACCTGCATTGTGGCGCGTAGCACACACTAAATAATTATCGGCACGTCACTGTAGCTGCTTGCAAGGCGTCGATGCGCCGAGGGGGACGACGATGCTGAGGAGTACGTATTGCAGCAGTCGTTTGAGATGGCTGCTCTGTCATCGGTGATGAAACGGAGCCACAGCGTCGTAAAAACGATCAGCGTCCGAGAATCACTCGCTCTCCTAGACCCAGTGCAATGGCATTTCTTCACAAGCACTGCGCACACAACAGTTCCAACACCTTTCTCCGTTCGAAGTCTGATTTCATAACTGCACACAAGAGCCCTCACCTGCCAAAAGGCGAGTGCTGCGGTGTCGTTACGATATCCATCTGCGATCGCTGCTGGCTCCAGCAGAGGTAATCCGCAAGCACGTTCGACTGCACAACACACTCATATACTGCGTACATGCGCTCAGAGGCACCTTCACTGGGCAAGCGATGACAAGCGATGAATTGTGTCGCTGGGAAGCACGCACTTTTCACAAAGTATCGCAGAGGCTTCGCGCACAAAGATAAACTGGTACATTTTCACTGAACTGCGTCACTACGCACTCTAAAATAACATGCCGCCATTTTGCAGCGACAGCCGTTGTGTCGTTTCTAGTTGGTAAAGCGGGGGCCTTAATAGCCTAGTGAAGCGCCTGCGATGAGTAGCCGTACCGCGGCGCTGCGTGTTTATTCCCCTAATAGAGAAAGAGTGGCCATGACCCTCCATGGATCATGACCGACTTTATTGAGAATTAAAGCCCCTGAAACTTCGTAAAGTAGTGCCACTCTCCTCCTCCGCCTTCACTCCTCCTCGTTTCTCCTCTCTTTCACGCTCCCTCCTCGACCATGGCGCCGCCTACGATGCTCGAGCGCAGCAGACGACCTTTCGCAGAGTGAATGCACGCATAGCAAGGCAGTGCTCTTTAGGCGTTCACGTTGGCTTTCCAGCTCCGCGTAACTTCGTGTACAGCATAGAATTTCTAGTCGGATGCTTGTACAAATTCGGTAACGGCAGCTTTTGTTTAATTTTTTATAACTATTTCTTTAAAAAGTATCTGAAGGAGTGTTAACGCTGTGTGTTGACGACTGCGAATGTATCGCGTGCCCTACAATTAGGTACGCAACATTCTTCAAGGGCGTGTCGCAACATCTTGTTGCGAATGGTTGTAAATAACACGTTTACCATCGAATGACAGCCTCTTGGCTTCCAGCAAGCCCTCAGCCTAAAGAATCCGCGCCGCCCTTACCATGTGAATTCGCGGCGCGTATGAGCTATGACGTATAAAGGCTGACGGAGATCACTGCTCTGGAGGTTCGAAAGTGTATTACAAGCTACAGTGCCGCCAACGTGCGTGCTTGCCAATCTAAGCGCGCGCAAAGCCTCAGAGGTGGGCGCTGGTGCTATTATGTTTCACGTGTCTCAACGCCGACAGAAATACCGCGGCCGATCATCGAGTCGGGACTGTGCGTACACAAGAAAATAAAATGAGTTTTTAGCATTCATGCGCGAAGCGGGAGCGCGATAACAATGCTTGACTCAATCTCAAACAAGACCACTGTGGCCTTCGGTAATTTTTTCAGGTTAATGACTTATCACGAATAACACTTCATCGTGCGTTGGTTCGTCCGTTTACTAAGTGACGTACTTGTCGCGAACCCAGTTGCACTGAGGTGCATGCATTCAGGACGGTTGCACTCCCTTCGAAGTAACATTTGCGAGACATGTCTTTATTAGTGAAGTCATGATCGCGCAAAGAATCCCCCCGCCATGACGCGGCCGAAATTAATTTTGCGGCAAGTGAAATGATGTTTTATCCATAGGTTAAAATGATATGAAACGGCATTCGAGTTGCAAGTTAACAGTTTATACATAGATGCATTACAGATTTGCTATTGCAGTTACAAGTCCGTGTGCACCATTTATTGTCTCATTTCGTAAATAAACGCACCAGCCTAAGAGTCCTAAAGCAAGCGCGTCTCAATTAGGCATAATGACTGTAGAAACTAATAGTTGCATAGACGAGCAAGCGAACGACTATATGAGCGCGCGAACTAAACGAGCGAGCAAACGACTAAACGAGCGTGCGAACGAACGAGCAAACAACTAAGCACGAACGACGACTAAACCAGCCAGGGAACGGGCGGGCGACCGCACGTTTTCTTTGCGAGTGCTCCACCGCCGCACCTTAAGCTTCGCACACTTTAAAGCTCACGCGAATTAGCACAAACGTCTCAATTACCTATGATGCGGTCGCTCGACGACGAACGCACCGCGTAACACGGTTTCGGGAGAGCACGCACGCTTTTCATCGGTGCCTCTGTATCGCAAATTCACCGGGCGACCGCCAACGAGGAACACGAACAAATGTGGCAAACAAAGCTAGTCTATCTAAAGAAGGCTAGTAAGTAACCACAAAAGGCAGAGAGTTGCTCTCCTGAGGCGCTTTCATGATCGAGACTGAAATTTTATGAAAAGGACTGCGCTGAATCTTAAAAATTTCGTAATCACGTTATCGCAAGCAACCTCGCGTGCCCGCGAACTCAAGCCGGTTGGCGTTCAAAACGATTAAGCGCACCAAATATGACTAACACGACCACGTAGTGCGCATATAAGCAAAGCAGACGTTGCGTACAAATCATGTTAAAGCGTGCGTACAAATGACAACATGCACAGTGAACTGTGCAATATCTACTGCGTTATTGCCCGCAGTACAATACGCAAGCCTGGCACATACAATACTCTGAGAGAGCCACAACTTACATCACATAGTCGCGCGGAGGAAGTTGGTCGGAAGTTCTCCCTCCCAATTCGGTGAAGCCATGTCTTTCTTCTTAACGCGTTACGCTTACCGGACGGTATCGCGAACATATTCTTGCCTTTGCTAAAACTATATTGGCATCCAAACGCGCAGCAGGTCATGGTAACTGAAAATGACGTGAAGCGACATCGCACTTGCCACAAAACATCCTTCAAGGCGTTCACAAGATTAAAACAACACAGAATAGGAACGGAAGGAATGCCGTCAACAAGCGCCGCTACTCGAGCAAAGATGGCACTGAAGCGCGACTGTAAACAAACGAAGCCGGCGCAAGGGGCCACGTGATGCCATTAGGCCAATAGCGACGCGGCGTCGGCTTCGGCCAGAGCGCTGGAGGAGGAGGCGGCGTTCTTCAAAGCGTGGCACTACTTTACGAAGTTTAAGGGGCTTTATTGAGAATAGCACTGCAGCGCCCCTAGGCGACTTATCACCGTATGAACGCCCTCGTGCGTGCGACCCGCTTCAATGTAAGCTTTCGCCTCACTGTCGCCACTCGCGGCAAGAAATGCAAAATTTAATAATTTGCTCGATCTCCGTTTATCATCACAAATTTCTAGCATTGAAAACGAAAAACAGATACCTAAAGAAATAAAAATGTTCGTTATTTTATTTGTTGTATTTTAACGTATTCGTTTGAGTGGAAGTGTAGGTGCAAAAATGCACCGCATGTACCCTGTTCGCATTCGACGGAGGAAAGAAAGATAGCATCAGAAAGAGGAGGCACGCCCTTGACGCGCCCGGGAAAGGCGTGGCAAGCGGCTCACGGCAAGTGTGCAGACAGACAGCGGGACAGTCACGGAATCGCTAAGTTGCGATAATCCGTTGATAACAATACGCGGCGCTGGCGCGTTTCGTTGTGCAGCCTTCTGCGCTTGAAACGTGGAAGCAGTGTGCCGCGCAGGGTGCGCTCATGTTGTCATACGCGGCTTTTTGTCTACATATTTTTTTGCCTACAGCTTCGGCGCGTTTCGCGCTATCTCCGTTCACTGACTGCCGTCGAGCAAACTCGGGTAAAACTCGGGTGAACGAGAAACTCGGCGCATCCTGCATAGCACCCCTGTTCTGCCATCGACGGATTCCCGCGCTTACACAGGTCAACGGCATCGTCGATGTAACTTGTGAAAGTTTCACCGTGATGCTGCGCACGCCCCTGTAAGCGTTGTTCTGCGCGAAGTTTGCGCACAGCGGGGCACCCGAACACTTCTGCAAAACTTGTTTTGAATGTGCGCCATGTTGCGAAATCGCGTTCGCGGTTTCAGAACCAAAGGTTCACGACGCCGGTTAAGTAAAACAGCACATTCTGCAACTTGGTGACGTCGGCCCACTTGTTACGCTGGCTCACCCGTTCGTAAGATGACAGCCAATCCTCCACGTCATGTTCATCGGTGCCGCTAAAGATGGCAGGATCATCATCAGCCTGGTTACGCCCACTGCAGGGCAAAGGCCTCTCGCATACTTCTCCAACAACTCCGGTCATGTACTAATTGCGGCCATGCCATGCCTTTTGTTGTGTTCATATAGGAGGTTGTGGCCAAGTACTGCACCAGGGTGGCCAATCCTGCTCTGGTGAGGGAGTGCGTTACCGGTTCTGGTCACCGGGATCAGGCCACACTCCAGGCCTGTTTGTGCAATTTTATCAACACGCTGATTTTTTTTTAATCAGGTGGAAAATTGCCGGCACCGGGATTCGAACCACGGACCTCTTGCACGCGAGGCGGGTGTTCTACCTCTACGCCACCGCTGGCAACGGTCATCGTTTGTGGTGCAACGCACCAGAAACGATGACTGCCGGAGGCTGTGGTGCATCTTCCTGTGTGGTTTCGTCAGGCATGGTCGCAGCAGTCGGTAGCGCCCGGCTTCGGAGTTCCAGTTTCCGAGGCTACCCAGCAGTTCCACCAAATGAAATGGGTTTCATTGCAGCTAGTTCGAGAGATCGCAAGTAGCTCTTGTAAGCAACGAATGCCTCCCCTTTGATAAAAAAGTCGGCAGAGAGGCCTCCGGTAAATTTAATATCTTATATTGCGGCTCGCCTTTGATACGAAGGTTCAGCTCACAAAGCCGAAAGCAGTGGAGCCACGAGAGGTTGAACCTTATTGTTCGGACATTGAAGACCTTTCGGATGCTTCGAGACGCAAAGAACGCCGTGTTCCCACCAAAGAAAACTCGTACTCATGCCTGCTAGTTGGGGGAATGCAGTAAGCAGCGAGCCTGCTTTCAGTGAGCGACGCGTCATGGATCAAGGTACCAGCTGAGCGGAGGCAAGAATGCTGCGAGCCAAGACGCCAAGCGCGCGCTTCAACCGACTGCGGATTCCCTCTGCTGTCGGCGAAGGATTTCTCGAAAAAAAAAAGAAAAAGAACGGTGCGTCCGTCAGTTGAGAGACCTAGACCGAATGCTGGTCGATAGGTTGCGCTACCCTAGGGATTGATGGGCCCCTGCCAACGTAATCTTTATCTGGAGACGCTGTAACTTGTCGGCCATTATTTTCACTTTGATAAATACCGCGTTAGTCGGGAAGCTTCATGAAGCACAAACCAAAGCACACGCCCACGCCCACATACATACGCACAATAAAATGCCCCCAAGAAGATATATCTCCCGGCATAAAGCAAAAGAAAATATAAAGTTAACAACTTCATGTGTAACCAGAAAACTGAAAAACAAAATTTACACAATTATATAATCATCTAGCATAGTTAAATGAGCGACTTTTGCGAAGAATTACTCAAATGGACCTGTGCTTACATTTGGGTGCACGATAAAAGACTCCAGATAGTTCAAATAATCATTAGTGTTCCACTATGGCGTCTATCATAAGTACAGTGTTGCTATAGGCACGTTAGGCCCCGTGAACCAATCAGAATAGACCCTCCTTAGCCGTCTGATATATAGTTTCAGACGTGAAAAGTTAAAGATATCCAGCGAGAAACGCCAAACATGCTTCTGCCATGCATTGGCATTATTACTTTAACGCGGTGTGACCAGCGGTGAATATAAATAAAACCTACTTCTTGACTCCACTGCGGAAACCAGGAAAAGAAATAAAGCGGCAATGCTGCCTTTCATATCTGGAAAACAGAAACATATAGAACAGATTGAGCGATGCGTAAGACAGCTGCAGAGTGACGTTGTTCGAGTACAATTTTTCACAGTGGCGATCCTGCGCAACAACGCCAACATGATCGAGCATTTGATAAATTGCGCTCCAGTAATAAGGACATAAGGGCAGCTTTTTTAAGAGACTCCTTCTTAGTTCCTTGCTGCGGTTTTGTAGGTATCTGTCACCCAAACTCTATCGACTGCGCGGGAGCACGTTGACGTGGAAATGCCGCGCTCTCAGGATTCTTTGAACACTTGCCACAAAATATATGCTCTTGTGTCAACTTAGAAATATAATGTCTGATTCGGACCACACATTCTGCACCCTTTTGACACCCTTAACGTTCCTGATTATCTAATCAGCCCCGGTGGACCCTGGCGTTTGACTTAAGGCTGCGCGCTACGTGTGCTCTTATTCACTCACCTGATTTATAACGTAGGCGCTTAGTAAAAAGCCATTTAAACGGGCGGAAATCCCCAGTTCGAGGTCGTTCGACTGTAGCAAAAGCATTTGCACTTTCCAAATGACTGGGGGAAATGTACTGCGGACTACTAATCAACCAGAAATAGCCAATTGACGTCATATAACCTGTATAAAATACAGAGGACCCTTTCTTTCTCTTGTGGATGGCGACCCTTCCAAAGATCAGACAGCTGCTGATCATGAAGAAAAGAAACGACCACAAAGAATGGACACTTCATTTCATTTTTTTCATTTATTTCATTTCATTTATTGAACCCTCAGGGCCAAAGGCATTAAAGAGGGGAGTGGTTACAAAACAGAAATACATAAATAAATACAATGCATATTACAGAACAAGTATTATCATCTTCCTGTTATACAATGTTAGCTAGTGCAGAACGAAAATGCTGGTTATCAATTATGTTGACTATATCTGCGGGAAGGCGGTTCCATTCGCGTGATGTGCGAGGCAAGAAAGACTGAAATGCAGTTTTAGTGTTACATGTTTCAATGCCAACTTTGTGACGATGGTCAATGCGGTTTGACACGTATCTGGGGGACGAAATGAGAGAATCGCGTAGCATGGGGTGATGGTATAGTTTATGAAAAAGGCTCAAACGAATTGTCTGCCGGCGGGATGCTAGAAGAGGTAAAGAAAGATTAGCTTTCATGCTTGTTACACTTGCGGTACGGTTAAAGTTGGACAGGATAAAACGAGCAGCGTTATTTTGAACCAGCTCAAGTAAAGTTATCAGTTTTTCATGATGCGGATCCCATATCGCGGCGGCATATTCCAAATTAGAACGTATTAGTGTTTTATAAAGCAGTAATTTCAAAGAAGATGGAGTTTTGGAAAAGTTACGGCGCACGTAGCCCAACATGCGGTTAGCTTTGTTAGTAATGTATTCAATATGGCGCGTCCAGTTAAGATCAGCAGAAATATGAACACCCAGGTATTTATATGAAGTAACCGCTTCTAACGCAACGTTATTTAGGTAGTATACAGGTGGAGAGTTGGCACTTCTTGATATTCGCATAATTTTGCACTTATTAGTATTAAGTTCCATAAGCCATTCATTACTCCAAAGAGAAATGTTAGAGAGGTCACGCTGAAGAATGTTAGCATCGTCGGGGGATTTTATTTCGCGGAAAATAACACAGTCATCAGCAAACAAAAGAATGTTAGATGATACAATGGAAGGGAGATCATTGATGTAAATAAGAAATAAAAGGGGTCCAAGCACTGACCCTTGTGGCACGCCCGAGTAAACTTCGCTGAAAGGGGAGTTAAAATTATTAGCGTAAACGAACTGCGATCGGTTAAGAAGAAAGTATTCAATCCATTTCAGAACATTGTAGTCGATATTCAGTTGGGTTAGCTTTAAAAATAATAAGCGGTGACATACCTTGTCGAATGCTTTCGAGTAATCTAGGAAAATGCAGTCAGCTTCTGATGCGCGATCTAAAATATGGTGAAGTTTGATAGTGAAACTGGCAAGTTGTGTTTCGCAAGAAAATGACCTACGAAAACCATGCTGTGCGGGTGTAAAAAATGAATTAGACTCGAGAAAGTTCACAAGGTTAGTGAAGATTACATGTTCTAATAGTTTGCAACAAGTACTAGTGAGCGAGATGGGGCGATAATTTATAGGGGATGTTCTACTTCCTGACTTGAATAATGGAACCACCTTCCCGACTTTCCATTGTGTTGGCAGAGTGGAACTATCGAGAGTCTGCTGAAATAACTTTGTTAGTATTAAGGAACTGTAGACAATTGTGTTTTTTAAAAACTTAGCATGAATGCAGTCAAAACCGGGCGATGAATGAAATTTTAGGGCATCAATAAGTTTAGCAACGCCAGAGGAATCGATGAAAATTTGAGGCATAGTTGGGAAATTATACCGGAGTGGAACGGGATGTTTGGTGTTTGATGTGCGCGAGAAGTTGAGAACAAAGGTTTCGTTAAGTTCTGATGCACATAAATGAGCCGGAATAGGGTCACCTGACGCGTCAGTTAAGTTAATAGATTCTTCGGTATGCGGGTTGATGACGCGCCAAAATTTTTTAATATTGGTAGATAGCATCGAAGGTAAAGTGTTAGAGAGGAAGTTATCTTTTGCTTGCTTAAGCGCAGTTACATACGCATCAGCGGCAGTCTTGTATGCCGCCCAGTGTGCGTTACATTGCGATAGCCTGGCTGTACGATAACGGCGCTTTTTTCTGTTAGATAGGCGTCTTATATGGGCGGTATACCATGGGGCTTGAGGATTAGAAGTGATGGTGCGTCTGGGAACATATTTTTGAGTTAGTTCGTGAACTTTGGCCGTGAACATATCCCAGTTAGCTTGCACAGAGCGTTCGTAAAAGTTTCTGAAGAAGTTTTGAGTAAAAACTGATAATTCATTGTTAATGGCATCGAAGTCTGCTCTAATATAATCTAGTATGGTCTTTTTCTTTCTTGCAGGTTTAGGACAGGCAGTGTTAATGTTGAAAATGAGCAAAGAGTGATCACTTATGTTAGGTAAATAGGTGATGGCTGAAGCAAAGTCGGCTCGATTGGTTAGGATCAAATCTAAAGTGTTGGCTGTGTTGACAGAGATTCTGGTAGCGTTAGTGACTAATTGGGTAAGTGAAAAAATAGAGCATAAATCAAGAAAATCGCTGGCATCGGATGAAAATGGAGATAGGGTGGGAGGCTGGGTAACCCAAGAAATACTCGGAAAGTTAAAATCACCTAGTAAAAACAAGGAAGCCGATGGAAATCTAGTGTGTATTATGTTAAGTTCGTCATGTAGGTCGTTAATAAACGAGCGTGGAGAAGAAGGAGGACGATAGCATACGCCGAATATTATTTTCTGATGGTCAAGAGTAACTGATGCCCAGACAGTTTCCAAGACGCTATTAGTGTAGATGCATGATGACGGTATGTCTTTCGAAATAGCAAGGAGTACGCCGCCTCCCCGTTGATTAGTTCGGTCATTGCGATATACTGCGAAGCGGTGTGCGTTGTGAAAGAGTTCATTATCGTGAATTTGAGATGATAGCCAAGTTTCAGTAAGTACGATGATATGCGCAGAACAGGTGTCGATTGCCGATGAAAGAGAAAGAAAAGTTTTCTTATTCAAGATACTTCTGATGTTAGTATACAGAATCGTAACATCAGATGGCGATGATGAATGACCACTGCCCCTCTCGCGCCCCTAGGACGCCCCATGTGACGAAGCGCTTGATCCTTGGGGCGCGTGTTTGGATGGCTGCTCGATTTCATCGATTGTGTCGTTAGAAGGATTGTACATGAAGCATTTGCCGCGTATGTATAGCTTATTGTAGCGAAGGCGAAATTTGGGTGATCCCGGATGGCCAATTCCAAATTCGGTAAGTTTTCGTCTCGCAGTTCGAGTGGCGGGTGAAAAATCTTCGCTTATTGAAATTTTGTGTTCCTTGAAATCATTGCGATGTGATAGGATTAGTTCTTTTATTTTGTAGTTGGTAAACTTCGCAATGATGGGTCTGCATTTATTAGCGGAGAATACCCCTAAACGATGGACACGCTGAAATGGGTCATTTGGTAGCGAGTCAAGAACCTTCGTTAGTGCATTGGTCAGTGCGCTTTCAGTTTGTTGCCAAGTTTCAGATGAATCTGTTAGTCCATGGAAAATCAAATTATCGCGGCGTGATCTGTCCTCCATATCATCTAGGCGCTTTCGTAAAAATTTATTTTGTACAGTTAAGCTTTCAATACATTCTTGCATGCCTGCAAACTCATGGCTGAAGGTATCAAAAACTTTCCCTTTCTCTTCTAGTTCATCCAGGCGCTTCTGAACGTTAGTTATTTTTGTTTCGATGCTTTTCTGCCCAGCCTTAATGGATTTAATGTCTGCGGTCAGCTCATGTTGTGCCTTCGAACTTTGTAAGGAGCGGGAGTGAACATCTTTGAGCAGTTGAAAAATTACGGTCATCTGTTCTGCAGGGTCTTCAGGGAGTGATTCAATTTCTAATAGGGATTCGGATCGAGTGGTGGGGCCAGGGTTCGTTTCTATGTCACCGGAGCACAAGAGTAGGAAAGCCATAGAAAAGCAATCATGCACAGTTTCACACAGCACCCCTGGGCACGGGAACAGCAATAAGCAGATGTCGTCGCTTTTCTTAGCGTACAAGGAAAACGTACACACCTGCATCGGAGCAAAGCGAAAATCAGGAGCCATGCTTCTTGCAATGTTCCCGTGCCCACTGAATCCGAGGACGGAGTGGCCACAGCTTAAATTCCTTGCGGGCGATGATGCAGTCGTCGATGGGGTTGAACGGCCGAAGGCGAGCGATTCCATCGGGTGCGCAGGGATGAAATATTTGTTGAAAGGGCCACGGTCAGGCGGTGGCGGTGGTAGCATCTGAGCTGATGGGCATGAGGGAGATAGCGATTCCGGTATCAGCCAGGTGAAGAAGAGCGTCAGTGTAACCTGCATCGGAGCAAAGCGAAAATCAGGAGCCATGCTTCTTGCAATGTTCCCGTGCCCACTGAATCCGAGGACGGAGTGGCCACAGCTTAAATTCCTTGCGGGCGATGATGCAGTCGTCGATGGGGTTGAACGGCCGAAGGCGAGCGATTCCATCGGGTGCGCAGGGATGAAATATTTGTTGAAAGGGCCACGGTCAGGCGGTGGCGGTGGTAGCATCTGAGCTGATGGGCATGAGGGAGATAGCGATTCCGGTATCAGCCAGGTGAAGAAGAGCGTCAGTGTAACCTGCATCGGAGCAAAGCGAAAATCAGGAGCCATGCTTCTTGCAATGTTCCCGTGCCCACTCTTCATAACCCCTTAATGAAGAGAACTGCGCATTGTACAGTGCTCATGGAATGAAACGCGTCTATTTAGGGCTAACTAATGCGCATACTTTCGTTCCCACCGGCTGCGGTTCCTATCGCATCGACGTAATTTTGGCGCGTGCACTTAGATCGAAGTCCGCGTCGCCTTTGGTGACCACATTCATGGTGACATGACATTGTACTCTCGAGTACTTTGCACATATGCGGGGTTATACTAAAGGCTGCCTGTCGCATTTCATTCCGTGAGCACTGTACATGCGATGTGTTGTGTTTTATTCGACCGGTTGACAAACAAGAGAGAAAAAAAAACTTCGTTTACATAGCTACACATCAGGGATGTGTTCTTCATGAACAGCGTCGGAGCAATACTGCCAGAAATTATCGAAACCCTTGCTGAACTTTTCCCTTAAGCATAGGGAAGCTGTAAAATAACAGAACAGCCATGTCGTGCTTTATGTCCGCCCAGACCAAGTCGTGTGTGCACAAGATGAGCAACTTCTTGCGTATGGAGGTAACGCGTTTATTAGAAGCAGGTTCTCCACGTGTTGCCGTAGCCGTACTTTCAGAACACATGAAAAAGTGCGTCGTGTTTTACAGTTCACACATATTTACAGACGAAATCTCAGAGCAAGAAGAAGGAAATCGTAGGTATACATTACATTTACTCTCTATACAGTACTTAAGGAAGACTCCTTACTTAAGAAAGTAGGGAGTCGACAGGAGTCAACGCTGCGTTTATGGCTCATAAGTTTGGAAAGATTTGCGTCGCCGTGCCGAGAAAAAAAGACCAGTTGAACAGGAAGGAAAGACTTGATAGGTGCAGTGCAATTTATGCCAACAAGTTCACAGAATGCCGTACGGGCGCAGTCTATGGTTCCTTTTAAGGAGGGATGGTAGGCAGAGCAGACCGTTTTGTAATTTTCTCGAGGTCCACTGAATGACACTTTAAAACTTCCATTTGTTCAGTAAACGCATTTGTGATTACGCACACTAAGCTTTGTTTGAAAATATTGAGAAGCGTTTCAACTATAACCTTTTATATTTACCCATATTAGCACTTTCGTTAGCGGACATTCAACTATGACTAAAGCAATCAGTGCGCTGAAATTGTTGCCAAATATTGCTTACAAAGTGATTTTTTACTGAATTAAAGAAATAACATTCACATTATAACTCACTTCAAAACAAGATTTCTAACCTTGATAATTTGGCAAGGAAATTGTATTTATTTAAAATAATAGACTTCAGGTAACAAGATCGATTTAGTTAAGTAGATGCCTAAGACAAATTTCAACAAGTGAGCAAAATCTCGGGCTGAAAATTTAGTTGATTACGTAGGTAATGTTGCATTCGTCTGCGAAAACAGTGTTTTCCAGAAATCGCGTTTAAGCGTTTAAGTGTTCAGTTGTGAAGCGTCAAGTTCAAAATTCACCATTGTCATAATTCGCCACATCATTTATCAGTCGTTGCTTTGCAAAATACTTCTTGGCCATTACTCTAGCTTTTCTCTTTCGATCGCTTTAAAGTAGTTGAGCGAGACACCAGCGATCTTCATGTAGCTCGCCCATGTAACCAGTGTTGCCATATTTTTTTAACCGTGTCGCAAAATTGAGACCAAAAAGTCGCTAAATTTTGACTAAATCTTGTAAGGTCGATAAAATTGTCGCTAAAGCATCGGAGTAAATTTAGGTAACGTAGGCGGTTTGGAACACTAATGCGCGCTAGCATGGCGTAAATAATTTACCGAAACTTACCATATTTGTCTATTGTCCGAGTGACTAAGCAATAAATTGAAAATTTACGATCAGTGTTTAGTGGGCATATACTTTACTATTATACCACCATAACAACAGACGATGGCAGTTTGACTTCGGCATATACCCTAAGATTGTGAGTTTCTGGTTCAGTGCAACACACACAAAAAAATCTGATTGTTTTAGCACGAAAGTGCACTTGGTCCACATTATATCTGAGAATTTTTCAGTTTTCGGCATTCTTGGAAGGATAGCAAAATTCTGCAAGACGCTCAAGGTGACATGTTAATACAACGATGAATATCATCTGGCCTTTATACATGTCAAATACTACGCTTCCGTCCCTTGTTTTACCTGTAGGCTCTGCGCAGCGCTGGTTTGTCCAAAACCCATGCGATAAGGAAACATTGTGTTCAGGCTCGCGTCAGCGAACCCAACTGCTCCTATGTTCACGTCTTCCTATATAAGTTTATCTTATTATCCAGCTCTTACGTTCTAAACCTCACAAAAAAATTTTTATATGTCCGAAAGTTGAACTTATTTACTTAAAATGCAGAACCAAGAGCGTTTAATGGCCCATTCAAATCGATTTCATGAGATGTAAAAAAAGAAACATGCATTTTGTGAGTGAGCGCACTGTAAATCCTGTTAGGCAACCATTGCTTCATCGTGATCAAAGAATCTACGCGTCAGGCAGCCAATTTCGGCCGCTCGCATGTCACATTGAATAATAAAGGGTGCTTCTAGAAGGCCATTTTCGAAGAAAATTTTCTTATTTCGAAGCCGCTAAAACGTTGTCAATTGTTCTGTCGGCTCACTAAAGAAAGGTCGTCTGTCGCTAAATAAAAATATTTGTCGCTAGACAAAGAAGAAATGCGCTAAATCTAGCGACAAGATTGCTAAAATGGCTACACTGCTCGTCAGCGCGGCTCGACCACGTTGTTGTCGCAGAGCGCCATTTTCGCAGAATCTGCACCTTTTTCTTCAGCTTTGATGACAAATGAGGCATCTGTGTCTTCTGTGGGTTGCAGTAAAACAAATTCTTTTGGGTAAATTTTTTTTACATTTGAGCTACGGTAACAAAATCGCTGGTGCACAAAGAACAATGATGAATAATTCCATTTTCGCTGAAGCTTCCCAGCTACGAAAACTAAAAATTAGTTTCTAAGCCTGAAATCCTAATTTGAAAGCAAGAAAAGGAACTTTTTTACATGGTTCCAGCTTTTTTGAAGAAGGAGGTGTGTCAGTCTACCACGAAGCCAGGCTGAATTTTATAAGGGTGATGTAACTTTGGTGCGATCTTTGATGTACTCCCTTAGGCGTGAGAATTGGAGAATATATTACTAATGAAATGAAGCATCTTTTGGTATCAGAATTGGAGAAGCGTTATTTCGAAGGTAATTGCCTCCTATCACCCCGTAAACGTGGTCGCTTTTATGTGAGGCAGACAGGGAAATAAGACGGCGAGTTGAGATAGTTGATTGATGTTCATATTTGAAGATTGTAGCGCACCTAAGACGCGGACACAGAAAGCAAGTAGACACGATAGCGCTTGACTCCCAAATAATGCATTGTTTGACAGAAAAATGCTTATAAAGCTGTTACTGCATTTTCGCGCATGCGTAGCAAAGCAAGATGAGACATTCACGACATGAGCGCCAAGACCCCAGACCCCTAAACATTCTGTTGCAATTGTTGCCTATCTAGATACGCATACTCTCTATCGTGCAGCGTAATGGTTATGTGACTGACACAATCGCTACCCCTTGTTCATATATGGTATGCCTCGACTATTTCGTGAGTTACGGCGGTGGTGGTAATGTTTATTGAAAGTGGGAAGGGGAAAGGTGGGAGGTGGCTGAGGGATCGGGCTCAAGTAAGGCCCTAGGCCTGCTTGGCCTTCTCCGCCCAGTCCACCAGCTCAAGCTGTCGGTCGATGTCCCCGGACCTGAGCAAGACTGTCCAGTCAGTCTCGCTGCTGACGGGCGGATGAGAGAGCGGGAGCGAGGTGCATTCCGACGGCGGGTGTATACCCGCCATTTCTACAGTTTCTGCATTGCAGGGATATATGTGTATAGCCTGTGGATTTTAAGGATTGCAAGGAGGTTTATTGGACTAGTCCAACAAACGGGCGGTAGCTAGGAACAGTACGCAAGGAGAACAAGATGGTGGTGTTCGAGCGCCGATCTCGTGCCCTCCGCTCTTGATGATGATCGGGATGTCACTCTCTTCCTTTCTTCATTACAATTGCCCCCGTCGAGAAAGGTGGAGCCATCCTGGCGATCTAACAGGTAGGGACAAGAGGGTCGAAGTACGGCTTGAGGCGGTCTACGTGAACAACATCACATGCCCGTCGACGACGGTCGCCATGCAGCATAAGAGGTTCAACGACGTAGTTTACGGGGGAACTACGCTCGACGACGCGGTAGGGACCATGATAATTTGGGAGTAGTTTGGACGACAAGCCAGGGGCGCAGGGTGGTACCAGCAGCCACACAAGTTCTCCAGGAGCGAATGTTGCGGCAGGAGAGTGGTCATCATCGCGGGAATGTTTCTGGCGTTGTTGGTCGGCCGTAGTAAAGCGCTTGGCTAGTTGTCGGCAATATTCAGCGTAACGGGCGGCTTCCGACACGGGTGTGCACTCTGAGGTATCTGGTGCGTATGGCAGCAACGTGTCTATAGTGTGCGTCGGCTGGCGACCGTACAGAAGGAAGAAGGGGGAAAACCCGGTTGTGACTTGCGCAGCGGTGTTATACGCGTATGTCGCAAATGGAAGAACCAGGTCCCAGTTTGAGTGATTAGATGCAACATGTGTCGCAAGCATGTCGGCCAGTGTCCGATTAAGCCACTCAGCGAGACGGTTCGTCTGAGGGTGGCAGGCAGTACACGTCCGATGTACAATGTTGAACTGGTGGAGAAGTGCTTGAATTACATCAGAGAGAAATACGCGACCACGGTCACTGAGGAGTTCGCGACGAGGACCGTGTCGAAGCACAAAACGCTTGAGGATAAAAAAGGCGACATCCTGTGCTGTCGCCGTGGGAAGAGCAGCGTTTTCGGCGTATTGTGTAAGGTGGTGGACAGCAATGATAGCCCATCGGTTTCCCGCCGTGGTCAAAGGTAAAGGTCCATAAAGGTCAATTCCAACGCGGTCGACTGGGCGGTCTGGGCATGGAAGGGGCTGTAATGAACCTGCGGCAGGATGCGGTGGCTTTTTTCGTCGCTCACACTCGTGGAAGCCGCGAATGAACTTGCGGACAAAGCGAAACATTTCGCGCGAGTAGTACCTTTTCCGTAAGCGTTCATAGGTCTTGAAGACACCGCCGTGAGCACACTGCGGGTCGGAGGGAAAGGACGCGCAGATTGTTTGCGCAGCGTTCGGGGTATAACTAGGAGCCACTACCTACCATCTGGCGAGTAGTTGCGCCGGTACAAGAGGCCATCACGGATGTTGAAGCGCGAAGCTTGGCGTCGCAGTGTTTGAGTGGTCGAAAGGGTGGATGCCTCGGATAAAATGTTAAGAAGCGAAGCGATCCAGGGATCATGGCGCTCTGCAGAGGATACGGTGGTGACGTCAAGAGCTGACAATGGGTGGTTTATAGTGGATATGGACGCAGTTTCGGTGGATAGTGGTGACCGCGACAGTGCATCAGCATCGGCATGCTTGGTTCCGGAACGATATATAACACGGATATCAAACTCTTGAAGTCGAAGAGCCCAGCGGGCAAGGCGACCTGACGGATCCTTCAAAGAAGACAACCAACATAATGCATGATGGTCCGTAACTACATCAAACGTGCGGTCATATAAGTAAGGGCGGAACTTGACAAGCGCCCAGACTATTGCCACGCATTCTTTCTCGGTGCCGCTATTGTTTGACTCAGCCTTGGTGAGCGTTCTGCTGGCGTATGCGACGACATACTCTGCGAACCCAGGCTTTCGTTGTGCGAGAACAGCACCGAGGCCGACACCGCTGGCGTCTGTGTGCACCTCAGTTGCGGCCGTAAGATCGTAGTGGCGCAGTATAGGTGGTGATGTCAGGAGACGGCGAAGGGTGGAGAAGGCTTGGTCACACTCTGAAGACCCTGACGAGAGATTGGAGGCGCTGCTTAAAAGTTGGGTCAAAGGCGCAATTATAGAGGCGAAGTTGCGCACAAACCGATGACAGTAGGAGTATAGCCACAGAACACCTATACAAACTTAGAGAAGGGAAACTGTACCTTCCGCAGTGCTACGGAAATAAGCGTAGCGGTGGCGTCGTGAACTAAAGTATGTGACCACGGGTGGCGCTGTACAACAGGAAACGGAAACGGGGTTTTGTACAGTATGGTCGCTTTACCTACTGGGTTCTGGCTGATGCGCATCGATCGTGCTCCCGCCAGTTAGGTTGCTGTGTGGCAAGCGTAGCGCCTACATACGTATGTAGGCGCTACGTTTGCCACACAGCAACCAAACTGGCGGGAGCACGATCAAGGCGCAGCAGAATATATGTAGCGCTGAGTCATATCGAGTTAAGGCACACTCTGAACTGATTTTTAAGGGCATCCCGAGCGGTTTTTCGTTACGCCGCCGTTACCCCGAGTTGTGCCGCCGCGCTCCAGCTGTTGCATTTCGTGTAGGGCTACTGACAGAGTGCGGTTTCCAGGTGGCACGATGGCCTCGACTGGAATAAACGCACACACCAAAGATTGAGTAAGCTTGAAAATATTTTATTTGCATTTTACAAGTACAACAAAAAGCACACGTCTACGGATCCACACAAACGCGGTTACATAGTCAAGAACATAGTCAAGAAATGGCTCATTAATAAGGGTAGCACAGACGCACAAGAAAGAAGACCTAAGCTACAAAACGTACAGTCGGCTGCTAAACATAACTTCCCTGTCACCGCGTGTCACTTTTATACAGCATCTTTAGAGCACTACCAGGCCGGGTAATTTGGCGAAAAGAACGCAACAGCTTACGGCCGTCAGCTGCCTCTTCCTTACGGGTGTCATAATTATCCTAATCTCCGCATCAACGTCGTGCAAGTCCGCATACAGGTATCTGTATCTGAACCACATATGCCAGCTTAATACATGTGTAGTGAAATTATGATAACCACTGCGTCTTATCAAACGTATTGGTTTTGCAAATGCGCATTACAGCTGACGGAACGACATACTGTAAGTGAAGCACAAGAGAACAAGGACAAAAGGAGGATGCAACACTTGAAGAAGAAGTGAAGAATTAGAAGGCGTACAGCAAACAAGCGATGACGGAGAACACACAATGATGCATCGGGTGTTCTGTGACATCGGTTTGCGTACTTACGGTGTTATGGAGATTAACGGCATAAAAACGTACCTTCAAGCGTATTCCGTCAACCTCCGCCGCATTCATTATGATAATCAACGCCTAAACAAAATGAGGCACTATTTTTTGCCAAGAGTAGACCTCTTTACAGCAAGTCTGTGTAATGACTCGCAGACGAAACCAGCATGCTTTCGAAAATGTTTTACCGCCGTAGTATTCGAACGCCAACGGCCAGGAAACACATCGATACCAATAGGCTGTCGGCTGTCGGTGGTTAATAAAGTACAAAAACCTTGACGCTATGACTAAAAAGCAGCTTCAACAATCAAATTTAAAAAAAAATCAACTGCCTATTTGCCTGAGGTAAAAAAACATCCTTAGACATCTCGATTGTTCATGTCAATGGTTTGTGTAAATTAAAAAAATCAGCATGTTCAGCGCCCCTAGCAGAGAAAGCACCAATTAAAGTATTCGACCAAATTACAGCAGCTCCACTTGCGCGCTTACGCTGAAACGCGCCTCGATTGATTTTTCGCCCTCTGTGGCCATTTGTTGAACTTGAGAGTGTGCGGGGCCTGGTATAGCCCTATGAAGCTTCGTAACTGCTTTAGAGCCATCGGTTTTGGGAAGTCGGTCACGGCACATAGTTTAGCCGGGTCCGGAAGCACACCGTCTTTTGATACGACGTGACCGAGAATTGTAAGTTTTCGCGCAACAAAGCGGCACTTCTTGAGATTTAGTTGCAGCTGAGCGGTCTTCATACAAGTCAGGACATAGTATAGGCGTTCGAGATGGTTTACGAAATCTGTCGCAGAGACAACAATGTCGTCGAGATAGCAGAGACACATGTGCCACTTCAAACCCCGCAGAACCGAGTCCATCATGCGCTCGAAGGTGGCTGGCACACTGCAGAGGCCGAAAGGCATGACATTGAATTCATATAGACCGTCAGGCGTGACAAAGGTTGTCTTTGAACGGTCGGCCTCTGCTAAAGGCACCTGCCAATACCTGGAACGCAAATCTAACGACGAAAAAAACTCGGCACCTTGTAGGCAATCAAGGGCATCGTCAATTCTGGGTAAAGGGCACACGTCTCTTCGAGTGACCTTGTTTAGGCGCCGGTAATCCACGCAGAAGCGAATCGATCCATCCTTTTTTTTAAACGAGAACCACAGGAGATAACCACAGAGTTTGTGAAGGGCGAATAACGTCGCGTTTAAGCATATCGTCAACCTGGTCGGTAATAACTTGACGTTCTGCTGTGGAGACACGGTAAGGGCATTGTCGCACTGGCGAGTTGGAGCCGGTGTCGGTGTAGTGAACAATGGTAGAAGTACGGCCAAGGGCACGTTGGGCAACATCGAAAGAGTCGCGGAACTGGTTGAGCAGCTGGAGAAGAGCAGAGCTTTCAAATGGTGACAGTCCGTCTGCGATCGACGAATCGAATAGGTCGGCAGCTGGTACACCAGAAGGATTAAGAGCGCTGACGACGTCGAGGTCGCGTCGAGCTGAATCTTGCTCCACGGAAAAAATTTTGCCGATATCAATGCATATATGATATCAATGATATGATATCAATGCACGCATCCAAGGGATTCATCTTTAAGCAGTTTGATGGGATACGGAAGAGGATTTGTGAGGCAGAGAGCGCTTGTTCCATTCGAAATGGAGAGGGTCGAATAAGGCAGAAGAAGTGGCTTCCGACTTAGAAGGAGGCGTGATGGTTCAAAGAATGCAGCTTCCTCACATAAGCTGTTGCAGAACACGGGGAGCAAAACAGCTGCTGTCGGCGGAATTTCTGTGTCTTCTGTTACGACTAGTTTGTGTGCGGCTTGATGAGCGGGGTTGTAGGACTGGTCACACAGCGGGAAGAGCTCAAGTTCAGATCTGGCACAATCAATAACGGGGTGGATTATACGATAGAAAGTCCCACCCAAGTATGACGTCGTGCGAGCAAGATGAAAGGACTATAAACTCAACAATGTAGTGCTCGTTAGCGATAATAAGACGAGCAGTGCAGGCAGCTATAAGCCGAACAGGGTCTCCATTCGCTGTACGTAAGGGCATCATCTCAAGAGGTGTGGTCACCTTCCGAAGCTTCCGGAAAAGTGTGGCCTCTATAACAGAAACGGCTGCACCGGTATCGACAAAAGCATATGCACGGGTGCCTCCTACAAAAACTTCGACAATATTCGACGGCAAAGTTCGAGGACTTGAGCATTTCGACAGCGCAGTTCTTGCCTCACGAACTTCGGGGGCTAGTTTCCCTCATTTTCAGGGGCTGGTCGACTAAGCATGGGCGACAAGGAGCGGCGACGGGGTGAAGGTGAGCGACGAGACGTGGGTTGCAGATAGTCACGTGAAGACGTGCTTGTTTGGGGACCCGGACTTTCATAACGAGAGCGGGGACGATCCATGTAGTTCAGTGAACGGGCGTCTGAGTATCCTAGTGCGCGACGGCGGCAGAATCGGGCGATATGACCAGTGCCACCGCATGCAAAACAGGTCGGCCTGTTGTCGCGCGTTCGCCAAGGATTTCCAGTGATGGGAGCAGCCCATGTCACGGATAGCGGAATCGGGGCTGCAGCATAGGGCACACCATGGGGCGGTGATGGTTGTTGAAGCTGCTGCCGCTTTACTACGTCAGCGTAACTAAGAGGCGAGGTGACAGGTTGCTCTTGAATGGGCACCGGGATGGCCTCGGAAATCTGCTCTTGAATGACGCGTCGAAGCACGGGAGCCAACGAGATTTGTCGCTGCAGTTGCTGCTGCTGTGGGAGCTCCTGACGCTGAGCAAACGGCAGGAGAGACAACTGACGGGCCACCTCCTCACGCACAAATTTCTTTATTTATACGAGAAGGCATGACTGGTCAGGCATGATGTGCAGTGCAGCGAGTGGTTGATTGTGCGTCTGAGATGAACGTCGGGTGAGAGCCCGCTGCCTTCTCAATTCGTCATAGCTGTGGCAAAGAGTTAGCACTTCAGACGCAGTGCCAGGGGACTTCGCAAGAAGCATTTGAAAGACATCGTCGTTGACACCCTTCATAATATGCTGTATTTTGGCAATTTCGCTCATTGGGAGCCATCGGCGCGCCTGCGGAGATCGATTATGTCCTGAATATAGGCGGCAAAATTTCATTTGGTTCCTGTGCCCGCGTGCGCAGCCGTTGTTCGGTGCGTAACTTCCGCTCGGCAGGGCGAGCGAAAACGGCAGATATTGGCTCCTTGAAAGCGGACCATTTCTCAAATTCCGATTCGTGGTTCGTATACCACAGATTCGCCACGCCAGCCAGGTAAAAGTTCGCGGTGCTCAACTTGGCAGCGTCATCCCACTTGTTCGGTCCACTAACTTTTTCGTAGGGCGACAGCCAGTCCTCGACGTCCTGGTCTTCCGTACCCGAAAATACCGGGGGGTCTCGCTGGCGAACCGTGCCAGTCCAAACGGCGGCCTGGAGAGGTGACGGCGGTTGGGCAGCGTCAGCTTGCATGGTTGGGTGCAACGTGCGGGATCCGAGTTCCAGGTTGCCGGCGATGTGCTTCCCCAGCACGATCCACCAAATGTAAGGACGTTTATTGGACGAGTCCAATAAACGGGCGGTAGCTCGGAACAGTACGCAAGAACAAGATGGCGGTGTTCGAGCGCCGATCTCGTGCCTCCGCTCTTGATGATGATCGGTATGTCACTCTCTTCCTTTCTTCATTACAGGATGCCTAGTGTTCTCTAAGTCGATCGCTTACGCATATGCCTGATTGCTCGACATATATTTTACTGCAAGGAAAGAGGATAAGGCAAACCATCGCCACTCTGCGTTCTGATGATTAAGAGAAACGTGCCTTGGTTTTATCACCTTGTTAACGTGCGGGCGGATACGCGCTAGCTTATTCCTTGCCGTCCTTGCCGTCAACGTCGTACATACTTGCAATATTTTTCAAATTATGTGTCAGCTTGTGAACATAAGGGATGAATGCCATTTTTCTTCCCATTTCATTTGGCGGTTGCTTCAGGGCGTTGCACCAACAAGAGGTTTACTCTTCCAGCGTCACTGGCGCACCGGTACGTCCTCGCGTTTCTGTCCCGCCATGTTCCCATGTTCGCCATGTGTCTATGGTCGGATAAGAATGCGAGGACCACACCGAGAGAATTTGCCATTATCCGTGTAATTTTTTTTTCGTTCTTGCACAGCCAAAGGTAATTCGTTGTGTTCGTTTTATACAATAGCAGAAAAAAAGGAACCCGACGCTAAAGATGCGTCACCTCAAGAAAAAGAAGGACATAAAGCTTCATTAACAGGTAGAACACGTACACCCTTTTGCTAAGCTTTCGCGATTTCAAATGCACTGCTAAAATTTCAGACAGTGTAGTCGTTAGTTGTGTTTATACACAAAAACGAAAAATCGCATCGTATGGTTGAGGCATGGCATATAATTAATAGAGGCAGCAGATGTGTGAGTCAGCCCTGAATTATGTTGCACAAAGAGAAGTTGTCATGCCTAAGCGGTTATCGTTCGCTGAGGCTTAGGCACATACTTGTAAAGACATACAGCAAGGTGCTGCCTTCTTTCTTTTTCTCTTCTTTCGTTTCTGGCACTATGCGACAGTTCAGTTGATAGTCGGTCTTTGCGTTGTCTTACACGCCGTGCTTGCTTAGTGGCTATGGTGTTGGGCTGCGAAGCACGAGGTCGCGGGATCGAATCCCGGCCAAGGCGGCCATATTTCGATGGAAACACCCTTGTACTTACATTCAGGTGCACGCTAAAGGACCCCAGGTGGCCAAAACTAGTCGGGAGTCCCCCCCCTACTGCGTGCCTCATAAAGATATCGAGGTTTTGGTGCGTAAAATCCCATAATATTTTCTTTAAAAATCATAACGACTTTCACAACACGATATGGTTGCCGCGGCGAAGACCAATCCCGGATGGCTCTTACGTGAGAAAGATTCAGGAGCACATGCCTAGCTTTTTACGTGATAAATTATAAGGAGCACTTCTATAAGGAACAGTTCTTTTTAAAATTAAACAGACTAAAAAATAAAGGTATTCGCTTGTTATACATAACGTAATGTCGCCTGATATATTAAAAACAAACGTTAGTGCACTTGCGGCACTTATAGGGGCTTACTGATGAGGCCGACATTACTTGTATGAAAGATGGAAATAAGTAATTAGCCAATCACCAAGCTTCTGCTAATTATACTTTTCCTTGCTTAGTAAATCAATAGCTTTAGGAGTCAACATGACATTGTGAATAGTTTTCGGTGCAAGTCCAGTTAGTAGAAAATCAGGGGTTAATGCCAGTTTCAAAGTGCCTGTCTGCATAACTACGTCAAAATTTGTAACGCCCCATTTATTTTCCCGCAAACCCATTTATTTTCACAGTGGGTCAAAGCCGGGTGCAACTGCTATGCATTTCAAGGGGAAACGTTGCACGTCGATGCCTGGTAATCGCGGATTACTCAGGATTCATGCTAGGCAAATCACGTCGGGGATTTACTAGTTTTAGTTCTGAACTTGTAACACGTACCTTAGCGTTAATAACTATATGTTAATGAGTGATAAGTGTTAATTGAGTAACACAAGCTTGCGATTATCGCTGCAAGTAAAGTCTGCCTTATATATGATCAAGCCGGTGTTGTGAAATTGTGTTAGCTGTGACAGACGATTGAAAAAAAATTATTAAAGGGTAGGATAGTGAAGGTCATGAATTATTGGTTTGGGAAAACCGATAAAGAGTTTCTTGTAATCCTCCAACTCTTCCTTCTGGTTCTGTGACGGATACGAAAGCGAATCTACAGGAGCTACACAGACCTTTAATACTACTTTAATACTACAAGGTACGGCTGTAACTTGCTCAGTCTACATTGCGAGTGCTAGTTACGAACATTCAATTTAGCGACGTACTCACCCGAATATCTACTTCGGAACCAGTGGGCTTATGAGTGTGTTGATCCCAGAACAATGCTGTTAGCAAACGTGAAAACAGTTGTGCTGCGCCATTTAGCAGCTGTTTCTTGTCTCGAGTGAAAAAAAGAAGAGTACATTTCCTGTCTGTCCATTTATGTTGTAAGATAATTTGTAAAACAAATAGCGGCTGCAAAGAGAACGAATGAAAGCGTTTCGGGAATTGCACAACGTTAAAGGAAAATACGAAGCGTGCATGCCGTCTTATTGGTGAAGACGTCCTTACAAGATGAGGGTAGAGGGCCGAGTTTTGGAGCAAGCATTCAACATCGTCAGAGAACAACGGGGATGCAATATTGAGAGCAATGTTGAAAAAAAAAAGATGTAAAACACCGCCCTTGCACCCCGTACAGATCGTAAACAAGCGAAGCTGAAATGTGCGGCCCCGTTGCTTATGTTGACGTCGACGTTCTCGCTGCTCATCCTAGCGGGACCGAACCACCGGATCCACGGCCGACGTCGCCGCTGGCGATCTCGCTCGGCCGCGGCGTCGGCGGAGTAACGTTGCCGCGGTAGCGCCGCTTGCGCGAACTAGCTCGGTCGCACGAGCCGCCGGATCGGCCCGACATTGCCACTTGCGCTCCGCATCGCGGGTCGGATCTCCTGCCGGGGCGTTGGTGCGACGCCGACGAGATCTCCCCCGCTCTTGCTCTCGGCCCTGTTGCTCGTAGGCCAGCTGCTCCTCGGGAGAACGAACGATGCGCGACCGTCCCATTGCGAAGTCGGAGACTGCTGCGCGTGCGCTCTGCTGCGAGAGAGAAACGACGTCACTATCAGCGCAGCCAATGGCGCGCCGCACCTTCCGCCGGAGGGTTTCTGTGGTCGGACCGCGAGCGTTTCGCCAAGGCACACACAGCTTCGCTGTAAAAGGATTGCACTGGTCGTTGCTTCTGTGCATGTAGTTGAAGCAAAGAATTGACCGTTCAAGCTGTGCAAAGCCCTGCTGTTGTAATGTGACACTGCAACGGATAGCTACAAATTTAGTTATAAGCAGGATGATAAAGAAAACGTAAATGATTCCATCTTATTGTATTAGCTAACCTTTGGCGTTTGCTTATTCTTATAAGCTATATTTGAAAAGGAAATTTTAGTTCGCTTCCTACCAGTCGTGGTGAACGAAAACTGAAAAAAGAAGATGATACGGACACAAGAGACGTTGTCAAGCATTATCTTCACGCGCTTCACAAACACCCAGTCTCTTCCTGCGTCCGTAATTTACGCAGTGTTTTTTCCGCCATAACTTCGCACAAACTCACTGAGCTATCAGTATTAGTAAGTTTCTTTGCGTGCTGCAACTTTATTGCTTTTTATGCATCGCCAGCTGCTTCAGGGCCAGGAAGCTTTCCTCCATGCACGCATACGGTTTT
The DNA here is from genome assembly GCF_050947875.1 of Dermacentor variabilis. Classification (NCBI taxonomy): domain Eukaryota; kingdom Metazoa; phylum Arthropoda; class Arachnida; order Ixodida; family Ixodidae; genus Dermacentor; species Dermacentor variabilis. The sequence goes on along the minus strand of NC_134571.1, from coordinate 146,274,751 downwards.
TTCACCTTACATATACAAAAAATTACACCATAAGACAAGATAGGCACGCGACAGAGAATCGCTCAACAAATTTAGTGGCTGTGAAAAGCAGGAATTTTACAGGAATGCTGGCTGCGTTTCCGAGCGGACTGTCATGGTGCGTGCAGCACGAGCTCCTGCACTACGCTTCTGTTGGCTGGTCTTTCTGTATTCGTAACAGCATTTGGTATGCGCAATTTTCTACACGGATGTAATCCTCAGTAAAATTTTGTATTTTAGAGAACGTCGCCATTGTTATGTAAAGTTTGCCATTCGCCGTATTTAGAATGTACAAGAAACAATCCGGTTCACGCTGTGGATACGCACGGAAATCTTAGAATGCTCTATAAGCTCCTTTCGGCGCTAGATTTGAATTTTATTGCAGAGGTAATTTAAAGCGCATATACATAAATGCAATTTGCGAGACCCAAGAAGATTAAACGATAAGCGTTGAGGTCGGCAAAGTGAGTTATAGGAGAACCAATGGCTCCCCTATATTTCACCTATATCTCGTAATAGTAAGGTAGAGGAACCATAAGCTCACCTATAATTCAGCTATCTCTCACTATGGCACGCGAAGAAAAACACTTCGACATTGACGAGTTTCACATGTACATGTCCCATATTCAGGGCCCGTGTTCACGAAACGTCTCTATCTCAAAAGCCTCTATCTCGTAAGCCTTTTGCCCTTAATGATAAAGACAGGTGCGATAAATAAGCGCTCGCTGTGGCCAATTGAGGACGATACTTACGAAAGGCAACTCTCCTGACGAGAGGTACTGAAGATATTCCGTGAAATCCCATGCTTAGAGTAGTCGTGAAAGTGCCGCGAAACGTTTGGTGGTGCCGCCATATGTACACTGTACCATGCGCATTGGATGAGGAAAACCATGGGTGGACGTCACGTCAGTGCATGTGGCATTTTTGACTCCGCAAATGGAACACAATGGTTGGAATAGCAAACAGGCGGGATAGCAACCGTCATGCAGGCACGAACAAGTGCAAAGATTTGTTGAATTTGATTTGAACACTGCGTACGACCGTCCCTTATCGTGTGACCGCATTAATCTGTCGCAAATGGGACATCTCAATGAACGCCAAATGAGTGCACATCTCTCATCCTGTAAGAACACGTTTTCGGAAGCATCGTCACCCCTTGTAGGATTTTCAATTCTGAGTCGATCTGCAAGTGTACAACGCGAATAATGAAACATGAGAAGGATCACTACATAGAAATCAAAGAGGCTTTTAAAATTGCAGAAAAATAAGCCCGTGCACGCTAATGCACTGTCGAGCTTAACCAAGTAGAAAAGTATAATATCGGATAACATACTTCCCACTTCGTGGAGCATCCTGAGAAAACTTAGCAGAGAACGACGTTTTCGCTTTCTTCGGCTCAATCTAATTGTCTTCTGAAGGTAAAAAGTCGCAGCGTACTATAATAACGCACCTGTTTTGTTAGTTCGTGTTTATCCTTGGACATATTCAGCGCACATCTAAGATAGACTCTCTGTTTTTATGAAAAGCGTTACATTCCAAATTCAATGACACTTGCCAATCAAATCAATATGCAGGTGAATTATAAGATTACGCAAGGCCCAAGCAAATTATATATATATATATATATATATATATATATATATATATATATATATATATATGTGTGTGTGTGTGTGTGTGTGTGTGTGTGTGTGTGTGTGTGTGTGTGTGTGTGTGTGTGTGTGTGTGTGTGTGTGTGTGTGTGTGCTCGATGAAGTTTCATTACACCTCAGCAACGAAATAGCTCGTTCAATACAATGTTTAGACCAGGCTCACCGAGGAAAGCGCCACGTATTTCGCGTCTTGGGGTGAGGCAGTTTTCTCTCTTAGCGGTGGAAGTGAAAAGTTTATAAGGTCAATGCGACGGGTCACTGGGCGCCACGCGAGTCGACTTTCCGCGTCCGCGTTTGCGGGCTGTGGGGTCCCGAAAACAAAAATATTGAACAAGAAAAACAAGGAAAGCTCCCAGCCGAATGCCCTGCTTTTGCTGTGCAGTATCACTTTCTGCTCCCCGCTGTTTCGTTTGCTTTTTTTTTTTTTTAGGAAGGTGCAAGCGATTCCCAAACGCGACCTCTGCCGAAAGAAAAAACGCATCGTTTAACGCGAGTCAGTGCACGCACTAAGTCATCGACTGTCCAGCACGAAGGTGAAAATGCCAGCAACTTTTTTAAAAACTCCAATTTGGTCGAAGGCAACCCAGTATGAACGCTTCAGCAGACATCAGATAGGCCGTGAAATGTCTGGGATATATGCGGAATAATTTTTCTCGTCCCGTGTCTTACTCTCTCCAGAATCGCTCTAGACACTTCTTATCCGCTTCAATTTTTCCTTTCCGTCTGGCACCGTCTTGTTCCCATGAAACGACAGGGCGTGAACAAGTGCTGGCACAAGCAGAACATCAAGTTGTTGCAGGAAACGAGTGGCTAAAGCTGATAGAATCGACACGGTGTGCTAAGCCTGATATTGTTGGCTTTTTGTTGAAGCTTTGTTTAAGCACAGCGCACAGTATTTTCAATGCGCGACCGCTCTGGCAGGAGAAACATGGATAACATGAATGAAGTGAAAAGACAAGAACAGGGGGTATTGCATCCGGTATTTGTGTCGCCTTTCGCAGAAGGTGACATAAAGTTGGCATGTGATTGGCTAGGGAAGAACCTCAAGCTATTTACCCCACTGTCGACGCTGCAGTGCCGTTGTTCTATACGAAGAGACTATTTGTTGCTTTATCCTCGTGCGAAATATTTCGAATCAAAATGGCGAATTGCCATCAATCATATTTAATGCGATCAGTATTTCTCGGGAACTTCACCCTGGTTGTTGTACGTACCTGACCTCTTTCACGTGTCCAGGGACTCAGTTTGTCTGCTAGCTTGGTCCACTAGGTATGTGTCTGCCTTACCGAGCAGCCATGAGCCACTCGGTATATGTCCGAATAAACAACTTGCTGCTGGCTGGCTGGATGGCTTCCTTGCACCCACATGAGTCGCACACCGGAGGCCATCCCCAAACGATAGGAGTAGGCGTTCATGAACGCCACTCTCAGCCACAAGCGGCACAGCAAGGTTGTTTCGCCGCGGTAAATGCTAGATGGCAGTTGTAGCCGTAAAGTGGGGTCTAGTTTATGTAATCGGCAAATGAAGGCACTCGAACTCCAGAGATCTTGTGACTTTGTGCGTGCAAGAAGGACGATGTACAACGCCTCTCTCTGCGGGCAACTTTCACCGAGGCAACGGTACTCGGACTGTCGCCACAGCCGTCACCGGCACGACAAGCGACTCGTGCGCTAGTACAATACTTGAAGTCCACCGGCTTAACAGACCGTTTATAGTGTCCCTGTGTATAGTGTCCATCCCACACGCACTCAGTGCTTACTCTCCCCCTTTTTTCATCTTTCTATTCCACTTTGCTCCACCCCCAGTGTAGGGTAGCAAACCGGGTGCTCGTCTGGTTGACCTCCCTGCCTTTCCTGTCCTTGCTCTCTCTCCCTCTCTCTCCCTCTGCTGCTGACTGCGGTGTGGCATAGCAGACAACTTGGGTTTACTGGATACGTACCCAATCAGGCAACTTTGACACAGCCTATATAATACTGGTATGCGGCCATTCTTGTTCAATGCTCCAGTATAGCTGTGTCAAAAGAAAGAGATGCAAATGAGAGAAAAGCAGGGAGGTTAACCAGAGTTAAAGCGATACAAGGAGTATCAGCCTTAAATACATTGAAGCTAAAGCACCCCGTCTGCAACAAACACTTCCGCGTCAAGCGCGGACGCTTGATGGATCGCCATTGAAGCGAAGTTGCAGCTGTGATCCAGGATACTAGTCATAGTGGAGGCGACTGCGAAGTCTCAACTGGTGTTCAGTGATTACAAGAAGATATACTGTGTCGAGGTATCGTTCGGCGTTGTGGTTGGCAGCGAGATTGGTAATTCGTGTGCCTCCGACATTGCCATAAGGTTTTGTGAGTTGCGTAATGGTGTGGGGGTACAATAGTCGTCATAACATATAAAACATATCAGCCATGTGGTCTCCCCGCGACGCTCACGCGGCGCGCACGCTCCGATTCCGCGCGCGCCGGACGACCACCGCGGGTTAGAGCACTCCGAGCCGCCATGCGTGCAGGGCACCGCGTCCGCGCCTGCTCCGGTCCGCTCCGTGTGCCGACGCGCAGTTGCGCGCGTACGCGCCCCGTCGGCCCCAGCTTAGGGGAAGGCAAGACCGCGCGCGCAGCAAGGGAGACCCCAGGCAAAGCTCTCGAGAAGCCAGAAAGTACATTTATTAAACTGGGACTCAATACAGACATCAGTTTTAACGTCACGTCCGAATCTGAAGCTAATTACACAAAATATGGCCGAATGGTCGCCTGTGGCCGCTAATGGCGCACCGCGACAGAGAGAGAACAAAGAACCCCAGCAGTAAGAGGTTGCCTATCCTTCGGTCAGCGTCTGCCATCGCGCGCCCCACAGCAGAGAAAAGGGAAATAAAAGAAACGACGCACGAACAGACGGGGGCATGATCGGCAGACGCTGCCTCAGGACATCGAGACGACGGAAGAGTGCGCGCGCGCCCGCCGAGGCCGGGACCCCGACGAGCCGAAGTAGCCATCGGCCGGCGGCGGACAACGGGGGCCGCCGCCGGCAGAGAGGAACACGTACGCACCTTCAGACGCCCCGATGTGGTCTCCCCCGGGCCCCGTCTTGCGCGCGCTTACCCGGAGCGCACGCAAGCAGGGCCCGAATCCGGCCAAAATGCCAGCCAATGGGGAAAGCCTGTTGACCTTCCCGTGGGCGGGATGACAGCAGAGCGACAGTGTTTTATGACTCACTGCCACCCCGTCCAGGCAAGGAGGAGATGGACACGGAGTCCCCGGCAACACAACGCAACGGCTCCACACAACCACCGCGAGAGCCCGAAAAACGAAGCGAGAGCCAGAAACCCCACAACCATTACACACCCATCATAAGAGAAAGTGCGAATCGCATTAGCGTCGTCAATAATCTTCAAAAAATGAATGCGCCAGCACTTTTTTCTTTGGACTAACTATGACGCGATAACGTGAAATATCTGAAATAAAGTCGTATTCATGTGGAACAATGTGGAAGTGGTTTAAGCGTATGCTCAACGTCAGGTTTTGGGAGAAATGACAATTTGTTCTAGACTGTTGTGTTGTCAATGATTACGAAATCATCGGTGAGTGGCATTTTGAATAGAGCGAGTGGACGTGAAAATTGAGACTGTACTATCAACACAACTTACCAGATGAGATTACACCTTCATCATATGGGAGTTTAAGGAAAGAAAAGCGTTTTTTTTTTGTGAAAAGGAGCATGAAAAGACAATTATACTTACTCGACTTACAGAAAGATGCAGCCTTGTGCGTCATAATCATGACATTTAAAGCAAAAGTAAGCTTCTTCACTTTCTTAACATTCTGTTTGTTGCTATGAACTACCTGATAGTTGTTGCCCTGAAGAAGACTAGTCCTCTTTCCGAAAGATTAACTTCAAAGATATCTCCTTTAGGACGATTGTTGATCAGTGATTAAGTCCCTCACCCTGAGCTGTCTTTGTGTCTGAGGAGGTAATAATTTTACCACTAATAAGTCCTAGGACATTGCTGCCGTGTGGCCATTTGTCGAATATTGCTTATTCAGAGTTGAATACCGTTGGAGATACATAATTTTTATACCTTTCCATACTGATACGCGTTTTCTTTTATTGTCTTGACAAACAAATGAGCTATTAACTTCCGTACCAGATTATCGAAGTGAAATGAATGGTGTATTTTGTTAGGATTCTCTACTTCCTATGTTGAAACGATTCCCATGGCCGCGAGATTGATTAATTAGGCTACGGAGGCCCGAAGCTTAGGAAGCGTTCTTGGCAGAGCCATTTCAGTGCATTCAGAAGAAAATCGTTTGAGTTGTCTGGAGTATGCCGCTCCAGGAAGTATAGGGAGCCAATAACCCAGTATTTTAGAACGTTCCTCCACTCAAACTCCCCCTCGACTCGATGACGATGATGATTTATTGGCATCCCCTTCGAAACGGGATGGTGACAATTAATCGCCTAGCCTGTTTAAGTTATATATATATATATATATATATATATACGGTTAAGCCTTCTATCCACATTAAATCCCAGCGCCAGCGCTTCTGGAAGGAGTAAGTTTCCAGCAGGCGTCGATGGAAGCACTGAATGGCATTTGCAAACGATAGTGCTGGCACCTTTACTGCTCTCCAAATTCCCCGCACCACCTCATATTTATGGTAGTTCCAAAGTACTCGATGTTTCGTTATTGCTGCATTCCGAATTCTATTTCACTTTCAGATTATCTTAGTGCGTGCTTGAGTAAGTATGTCCGTCGTTTTTGTATGCGACCAGTTTACGTCATTTACGGTGAGTGGTATCGGCGGCTTTATTGTTTTTCGGTTTCATTTTGGAAAACCTCTACTTTTGCAAGCCTCTCGGGCTGCGTCCCCTCGTATTTCAAAATGAAACATTTTGCTCGGAGGCTGCCCTATATTTACAATATCTGAAAACAGGTTTTTTACGCTGTCGGAAATTTGGTTGCACTTGGCTTTTAATGTATCCGTGAAGGCGGGCTTACCCGGCCCAGCCTATCATTCGCTTGGTAAGACAGTCTAAAACTCGCATAAGTTTGGAGATTTCCACCACAGAAAGTATTTCCACATGAGTTTGTTGGGTTTATGTAAGCGTGTTCTCGAGAATGGTGGATTTCAATTGAACATTGGTTGTCTTGCCTAAATGGTGGCTAGATGGGACCCAGGGAATAATTAGTCTTATTCAACATATTGTCACGTGGTGGTGACGTTGAAGAACACAGTAGCAATACTGTGAAAGACGAAGCTAACTTTTATTGGGCGAACCTGTGCTCACTAAAACAGGCTACACTTATAGCACAACGATAGCGGCGAACACGGTCGGCGATCGTCGAAAATCTGATCAGCGGGTCAAGCGCGTCGGCTTTTATAGATCAGTCGTCGAATGTCCCAGAGTAACCGCTGGTACCCGCGTGTCTTCCAGAAAGTTCTGCACTATTCGCGTCGCGCATACATGCAATCAGATTACACAAGTTGCGCGGAAAGACAGTGGACGGAACCATCGATAACATTCCAGAAACTTCTTTTACATGCAGGCGCGTCCTGCGCTGGGCGATAACATTTGTTAGGGGGTGAGAAGTGGTCGCCCGATAAAGATAAAGAAGTACCACGTGTCAATATATAAAATCTTCGGCCAATTTTTTATGCCTTTAATAGACAATATTGCTAACAATGAAAAACACATCGCACAGAAATAAAACATAAAGTATTGGTAAATTGTTCTTGCCGAGTACGCGCCGCGAGGTTCAGGCTTCATAGTGCCGCTCTTGCTGAATAAGCAGGCTGGGGTTTTTACGGGTGTGAGCGGCGACGTATCGAACGTCTGTTGTGCAACAAACTGCAATCGTGCTGCAACACAAGCAGATCGACGCCGGCGTAGCAGCCTTAAAATAGACCGCTTGCGCTCTGTGTGTCTACCACGGGATGCTCTTTTAAGAGATGCTCCCTTTGGGCGGGCAGTGATCATTGCGTAAACGAGCGAAAAAGGCGGAAAGGATGAAACAGGTTTTTACAGGCTGTGCTAGTTCAGCACCGCGCGTTTGCACAATTGAGTGCAATAGCTACTTGTCAGAAGACAAGCTGCAATATAGATGGGTTTGTATTTGCGTTCCTTGTGGTACTACACTGAACACACATACAGACCATCAGGATTGAAGGAATCTGATGCACATAAATAGCTGTTGTGCTGCGAAGATTAATTTCTTGTGGCCACTTTGTCGCAAGCGACCAAATCGTGAGGGCCTTCAACAAATTCTAGTTGCAAGTCGGAGCTGTGCTACACGTAAAAAAAAAGTAGAACGTAGTTCTTCGTCGGGCCCAGTAAAAGCGTCTCCTTTCGCCTTTATTCCTTCGGACTATTAGTAAAGTGAACGGTATATAGGAGAGTGTTTTTCTTCTTCCAACAACACTGTAACTTTATAATGCGCCGTCGGCTTCAACAGCTGCTGTCTTTTCCTGTTTGCAAAGTGCGAATGCGACGAGAACTTAACAGGTGGTACTGTTGCTTCTTAATGCTACGAACGAATGGGCTATCGTGGAGATCATATCTGAAGAAAGTGGAGCGCAACTCGCCTTGCAAGCTTTCGTCGTTCTTGTGGCTGCTCGCAATCGGGAAGGCAGCGACCGGCAGAACAACCGTGCGAACGAGAAAGAGCGACAACGCCGCCTATAGCTACCATGCAGGACTGCCGTTATTTGTTCTGGGGTATCCGACCAGCATTTTCATTTTGATCGCTGATCCGTTACGCGCAGGTATCACCATGGCGCCACGCCACCACTAGTTCCGCGCTGAGAATCATACAGGATATGTTGAGGGAGTTTCTGGGTTGCGTTGAAATTCAAAGAAGAATGCGGGCTTTAATTGCACTCTGAAGAGGGAGGGGGCGCAAGCGAGCGGAATTCTAATGCTGTTCACTGCTGCCAGCGCAGTCTTTGACAATCGTTATCGATATGTACGTGCTGTGGCGCTGAGTTGTAGGTGCTCGATTCCTCCTCTCACTCCTTCACAGCCTCCTCGCCACACTACGCTATTTCCTTCACCATCCTCAGCACATTTATACCATAGCACTTCGTCGGAGCAGCCAGAATTTGGGAGCGCTTGCAGGCGACATTCACCGCTTGCCAGATCCATGCGGGAACTGGGCAACGAACAGTCTAAATAGCGCTCCTTGCGTTTATAACGCATACTTGCCGCCGGCGTTCGTTCATCAGTACCTCATCGTCACCTTAACAACCTGACCCGTTTTTAACCCACAGTATCAGCGCGGGTGGCCTCGACGGAACACGCTTGCAGAATCTATGGCAAGCAGATGAAGTAACACGCTCTAGTGCTACTGCAGTGGATAAAGAGAGCGCCTTAGCACAGGCCGAAGAAGCTGCATGCGCACGACTTTCTGCGCAAGTCCTTCTAATGTCATTGCTACTCGCCACAACCGAGCAGGTCAACAGCGCTGCTTGTTCGCGAGGTTTACTAGAGTCAAAACTTTGGTTCTTTGTGCAGTGCCTGTAACAGCCTTCGGTTCAGGTCAGATGTGTTCCTGTCCAGTCAAGAGCTTTTATCGACATAGAGCTTTATTCAAATGTGACAGAGTGCCACTTCACCACACCAAGATAAAAGACTTGCCATAATTTATTTTGCACTACATGTACTGATTTAGCACTACCGCGATTATTTGCGTGCACTTACACGCTATTTGTTAGCGCCACAACACGTTTCTTTGAAACGAATCTCACAATTAAGAACAAGGGGAGCAGCTAAGGCGGAATACCTAGTGGCCATGTAATAATAGTACTGAGCTCAGAAACTCACCGTCCTAATCTCATATTATTTGCCCATTGTTTTCCTGGGAAGACGTGCCATGTTTTAGAAAACGTGAATGCAGTAGGCAGAACCATGGCCTCTGGAACCGCGCGTTGGATGCACGTTCAAGGACCCCGGGTGGTCAAAATTAATCCGGAGCCCCGCACTACGGTGTGCCTCATAAACATTATCGTGGTTTTCGAATATAGAAACCTAGAATATAAATTAAATTTTTCTACGTGCACAGCAGAATAATCGATACGCCAGAAAGCTCACAAACTTGACATAACGCTTTGAAAGCGCGTTTGCACGCTGAATTCTACCCGTTGTAAATGTTTCGTGTATAACTCTCATAGTGAGGCTTAATTGATGTACATTGAATCGTAATGTCCTGCAGCACTTCGTGACTTTAATGGGCACATTGTGCAGTGTCACCGAAAAACCATCGATTGCAAATGGGCGCAGTATTTGTCTACTTAGCCTTATTTTCCTGAATTCTTGCGCCACAAAGGCGACTTGAAAGCATCTGCACTGCAATTACAAAGTTTTCGGCTTAGTGGCACAATAGTTTCCACGAGTATGAGCTGCAGTGCATCAGTAGTTCGTACGATGACCAGTAGCAGCCCAAGCAGCAATGAAAACTTGCTTGCTTTCTGTTTGAAAAATGATTGATTAAGCCTTACTTCATTCTTACTATATATTCTTTGCCAACTGAGGATGGGAGTCTCAAGCCTGTCTTTTTGCACTCGACTATCAGGGTGATCCACGCGATTATAATAATAATAAATACAATAATAAACATAAAGAATAGTACCCTGTCTATGCGAGCACTGCTGCTTTAGTGGTGGACTAAGCAATGAGGCGTGGTATCGGGTACTTACTAGAACTGACAGGCAGCAATGTGGGAATAAGCCGCCGAAGAGACTTTGTATTTGGCATTTGGGGGGAGGGGGTGCTACGATACTTAACAATTATTTACTAGTCCAACCTTTTTTTACTGAGCAATAACCCTTCCTACAACCGTACTACGCCATGCCATGCCATGCCATACCATATCATTTCATACAAGACCGTACAACACCATACCGCATCGCGTGAACGCGCCGCGCTGACTCAGTGACCGAACCGTCCTGCTGCTGAGGACCATGTCGCTTCGTGGGTTTGTTTTCAGGACCCTGTGGCCGCCTGTCAATGAGGATGAAATGCAAAAACACTCCTGCAATGCTGCTATACTTTAGGTTCCCGTTAAAAGAGCCCAGAAATGCTAATCCGGAGCCCTCCACTATATCACCAATTGTAACCGCTGCCTTGGATGTGCTGACGCTTCCCAGCCCACGGTAACCAATTAGGCTCAGTCCTGGTTAACCTGTCATTTCTTTAGTATTGCGATGACGCGGTCGCAAGAAATTAGGTACGGCAGGACACGCGCTGATTTCGCCAGAGATTGTTTTTCATTGAACACCGAACACATAAACAGTGCTAGAGCTGGAAATAAAAATTACGCCTGCACTCATGTCACGATGACTGTCGATGGTAATGCGAATAGCATTCGAGTAGTGCAGCGACAGATCCGATTAACCAAAGTCACGTTTATCTAACAAGTGTAGTGGCAGTTCTGACACTTTCGTTGATTCGATTATATGCCGCATGCTCAGATATCGTCTCACTATGCTATGGCAGCGCTTGCCAAGGTCTCCCATGAGCTTGGTGGCATGAAGAGGACTGTATGATGTCGACGCAGTGACGATGGAATAACAATGAAGGAATGATGTCGATAGAACGACATGGGCGATATAATGACCGCGGTATGACGACAGTGAGCTGTAGATTCTTCAATTATGCGATTGTGTAGCCACAACAGTGTGATGACGTCATGAGGACAATGAGATAACGACGACTGTATGGCGACGATGGCGAGACGACGACAATGGCACGAAAACATGGTAGGAAAACATGCGCTTGACAGCGTTGCCTGATGATGACGCAATGTCGATGATGGCATGAAAAGGATGGCATAATCACGATTGAATGACGACAGAAACACTGTGCACAATAGAATGACGAACAGGGAAGGGCGATAAATCGACGAAAGGGGTATGCCGGCGACTTGGTGACGACAATGGGATGACGTGGATCACCCGCCCCATTAGCTTAGTGGCTATGGCACTGCCCTGCTGAACTTGAGGTCACCGATTGTACACCGGCTGAGGCGGTCACATTTATATTGGGCCGAAATGCAACAACGCTCGTGTACTTAGGAAAAATCCCAGGTGGTCAAAATTAATTGGAAGTCCCCCACTAAAATGTGCCTCGTAATCATAACGCAGTTTTGGCACGTAAAACCGCAGAATTTAATTTAATTTTAACCTCCTTGTCGTTTATTTATCTCAGACTCTCTTTATAACGTTAAACTGCACAAATGAATCAAGCAGTTCCCCGCATCATATTGTATCGTGCCGTAAGACGTTTACACTTTTTCTACAAATTTCAATTACATCCTGCATGCAATATGGTGAACAGAGCACATCGCTGCTAGCAAGCACCTAACAGTGCTGTGAACGCCTTGTAAGCTGCTAAATTATCTGCCTTCGTCGTGGATTGTAGAGGCCGCCGCCATCGATGATCGCCGAGGATCCCTCCTATACGGATTTCAAGAGCGCGCTTCAAATTCTGGAGAAGCAGCCAGCGAATCTCGTCGCGTCTTCCTCCCTGACCTCGGACGCCCCGAGTAAAAAAAGAAAAAAAAAGAGTTGAGATGCGGGCTCTGCGGGCCGCGCTGCTTTCAAAGTCAACCAGCAGCGCCGTCTAACAGCGTCGAAAAAGGAAAGTAGCAGCCATCCGAAGCGCTCTACGCCCAGCAGCAATGGGAACCGCCAGTTGACCTAGACGGCCTCGGAGAGTACGAGTTAGGCGGTGCGTGGTTTTCACCGCTCACCCAGACGCTACGCGCATTCTACCAGTTATACGCAAAAGAGCGGGCGGGCGCGTTTGCGTCTCTTACGTGCGTGTTAATAGTATGCGGGGTGTCACGTGCACGCAGGCTCGAGTGAGGTCCTGAGAGACACTGTTTTAGAGTGCGCTACCATAGCTAATTTCTCCTTCGCGCATTTTCGAGCTTGCATGCAACCAGGTTGCTCCAGAGCAAATTTTCTTTCTTTGTTAACGTGTTCCCAAAACTCGTTTGCCATACCGGATAGTCACACAACAGTAGTTAGTCATCGTAGGCATGCTGAAGCAGAAGCGAACAATGGATACAAGACAATATTGGTAAAACCCATCTCACAATGATTGTCGACGATAATGATCTTAGTATTTCAAGCAATATAGCTACACAACTTGTTGCTACCATGAAAACGCCTTATGTGTGAGGCGGGTACTGCAGCGCGACTACTCTCGGGCGTCCAAATGTTGCAGCTCGGCCTCCTCCTTCAGAGCAAGCTTTAACTCGGGTGCTGCTACTTAAATACATGTAGAAGGGTAATTAGTTTTTCCTCGCAACAACTGCAGCAAATTTGACGATGTTTGTAGAATTTAAAAGAAAAACTTAAATTCTAGTGACTGTTGGTTTCGAATTTTTCATTTAGGCGGTGAATTCTTTATTAAAAATCAGCCAAAATCGCAAATTTTCAGAAAACGGAACTATCAAGTTTAAAACTCAGTAACTCAACAATGAAAAACGATTGAAAAACGATAGCACAATTCTGTGAATTCCGTCTAATAGTACATCTACAGCGGCAAAAATAGATATGCTAAACATGAATCTAAAAAAATAGTATTATGGAAATACGACTTTTGCAGGACCCTTGTACACAACGTAACCAATTCACGCAAGATACAAATTGACACACCAAATTTGTCCGCATTGACTTTCCTAATAGTTGCCGATTAGAGAACCGACATATCTGTTCTTGGTACAATGCTATTATTTTGCAAACGTCGTGCTTCTATTTTATCGAAATTTTACGTTTTTCAAAAATATTTATACAAAATTCAGGCCGTAAATCGAAAACCCGTTTCCAGCAGACACTATATTTTACCTTCTCTCTCAATTGCAACAAATTTCATTGAAAGCGATTAGCAGGATTATCTCAGAAAAGCGTTTCTGCGTTTTACATGTATTTGAATAGGCCGCGTCGGATCGGGCCCCAGCTAAAGCTTCCTCTTAAATAATTTGTCGAGGGATCAAATTCATGAATAATAACTACATTACCATTGTGAAAAATGCTGTAAACGAATTCCTGAACGCTACGCACTGTCCAAACAAGTAAAATGTGTATTTTTTCATAAAAGAATATTCTCGTATGTGCCAAAAATTGTGCCCAAAGTAACTGATATCAATGCTTCCATGTTTTTGTCTATTTAACAAGTAAAGAAACTATCACACGAACTTTAGAATTATATCAGTTCGAAACCAGGAAAGCAGCGCATACCGCTGATATGAAAAATGAAAAGGCCATGAAATGAACAAGTTGAGGACAAATATGTTAATGAAACTTAGTCCTTCAAGAATCGTGTTTACATTCTTGTATATATGCAATGGCCAGTGCAAAATCTTCATGACGCTGTCATTTGTTCCAATGTATTACGCAGGAGCAGCTGTCACCGGTCGTGAATCGTGAGTAATTGCTCCGAATTTACAGTCGCAACAGAGAGCACGTATAAAAAGCAGGAGTTCTGCAAGCTATAGGAGGGCCAGTCAAATGAATGTGAGGCAATGCGAATATATGACAAACGGGGTACTTTATTAAAAAGTAGTCTTCATGAGAATTTAGACATTTGCCCCATTGACTAACGAGTCGCGTGATTCCCGTCTCATGAAACTCCTTAGGTTGCTGCTTCAAAAAGTCTGTAACTGACTCTTTCACGTCGTCGTCCGGCACGAATCTAGTTCCGTTGAGCTGTTTTTCGGTTGCCCCAAAATGTGGAAGTTGCAAGGGGACAGGTCTGAGCTGTATGACGGATGTTGCAGGGTTTTCCACTTGAACTTTGCCAGTTTTGTATTAACCGCATCAGCGACGTGGGGACGGGCCTTATCGTGGGACAAGATGACCCAATTCGTCAATTTTCCACGTAGTTTGTTCTTGATTGCGACACGCAGTGGTTACGGCGTTTCACAATATCGGAAACAATTGATAGCATCTCAAGATTGAGCAAATTCTATCAGTAATGGCCCCTGACGATCGAAAAAAAAAAAAGCCAACAACACCTTTCCGGCGAAAATGACGGCCTTTGCGTTCTATGGCCGCGGTAAATTCGAATGTTTCCACTGTAAGCTTTGCCGTCGTGTTTGAGACTCGTAGTAGTGGCACCATGGTTCATCCCCGATCACAATAGCAAACAAGAAATCGTCATCCTCATTGTGATACCGGATCAGATTAGTCAAAGCAGTGCCAAACTTTTCCGTCTTCTGGTGGTGGATCAAAATCTTGGGCATCAATTGCGCACACAAGAGCCGATAACAGAGGTGCTCATGAATTATGGCGTGAACCGAGTCGTGACTGATTTTCGCTCGCTCTGCCAGTTCATCGATGCTTGTCCTCCATTCTTGTCTCATCAGCTCATCAACCTTTGAAATTGTGCGGCATGTGATTGCACGATGGCTTTGGCCCAGTCTTGGAATGTCTTTGCAACTTTCCCATTCTTCTTTGAACCGTTTGATCCCACGCTTTACAGTGGCCAGTGAAATGGAATGTTCAACGTACACGGCAGCCATACGGCGATTAATTTCTTTTTGGGAAACACCTTTAGCTGTCAACAACTTCGCGACACCACGCTGTTCAGCTTTTGGGGTGTCCATTATGTCAGGTAACCATGTTCAACCCAGTGTATGAGAGCATTAAAGAACATTTATCCTTAACATGCCTACCACTTTTGTAAATGAGAGATGCCTGTGTGCTACGCGTAGGCCTCGTAGATAATGAACCGAACCATTATTGCGACTCGCACTCGTGCATTATAAATGCGTAGATACAATGGGAGATACAGATGCGAAGATACAGCTTCATAAAGGGCAAAAAGTGTGACTGGAAACAAAGTTCACTGCACGTATACACGAAACCTCGCAACAAGATATTTAAATATGCGTATAAGTCTCCAATAAATCTACGCATCTAAGAAAAAGTCGCTGTATATAATGCGTCAAACAAGGCAAATAAACATGTTGCGCGATCACAGATTCACAGAATCCTAGATTCCGCCCCAATTCCATCCACTCCCCAGCGATGTATCGCGCGTGACGGAAGGCGGCGTGCTTGCTCCCCGCTTTTCTCCTTTGCGCGCACACGATTGAGCCACCATCGTCGGCTCAGCCATTCCAACCCCTCCCCCCCCCCCCCCCCCTTCACTATCACTCGCACATACAGCATGCGGCACGCCGTCACGATGTTATCACCCTTGGACTTTATACGAAACATGAGGGCGACGGCGACGGCAGGAATGCGCATGGAGTGTCCATATAATTGCTATCGGCATAATATAATAAGAGTATCTGGCAACTGAAGCGTCCCGTGGCTCATTACTTTCCACAAAAGAAAAAGTAACAAAATCGAACTTTCACCATGCGACAATTCGCTGCGCCGCAACAATGTATTTTTTTTCTTTCTTTCTCTGGGGCGGGGGCACCGAAATGAAAAAAAAAAAACGCATAGGAAAGTGTGTTGGCAACAATCGAATGCTTACTTTGGGCACCTAATGTGGCTACGGAAGGAATATCGAAGAAAACATGAGACGCTTTGTCCACTGAGAACCAACCATACGCATACTGCTCGGTATCCTACACCGCCGAGACGAGACTTTCCGGAGAAGTTCTGCAAGAGCGAACGCAGTGCAATCCGTCCAGTCCCCACAGTGATGGCGGCGAGCGACCATTGTTTCTTTTTCTCGTCTGCTAGCCAGAAAGTGTACAAAACTCTGCCAGGCGAAAATCCACTCGGCCGGAGAAAACCGAACGCGCACCGAGGAGGAAAGAGAAAAGTAGAAGGCAAGGAGGTTAACCAGAATAACGTCCGGTTGGCTACCCTACACCGGGTGAATGGGAAAGGGGAAACAAAGATCACAGGGAGAGAGAGGAGGGAAGGAAAGAAGGAAATTGCGGCGAGTTTGCTGACGCGTGTGGTCTTACAGAAATTGCATTAATAGTCACAGATGGTCGCACAAACCCGTCGTCCTTAAGAAACACAAAAGCGCCTTCATCGCTTTATGGGCCGACGGGCGATGGGGGCGGTGTTCCAGCAGCACCTGCACAGAAAGCGGCCGATTGTCCAGTTTCTGGAACGCTTTGGCAAGTTCTTGTCTCTCTTGGGCATACCTTGGACAGTGGCACAGCAGGTGGTAGATGTTTTCTTCGGTGCCACAGACCTCGCATGCTGCAATATCACTCACTCCAATTAGTGCCTTTGTGAAGGCCACTCCTAACCAAAGGCGGCAGTGAAGCGTAGCTTCATGTCGAGGAAGTCCGAGTGGAGGTCGGAGTTGCAGGAAGTGGTTTAGTCGATGCAGTCGCGTAAGTCGTAAGTTTGGCGAGTTCCACTCGGTCACTGTGAGACTGCGTGCCAGGTGTCGAAGCTGCCTTGCAGCGTCAGTCCTCGAAAGCGGAATTGGAACGCTTTGCTCTTCTTGATGCGCTGTGCGAGCAGCGTTATCGGCGGAATCATTGCCACTGATTCCACAATGGCCAGGTACCCATTGAAAAACGACCTCGTGACCTTTTTGTTGGACATCATGGTAAGGTTTCACGACTTCGTATGTCAATTGGTCATGACATCCGTGTCGGAGAACTGACTGCGTGCACTGTAGTGCCGGTTTTGAATCACAGAACACAGCCCATTTTCTAGGTCTTTCAGATTCAATGAATTCCAGTGCTCGACGCAGGGCCGTTAGTTCTGCCGCCGTTGAGGTCGTGACATGCGATGTCTTGAACCGCAGTGTCATTCCTCGCGTTGGTATAACCACGGCACTAGAAGAACTGCACGACGTAGTCGATCCATCGGTATAGATGTGCACGTGGTTGCTGTACTTTTCATGCAGAAGAAGTAGGCTCAGCTCTTTTAGAGCAGGGGCCGGTAGATCTGTCTTCTTCTGTAGTCCCGAAATTATTATATGTACTTGTGGACGGCTCAAACACCACGGAGGAAACGCTGGCGTGGCTGCAAGTGCGTACCCTGAAGTAAACGACGCACGATGTCCACTGACAATACCGCTAAATGTCGAGCAGGGCCTTGCAGCAGTGAGGCTCGCCAAGTGGTGGGAAGGGGTCCTAGCATAATGCCTGAGATGCATACGCATTGTCTCAATGGTAATGTGCGTCGTGAATGGGTAATCCTGCGCAAGGGCAATGGTTTCAGCCGTTCATGCACTGCGTGGTATGCCAAGACATATATTAAGGGCTTGGGCTTGAATACTCCGAATCGTACGCAGGTTAGTCTTGCAGGTGTTAGATATTGCAGGCAGGCTGTATCGCAGGAATCCAACCAACAACGCCATGTACAGCTGTGACATAGCGTGTATAGATACTCCCCAACTTTTTCCTGCAAGGAACCTGAACAGGTGACAGATAGCAGTCAGCCGCTTTTTCACGTAATTGACGTGCGCAGTCCAAGACAGGTCTCTGTCAATTACGACTCCCAAGAATCTGTGACTTCTGCTGTATGGTATAAGTTGTCCGTTAATAGATACGCCGTAACCAGACATTGGCTTCCTCGTGAATGCCACCATTGCGCACTTTCCGCATGAAATTTCAAGTCCTTGTTCACGAAGGTAGCAAGATGTCATTGTGGCTGCCTTCTGAAGCCGAGCGCGAAGCTGAAGTCGTGTCACACCTGATGCCCAAATGCAGATGTCGTCCGCATAGATGGAAAACCGTACGGTGCTTGGCAGGTTGTAAACTAATCTACTGAGGGTGAGATTGAAAAGAGTCGGGCTAATCACTCCTCCTTGAGGGACTCCTCGGCTACCGTAATGCTCAGATGTAGGGCCATTTTCTGTGTGCACGTAGAATGGTCTTCTCTGTAAGTAGTTGCAAACCCACATATACATCTTACCACCAAGTCCGACGGCTTCTAATGTGCTAAGGATGGCTTCATGGGTGACATTATCATAAGCTCCTTTAACGTCTAGAAACAGAGCAGCAGATAGTCGCTTACAGGCCTTTTTGGTGTTGCACAAATGTTATCAAGTCAACAACGCTGTCTGTTGACGAACGGCCCCGTCTGAATCCGGCATTAGCATGCGGATAGATTTCATAGTACTCTAAGTACCATTCCAGACGTGTTAAAATCATTCTTTCCATTGTTTTTCCGACACAGCTGGCAAGTGCGATCGGACGATATGAGGAAATGTCCAAAGGCGACTTGCCTGCTTTGAGAAGTGGAATGAGGCGAGTTGACTTCCACTCTTGCGGAACCATACCCGTCTGCCAGGAGTCGTTGTAAAGGAGCAAGAGTGCCTTCCGAGCTTGGTCTACTAGGTTACACAGGGCACGGTATGTAATGCCGTCAGGTCCTGGCGCTGAAGAACGCCTGCACAAAGCCAGCGCAGCTTCTAGTTCTTCCATAGAAAAAGGGCATTCCATGCGGGGATCGCGTGAGAACAGTGGGTGATCGAGCGTTCCCGTGCCCGTTCCATCGGAATTTTCCTCGCCAGCAATCTTTCTGCAGAAAGATTCAGCGACGTCAATATCTCTACATTGTAGATAAAGTGCCAGAGATTTAAACGGGTGGCGCTGACCAAAGGTTGTGCGAAGGCCACGAACAGTCCTCCATATAATCGACAAAGGTTTTCGCGGATCCAGGGACTCGCAAAAGGATGCCCATTGTTGCGAAGCCAGCTTGTTCATGTGACGCTGTATTTTCTTTTGTGTTCGTCCGGCCAATCTCAAATCATGATTGGACTTTGTGCGTCTATATCTTCGCTCCGCACCACGGCGAATTGCTCGAAGTTTTGCTAGTTCGATGTCGAAATCGGTGCGGGAAGAACTCCTCGAAACCAAATGCGTGGTTGTTTGCATGGCATCCTTTATCGCGCCCTGTAGGTTATAGGAGGTGCCGTCACGACAACAGTCTTCCATTATTACTTTGTATTTAGGCCAATCGGTGCACTGGACGGTTCTGGAGGACTTGGAGCTAGTCAAACGTTCGTTCTTCAAATAGGTTGGGATGTGGTCGCTAGCCCGTGTTTCTAAATCCGAAAACCAGTGCACTCTTTTCGAAAGCGAACGTTAAACGAACGTTAGGTCCAAGCAGCTGCTATACGCTGATTCACGCAGATAAGTAGGGCTTCCATCATTTAACAAGCAAAATTCGTGTTCAGAGGCAAAGGACACCATCGTTCTGCCTCTAGAGTTAACTTTGGAGCTTCCCCATAGGTAATGGTGGGCGTTAAAGTCACCAGTGAGCACCCACGGCTGTGGAGTCGATGTTAAAATTCCCCGTAGGCGCTCACAATCTAGACGGCTTGCTGGAGATAAATAGGCTCCAAGAATTGTGGACGTGAGCTTTTTCTTCTTCACTGTTAAGCAAACGTATTGATTTGCTTCGTCAGGAGGCACTGGGTGATGTATATAAGTCAAGTCACGGCGTATAGACACAACAACCTTGCTGCACTCTCCGTGGGCAGAAGACATAAAGCACTCATACTCGGACAGTCTGATGGGAGCTGACAGGTTGGGATCGCAAATCACGATAATGGGGAACTGGTGCGTAAAGACAAACTGTCTAAAGTCGGACATGCGTGATTTAAGCCCTCTGGCGTTCCACTGAAAGACAGATGCATTCTTGACTTCCTCTTGAAACGACGGCATCTCTCGGGCCGTAGTTTTACCCTAGAGCCGCAAGCACCGGACTCAAGGTGTCCAGCACCTGCAGTGCGCTCTGTGCCGACGGGGTTTTCATGCTGCTCAGTAGAATGCGCATGGCGTCCATAAGTGACTTCAGCATCACTATGACTTGGCGATCCTCAGTCGTCTTCCCATCCGCGGTTCGTGAGGTCATTGAGGGCGGCGCAATTTGATGTAACTCCGAGGCAGGTTGTGTTCGTGGAAGTGTAGGCCACTCTTCAGGAGGTGAGAGTGTTGCCCCAGTCTTCGTTTTCGCACTGTCGGTCTTTGTGGAAGTTATCGTTGATACGGTAGCCGCTTTGCCGGCAGATGGTGTATATCTTTCAGTAGACGAGACTTTTCGTGCTGCTCCTCGGTGCCGATGTCGTCGTCGCCTGAGAGTACACGTAAAAGGTGTCTGTAGGAATAACCTCGTGTGCTCACGGTGCGCCGAATCTCATTCAGCAGATGCCTGCCGCGCAACTGTGTTAAAGTGCCCTAACTGCCATGGTACTCATGAGGCCTCATCCAATGATTGCCCGCGGGTGAGGAACGAGCGAGCTGTACTCAAACATATGGTACGGGACCATTCAACACACAGAGAGGCTGAACGCGCACCGAAGTGCGCCGCGCGGTGGTCGGGGCCACGCGAGAAAAACGTATGCGCTCTGGCTGGCTCTGGCAGCCGGCTGGTATGGTAGCGAGAACACACACACACAAAAAATGAAGAGGCTCAATATGTCCTCGCGAGTAAAAGTCAAAGTAGAAAAAATAAATTAGAACGTAGTTACCGTGGCTGGCTTTAGTGTTTTGACATTGATGTTTTGGCGTAGGTTAAAAAAATGTTGATATTTATTTTATGTGACATGGCGGCACAAATGAAGCACCACAACGCTTCGTCTCATTGAACCTCGCTGCGTGCTTTGTCAACTTGTGTGCTAGTGTGTTGATTTGACTTGTCTCGTTGTGTGTTCCGATGTAAGACTTTAGAAAAGTCAATGGACCTTTGGCATCAGATGTTTATAACAACATTAAACCCACAAAGTTCCGCAATTGAAAATCTAAAGCACAACTTTGGAAATGTCAATGCACCTTTCACATCAAGAGTTTATGAGATTTATACCCATAAATTTTTGGAACTGACATCCATGCGCTCCATAGATTCGGCGGCCTCAGCGAGATGCCGCGGCGAGAATGCTCACCATCAAACCGCCCTTGAAACTTTATGGTCGGATGGGGCTGCTTGGCGTTATGTGACTCTCGGTGCATGGGCGAGACGACGAAGTGTCTTCTTGGCAGAACACTTGTTTCTGTGCTCTGTGAATTTTTGGTAAAATCTTCGGCTTTCGAGGTGCCTCGCCTCCCCGTCTTGCAGCCATGGACGCGGAGCATGCTAGAGGCCCGCCTGGCCAGACGTCATCACTGCCGTCAACCGCAAGGAAGCGAGTTGGCTCCCCCAGTGACACCGAAGACACCGAGCTGTACTCCATGTCGGACGACTCATCCGACGACGGCTTCATACCCGTCCGGAGTAAGAGGGCGAGAAGAAAAATCGTCAACACAGCGCCGTCAACTCCTGCGAGCACAACGACTATGAAGTCAAGGCCTGTGCGCTGGCCACACGTCATCATTTATATGCCGGAAGAGCCATCAAGCAACCTACGATTGCTGAACAGGCAAGCCCTATCCATTTTTCTGGAACGTGCGGTGCCGGATCAAATTAAAGATATAAGAATACATCCACGCAAGAATATACTCGCCATAGACGTGTACAACGCGAGTGCGCTTGGAAAACTTCAAGCGATCACGGAGCTAGGCGGAATCAAAATGCGCCCCTTTATCCCGATCGACGACACATCCATAGCCGGTGTGATTTACGACATCGACATAGCCATTCCTAATGATGACTTACCTAGCCTCATCAAGCCGGCATACGAAGGCCCGATTATTACGCAAGTGCGCCGCCTTGGGAATACGCGCTGCGTAAAAGTAATATTCAAGGGGGATTGTATCCCATCCCACGTTAAAGTCGGACATTTTCGACATCCGGTCCGACCATTCATCCAGAAGCCGCTTCAATGCCATCAGTGTTTCAGGCTAGGACACGTCAAGGGCGTGTGTCCCAACTCGCTACTGTGTCCCCGTTGCGCTGAACCTCATGCAGAACAAACCTGCGGTGCCACGGTCCTGAAGTGTGCTAACTGTAGCGGCCCTCACGCGGCCTCGTCGAAAGACTGTCCCCGCATCAAGAGGGAACGCGCGGTTCTCAAGCAAATGGCCAGAGACCATTCGGCCCACAGGGAGGCAGCCAAAGTAGTCCGGCGTCGGCGTCGACGTCGGCACCATCGTACGTCTTCGAAGAAGACGCATGCGCGAAGTGACAGTACCCACTCCTCTGCGGTGCCAGTTAGCCGCGCCGCGAAAGAGCCCACCACTTCCACGAAGGAAGCAGAAAAGACTCTATCTTTAGAGGAATGGCCTACGCTACCGAGCCGCTCCCTTGCGAAAGAACCTCAGAAGGTCGGGGCCCCACCTGATCCTTCTCCGGCCATGGATGATTCACCTAAAACAGACCGTCAAGTCATCTCGGTGCTACGTTCTCTCATGGAGGCCATTCGAACGCTTTTAGTGGACATGAGGACACCATCTGCTCGAAGCGCACTTAAAGTGTTGGACGCCTTAAGCCCAGTGCTTGCATCCCTCAACTAGAAAGATGGCTACTCCTACCCCATCCTTCCGGAAAGAAGTCAAAGCAGCGTCCGTCATCCAGTGGAACGCCAGAGGGCTAAAATCACGAATTTCAGATTTTCGTCAGTTTGTCTACACCAATGGGTTTCCACTCATCGTCATTTGTGAGCCCAACTTGTCGAAACCAATAAGACTGTCAGGATACGAGTTTATCATCTCATCAACAAACGGTGCATGCAGCAAAATCGTCGTTTTTGTTCGTCGTGAACTCACCTATGTTTTGCAACCAATTGCGCCCCACGACGACAATCAATATATATGCATCACAGTTAAAAAGAACAAACTCTTGTTTACTCTCATAGGCGTGTATATATCGCCTTCCAGCAATTTCGATACCAAAAGATTTGCGGATATCTTGAGTGTTTGTCCCGCCCCATAGGTCATCATAGGAGATTTCAATGCACACCATCCAGCATGGGGAAGTACAAGGACAAATGCAAGAGGACGAATATTAGCAAGTATCGCCCACAACTATGGCCTTACTCTCCTGAACGATGGTAGCCCCACCTTTCTTCGAGGCGTGACATACGGCAGCTGCCTCGACCTTGCTTTCGTCTCCAACTCTCTCGCCAGATGTGTGAAGTGGTTTCCAGACATTGAGACACATGGGAGTGACCACATTCCCACCTATCTGAACATCAAAGGCTTGTCGTCTACATCAGGCTCACGGAATACCATTCGGACGATTCAATGGGCCAACTTCAAATCTGAGATGGAAGATGCCTGCCGCGAGGGCCTACCCTCTGGGTTAGAGCAAACGATTAAAATGACGATGCAAAACGCCACTCGCATGATGACGATCTCTTCCACGCGAAATGACTTCGACATAGAATTAGAGCGACTTCGAGCGCTTCGTCGCCGGGCGGAACGTCGATATCGACGTACAAAATCAATCCATGACCTTAGGGCAGCCAGGAGGATGCAAAAGAAGATTCAGCGTCGTATGGATAGATTAGCGTCGGAACGGTGGGCAACGTTTTGCCAGACACTCGACCCCCGCAAGCCACTGTCTCACATTTGGAAAACGGTGCAAGGTCTGCGTTGCCTTCCGGAACGGCGTTTTCCATTCAAGGCGCTAGCGCTTTTCCAAGGGCGGCAAGACATCGATGTCGCAGAAGACTTTTGTGCGCGGATCGCAGACCAAGCGGCTCGTCCAGATCCTCCAGCCCGAGCTGACGTCCCCCATTCCCGTGATTGCCGCATGGACCTTCCTTTTACAATGGAGGAGCTCGAAGCGGCACTAGCTCTCTGCAGGCGCTCATCATCTCCGGGTCCAGATGGTATATCATACCGGGCCTTGTGCTATCTCGGAGAGTCCGCTCGGATAGAATTGTTGAGCCTTTACAACTCCTCATGGCAGGAGGGAAATGTTCCTGACGAATGGAAAGTAAGCCGCCTGGTGCCACTCTTAAAGCAGGGCAAATCCCCATTAGAACTCACCTCTTACCGCCCAATAGCACTGGCCAGCTGTGTCGGAAAGATAATGGAACGGATGATCCTTGGCCGCCTGGAATGGTACCTTGAATTTTACAAGATTTATCCGCTTTCCATGGCTGGTTTCCGACGTGACCGCTCTTCCATCGACAGTGTAGTTGATCTCGTTTCATATGTCCAGCACGAAAGGTCCCGTAAGCGTTTATCTGCAGCTTTATTCTTAGATGTGAAAGGGGCATACGATAACGTATTACATGAGGCCATTCTCGACGCTCTTGCGACGGTTGGCCTAGGTGGTCGAGTTTTTTTGTGGATTGCAAGTTACCTGTCTGCAAGATCATTCTATGTGTTAACTGACGATGGCCCAACTACGCGACGCTATACCAGCAGGGGCGTTCCTCAAGGCGGTGCTCTCAGCCCGACGCTATTCAACCTCGCTCTTGTTGGACTTGCTGAATGCTTGCCAACTACCATCAAGATTTCAACATACGCTGACGACATCTGTGTCTGGACTTCGGCAGTCACACGTCCTCAGATACGTGCGCGACTTCAAAGAGCGGCCACTTTGACAGCGAACTACTTGTGTAAACAGGGTCTCAGCATTTCACCTGAAAAATGCACACTAGTCGCATTTACTCGGAAACCGATGACGCCTTATATCATCTCAATCAATGGGCGGACCATTTCCTATGTCCGAAACCACAGATTCCTTGGCGTCATTATTGACCGTGACCTCTGTTGGAGCCCACACGTGGCCTACATGAAACGGCGCCTGACAGCTACTTCCCAGTTGTTCAAATACTTGACAGGGAAGACGTGGGGGATGTCAGTAGACGCAATGCTTAAACTCTACAGAGCTCTCTTTCTCGGTTTTTTAAGATACAGTCTACCTGTACTGAACAACACCTGCAAGACAAATATTCGTGTTCTGCAGGCAGTACAAGCTCAAGCACTCAGAGTCTGCCTTGGTTTGCCCAGATGTACGTCAACAGAGGCGACTCTTGCGATTGCTCGGGACCATCCAATGCGAACTCACATTACGGTGGAAGCCCTGAGGACGCACATCAGACATTTTGCACGTGCCCCCTATCACCACCTTGCAGCACTACCTTCAGACAGGCACCAATCATCATTCTCTAAAACTATCAACAAGTACAACGACAAACTTCCCTCGGGCTTCACCGCTGCATCTAAACCATCGATACCCCCTTGGTGTCTTATCAGCCCCACAGTACATCTCAGTGTACCAGGAATCGGAAAAAAGTCTGAACTGTCGTCGCCTGTCCTCAAACAACTGTCTCTGCTTCTTCTGCACGAGAGGTACGCGGACAGTGAACACATTTATACTGATGGTTCCACAAATATCCAGTGTTCGTCCGGTGCTGTGGTTGTCCCAGCAAAAGCTATTACCATCAGCTTTAGGACTGACCACCCGACAACATCGACATCTGCTGAACTAGCTGCTCTTCGCGCTGCACTCCGTTTCGTCAGTCGGGAGCCACCTCGACAATGGTCCATCTTCAGCGACTCAAAGGCAGCCCTACAATCTGTACTATCAGCTCTGCGTCGCGGGCCATTCGAACAGCTTGTATTCGATATTAGATGCCTACTCCATACATCACAGGAGAAAGGACACCACGTGACGTTTCAGTGGCTGCCAGGTCACTGCGGCGTCACTGGAAACGAAGACGCCGATAATGCAGCTCGGGCAGCTCTTGAAGACGCACAAGAAGAGGCCATACCGCTTTCACGATCCGACGCAGCTAGCAGACTTCGAGTGCTTGCACAGGAGATGACGCTCTCTTCATGGTGCACACCAAACAGCCAGACCAACCAGAGCAACCGTCAATACCACCTGCCCTCTTTGATGCATCTCTATATGCCAACTGGACTCCGCCGAAGCGAGGCGACTCTGCTTTATCGCTTATGGTTAGGGGTGGCTTTCACGAAATCTTACTCATTCCGCATTGGAATGGCCGACAACGCTCTCTGCAATGCCTGTCTTTGCGAGGAGACGCTGCAACACATTCTGTGCGACTGTCCTGAATATAATGTTCAGCGACAGTCCCTGGCATCCGTTCTCGCGCACCTTGACACTAGACCATTGTCCCTCGACACGATTTTCACATGCCGCCGACAGAAGACATCGCAGGTGAAGGCGACGAAGGGACTACTTCAGTTTTTGAAAGAGACGGGATTGGACAAGCGGCTCTGACAGTGTTATCACGTACAATGCCAGATTGATAGACTCTACCGGACGATGTTTGTGTGCTGTACTATGTGCTCTCTCTCTCTCTCTCCCTTCCCCATCTTTCATCGCACCCATCCCTCTCCCATGTGTAGGGTAGCAAGCCGGTTACGCTAAACTGGTTAACCTCCCTGCCTTTCCTTCTCTACTTTTTCCTTCCTTCCTTTCCTTCGGTGCATGGGCGTTGCCGCGAAATCCAGCCCGAGTTCGCTATCTTCGCGGTTAAATGTCTTTTCGAGCGTCAAAAAGACCTTTCTATACAAAATCCAGAATGATTTCCGGCGCCGGGGGTTGCTTTCGTCGGTGGTGCATGGACAGCACGAAAAAATTTCTGGGGGGGGGGGGGCTGAAGCTCCAAAAGCCCTCTCCCCCGGCTACGCCCCTGATGCAGAGTGCTACAAGTCACCGCGAAAGAGACTCACTGAATTAACAGCGGTACGCACCCTTGCCACATACCCAGACCCGCATGCCCAGCAACACCTGTCGGCGTCGAAGATGTTCGTAGAAGTACGGCCCATAGGTACAGAGTACCATATACATAGTGACACTAGTTGTTCCGACGGTTGGTTTCAAACACTGTTCTCTCAGCACAGCAGCCAGACACACTACCCATTCGACCATAGGCTACACAGACAGACAGACAGACAGACAGACAGACAGACAGACAGACAGACAGACAGACAGACAGACAGACAGACAGACAGACAGACAGACAGACAGACAGACAGACAGACAGACAGACAGACAGACAGACAGACAGACAGACAGACAGACAGACAGACAGACAGACAGACAGACAGACAGACAGACAGACAGACAGACAGACAGACAGACAGACAGACAGACAGACAGACAGACAGACAGACAGACAGACAGACAGACAGACAGACAGACAGACAGACAGACAGACAGACAGACAGACAGACAGACAGACAGACAGACAGACAGACAGACAGACAGACAGACAGACAGACAGACAGACAGACAGACAGACAGACAGACAGACAGACAGACAGACAGACAGACAGACAGACAGACAGACAGACAGACAGACAGACAGACAGACAGACAGACAGACAGACAGACAGACAGACAGACAGACAGACAGACAGACAGACAGACAGACAGACAGACAGACAGACAGACAGACAGACAGACAGACAGACAGACAGACAGACAGACAGACAGACAGACAGACAGACAGACAGACAGACAGACAGACAGACAGACAGACAGACAGACAGACAGACAGACTTTTCACTCGAGAGCGCTTGTCCGATATTCTTTCCACGTGGATTACCTCAAGTTCCGCCTGAAGACCAGAATTTTTCTTTCATGGGGACATCATATGCAGGTTGCCGAACTCAACTCGAATAGAGCCAATATTTTTGCAACGATATTTTTGAACCCGAACCGAACCTGAATCGAAAAGAATAACGGTTCCCGGTTCGGCACGAAACGATCCAAACGTTTAAGGCGCCCATGGGTGCTCAATGTTTTGCATGATTCTTCGAAGAATTACTACTACTTCAATAGGCGCACCCTGCTAGCAGAGTGTTACGACTCACGAGCAGCGTTGTGCCCGAGGATGGGGATTATCGGTGTGTGCTGGCCACTACAGACTCCTCAGCAGAGACGCTCGTACTTTGGTGTCGGCCATATCACTTGTGTTCCGCAGCAGCAGAGTTATTTCAGGGGCTCCACGGATTCAATGTTACTAGTGACGCTCCTAATTTGGCTGTTAGGTCAACTTGTTACAACTAGAGGAACTATCGATAAACACCGATAGCGGGAAAAACGATGTCCTCGTTGAGGGACATCAACGAGTTCAACTGCATGACTTCTTATAACATAACCATAACACTGCGGTCGCTAGTGAATATCGTCGCCTTCTCCGTGAGCGGCAACCACGGCTGTAAACGGAAAGAAAAATCAGCTTTTTTGACAAGCCATGGCTCAATGCACGTTTGGTGCTCAGCCAAGCAGAGTACAACCCCCTTCGAGTTGTAAAAATCATTTGTGGGGCCCAATGTGCGCGCTTTTGATCATAGGTCGGCAAACTCACTCATGCGTATAATCAATACGACTCAGACCAATCCGTCAGTCCGAGATTGAGTGAGCTAGGTTGAGTACAATCTCGATGAGCTTGAGTTCCAATGAGCCCGGCTGAGAAGAATTTTGGCGAATAGGAGCTCGATCGAGTCCGGTTGAGTAGAAGTTTGGCGAGTCTGAATCCGAGTGAACCGATTGAACAGAATTTTGCTGCGTATTAGCTCGAGTGAGCGCTAAGCAAAAAATATAATTTGTGAGCGAGTCTGAGTGAGATGCGTGTATTACTCGGACCTATGCTTTTGACATCTTTGTCCACGCTTAGCCAGCGCAAGACTACGCGCAACTTGAAGATGCGCAAGAAAGCTCGACAAACCGTCTTAGTTCATCATTCAGAAGCATCAATGTCCTCACCTGCTTCTATAGAAAAGCAGCAAGCTAAGCGAGATGTCAAATTCTGGCTTCTTTCCTTGCTACAGAGTGGCAGTTTGAAGTGGTAATTTATGTAATACGTTGTGAATTCGTACTGCCTTCTGCACCGTAGCTCGCATGCCGCAGTTCTATTACCACGAGTCCTCTTGCAAAACAACCGAAGCAAAATAAAAATTGACTTATTCTGCTGCTGTCAAAGTAACGAGTGTGGAAGCTACGCAGACCTTATGATGACGCAGGGATTGTGACTAATTATGTCTGTCTTAAACACGTACATAAATATTCCCCTATATCTGGGTAATTCATTCGCAAATTTCTTCTTCCTCTTCATGAAATCTGCGCATGCGCCATGCAGATGAATTGATAGTCCTCTGCAGCATATCGCCATGGGCAGGATAAAATGGACTGCGCTTTAGCGGTTCGCGAACCCCTATAAATATTTATTTCGCCGAACCGGAATTGAACCGGAATGAAATCGGAGCGCATTGAATTCGAACCTCAAGTGAAGCATTATTCTTTAATACGAAGCTTTGAGGCACCCGCTCCTGGGTTGAGCGTCGGCACCTTAGTCGCAACCAAGCGAACGAGAACAGCAAAGGATGTAAGAGAGAACGCGGGGAGCAGCGGGGCATGAAAGACAGCGATAGTGAAGAGAGCGCGAAAAGCAAAGCGGAGAAGGAGTGTGTAGTGGAACAGTGAGGCGGAAAGCGGAGAAGGACCTATGTGAAAAAAAAAAATATGTTTGGAAGTTCTTAATCAGATGACTGTCATATACGAGTAAATATTCCATTTCAAATATTTTGCTGTACTAATACAACGAATGTTAATTTCTTTCTATTTCACAATTTATTAGTTCTTTCTTGGTGACCTCTACCAACCAGTGATTCTGGCGCAAGACTTAGCAAGACTGTGCAAACAAGCTATTAGCACTATTAGGCCGTGCGGAATGGCGTTGCTCACTTCAACGCGGTGGCTTCATCCGACTTTTCTTGGTTCCTTGCGTGTTTGTTCAAAGTGTGGCCACTTCACTTCAAATTTGGCATGACCTAGCCCACGGCATTCGTTGGCGAAAAATGTGAGTGGAGACTTCTTTCTTTATCGTGCAAGTTCCCGCTGCGGCATCCGACGCGCTGTGTCTCGTCGTGACAATAAAGGCGGAACGCTACGCGAAGAAACCGTCTCGCTATGTTCGCTAAGCTCTGAGTGTCCGTCGGGCAGCAAAATTAGTAAGTCGAATGTTTTCTGAATGATAATGCGGGGCAATGTCTTGTCTGATAACTGTTGCATATGAATACATGGTGTCGAAAGGAATTACGAATGATTCTGTGAAAAGGATCCGATATGTTGCTATATATTAGGACTGTCTGCTGGCCATAGTAATTGTCCTCCGTTGAAATATGTTTTCTTTGGTCAATTATATTTGTTGCATTCTTCTAGACGAATAAAAGTAAAGTTCCTTTTGACCTTTGTGGCAGTGTCATTTATTTCTAATCCTATTCGCTCACTTTCCTAAGGAAGCTACTGGAGCAATCGCCGTCAATAACAGCATAATTACGTTCACATTAAGACATACGCTACTCATACAGTTAAACGACACGCTGAAGTTTCAGTTGAGGCATGTCCCAAGCTTGCCTCAGCCTCAAAAGAAAGATAACTGCTGGCGTCGTGGTCGAAATTCCGGGCGCTAAAGAAATTCAAGCATTCGCGCCAAGCAGCACAAGATCTTGACGTCACTGCCATTTGCGATGTTGACGTTACTTTTTTTATTTTTTGCTTGTTGTTAGTTGTCCTTACGATACGTAGATGGCGACGGTTGCAACGAGCCGCCATTTTCTCTTCAAGTGGGCTTCTATGGAAGTTTCGCTACCAGTTTACATATACCTTGCCCAATATACAGAGCTTTAGATTAGTAGTTCCGCACATTCCATCCCTGCTACAACTATGGGAAGACGACGAGTAGTGCGTACTCCTGAGGAAGAAGCTGTCTACCGCGAGCGTCAGCGAGACTGTTTGCGAAGCGGTGTAACATTCGGAGTTACTAATACCCCTGTCATACGGACGCGGCTAAAGTCCTTTTTACTCCCTTCAACCAAGGACGTCTTTATCTCGAGGGAGGTGCGCGCCGTGTCCCACGGCAGTCCTTTAGCAAAGGAAGTTTAAGGAAGTTCCTAGCGAAAGGAGATGGAAGATCTCCCTTGCAGACTGAAGGGAGTACTCTTGTTCCCAGCGTGCTTGAATTTCGAGTAAAGAAATCACCCTCATTTTTAATAATTTTATTTTTACCAGCAATTATAACTGTTTTTATTGCATAATTTGAGCACTAACAAAGATATTTGAGTTGAGCAGCTACATTCGACTCTCAAAGCGGGCGTTCTCCAAATAGCTGCTGCGTTTTCCCTGACTGCGCCATTTTTTTTGTTGTTTTCGTCAACGCGATCGCACGTCTCGCTCATGCGGAATGAGTGATTCACGTCTTTCCCAAGAATATATAACGTGTTTCTTTCATGATTGCGTACGAGGTGAGCAGCGCTTAATGGGCCCCCAGCGGCAGCTTTCAAAAGCTCGCTTATAGGCCGTGTGACACGGAACTAACTCCTTTGAGGTGAAACTCAAAGGGAAGGAAGGAAGTTTGAAGGAGATCCGAGTTGCCCGTGTGACACGGGTATAACACAGCTTCGCTGTTCGGCCGTCTGCACGGACTTGAAGGGGCGATGAATTTTTGCTTTGTCGAGCGCTCTACCGCTATTACCCTTCATTTTCAACGTACGCGCTTCAGATTTTTTTTTATTATACTCACCCCATGTTGCTCAGTCGCTATGCCGTTCTCCTGCTGATCACGAGGTCACGGGTTTGATCCCCCGCCACTGCGGCCGCATTCCGAAGAAAAAAAAAAAAGGTTAGAAAGCTCAAGTTAGTCTGAACTAATTCAGACCAACTTCCCTAGGGCGCTCTTCATAACCGGTCAGCGTATTTCGCACTGTATATTCCTCAATTTTTCATTGTTTGAAATCAGGGGACTTGGAAAGTCGGCGCCGTTGTAGACGAGATACCTCTTTAAGCTAAGAAGGAAAAAATGACCAACCAAAGTATTCATTCTTGGTGGACTTCCCAATTGTCACCTGTTTACTTAGCCAGAAATCTTAACGCAAAAAAATAAGAGAAAAAAAGTCTCAGTCACTTCCCGCACTGTGCAGAAGCAGGACCAGCGAATCTGTGTATGTGGGCTCCTTAAAGGGAAGCTGAAACACTTTTCGAAAAAAGTGAGTTCCCTGCGGCATTCTACAGTTTTGAGTCCACTGAACACGAATATTTTGTTTAAAAAGGGCAGAAACAAACGCAAGCGGCTGTTTTTTTTGCAAGAAAACGCGCACCAGCGCCTCAGGGCATCGCGCGAACGCCACTGTTGCCCGTGATTGGTCGGGACCGCTTTGACGTCATTCACGGGGATCGCCGGTCGGCGCCGCCGTTTCAGAGCGTAGCCTTCTCTATGGCGTAACACACTGTTCTGTTCTGGCTTCACAGCTGAATGGTAAGCAATATGGAACGTTCTCGCTGTCTCGGAGAGCTTGTACTTTAGCCGTACATGTTCGAACCGACAGCCGATACAGAAAACGACGGGGGCATACGGGGGCAACAACGATGTTGAGTGTGCCAACAGCGAGAGCGATGTGTGCACCTTCTCGCACGTTGGAAGTCTTAGCTGGTACATATGTCTTTTCATGTAGCTGCACGTTCCAATGAAGGGAGAAAAAATGCGCTAAAGTGTCACTGGGAACTTGCTGCTGGAAGAATGCCGAAGCACTAACATCTCAGTAGATTGTAAACACGGGTGCAATTCGGCGATGTCATGCACCTTGCCGCTGCTTGTCTAAAGTTCCGTGGTTTTTGCGTGTTGATACACGATCGTGAACATAAGTGCCACGTTTGGCTACTTCAAACTCTTCAACATTATCTGCCTGTGTCACACTGGCTGCTTCAAGCTTTTCGATTGGTGATGGTAGTGGAACAGGTTCATCAGGGGCTTGGTTCTCAAGGTGCTCTGCTAGAACCTGAAAGAGTGCAAGGCATGATGTCATGAATTTCAGCATATCATGCATATCAGAAAACATGACAACAGTTGGATTACTTACAGTAATTGAAATACTTTTTTCAGTAATTTATGTGATGGATTAGTTGTCTAGTGATTTAGTAATGTGAATTATTTGGTGTCTGTATTTCATGGCTAAAGTAATGTATTAATTGCGTTAAATATGCACCAGTAAGCTGTGTACGGCGCCAGAACGTTGGTAGTATGGTGAGGTGGTCGTGGAGGAACATGGGGGGGAGGGCATGAAATGTTGGCAAGTGTATGTTACCTTGAAGAGAGGTTGGCGTCCCTTTATACTTTGCTTTTTGTTTCTTGTATGCATGAAAACTTTTTGGAAGCAATCGTAAAGTAATACCATTAATTTTTGAAAGCAGTAATTGGTAATGTAATTCATATCAATGAGCGTAATAGGAAAGTAATGAGTAATGTATTATATTTACTTTCAAATAATAATTTTGCCATGCGTGATGCATAGCCAGTTAAAGGCAAGAAAAAATTTTTTGTCCAGCAGCGGTGCCTGTATTGGGCTAGACCACGTCGAACGTTCACAAGTTCAATACCTGACAACGTTACTTCAACAACAACGATGTTGAGTGTGCCAACAGCGACAGCGATGTGTGCACCTTCTCGCACGTTGGAAATCTTAGCTGGTACATATGTCTTTTCATGTAGCTGCACGTTCCAATGAAGGGAGAAAAAATGCGCTAAAGTGTCACTGGGAACTTGCTGCTGGAAGAATGCTGGAAGGCGTCGGCACAGCCCGTTCGCCTTGACACGGGCGTGGCTGTGCCGACGCTCATTTTTGCGGCATTTCGCTGCGGGTAGCAAGCTGTCATTGCGAAATCTACGTAACGAAGTTTTTAGGCGCCGAGTTCAACGCGAGCATGAAAATATTACCGTAACGCCTTATGTCGTGCGACATGAACACGAATACTGAACAGGTAAACCTGCGGGCACCGCGTGGTAGGACGAATAGCAAATATCACTGAATGCGCAAGCGTACCCCCGGCGAATTATTTCACCGTACCAAAACAGCGCCGAGCAAACAGCCGTAGTACACTGTTCCGTGACAAAGCGGAGTGGAAAAACAGGATGAAAACGGCAAGCACTTTGCAGGCATGTGCATATTCCCGGCTGTGCCTCCACCTCGCTTCATCATAGGCAGCTGTAAGGCCGTTTGTTCGACACTCAGGTGATCACCCGTTTAAAAAATTGCCCGAGTACACATTAAAACCCTTACCTCACCCTTTCTCCTCTTGGCGGAGGCCGCTCTTGGAACTGGCAAAGTGTTTCTCTTGTGGGAGAATATAGACAGAACAACACCGGCCTTCAGTCGCGCCGATTTAATTGGAATACTGATTTCCCGCATCGTTGTCAAGCTCCGATGATAATCACTGTAGCGGAAATGGTCCGAACACAGCATATTTGATTTCGTCGGTAAGAAATTATCTCTCCTCACCGCACAGACCGACTGCGCTGCAAGTTTCTTGCCCTTCGGGAACGTGTGAAACACCACATCGTCTCGCCCGCCGTGTTCGCACAGCCTAATGCTGCACAGAACGAGGGTATGTTGGGCGCCCTTGGCTGTAGGCACTCACGCAACACAGAAAGGAAGCACAGTTAACGAAAATCGCAAAAGAAAACAAACGTGAGCGGGGGCAGATCTCTCGTAGCATCGTTTAGTAAAGCGCAGGACGGAAAGAAACATGCCAGCACATGCCAGCACGCCGGTCCGGTAGTGCGGTCCCCGGGAATGACGTCACCCTCGCCGGTTCTCTCCTCTGGCTGCCTCCTCACCCGTCGCTCCGGGAAGCGACGGGGGCGTGTCTGCGGGGGGGGGGGGGATTTAGAAAGTGATTTCTGCCCCTTATATTGACAATACAAAGAAAAAATTTCAGAACCGTAAATTAATAGGTCTGTTCTTCCCAACCCCAGCAATTCATGGAAATTGAAAACCGTTTCAGCTTCCCTTTAATGGAGAACTGCACTTCCGCCACAGGTCGGCCCGGTGTTGCACTACCTTCGGGATCGACCCACGTATGGAGAGTGCTTAACGTCTACTTCACATCTGCTGGGGGTCGTCCCGGTATTGCACTACCTTCAGGATCGACTCACGTATCGGGAGTACTTAACCTCTGCCTCACTTCCGCTGCAGGTCGGCCCGGTATTGCAATATCCTCGGGACCTGCCCAGGTAAATAGAGTTTTCTATCAGAAGAATAAGAATGGGCTGGGGTGCGTTTGGCAGGCATTCTCAGATCATGAACAGCAGGTTGCCATTATCCCTCAAGAGAAAAGTGTATAACAGCTGTGTCTTACCAGTACTCACGTACGGGGCAGAGACCTGGAGGCTTACGAAAAGGGTTCTACTGTAATTGAGGTCGACGCAACGAGCTATGGAAAGAAGAATGATGGGTGTAACGTTAAGGGATAAGAAAAGAGCAGATTGGGTGAGGGAACAAACGCGAGTTAATGACATCTTAGTTAAAATCAAGAAAAAAAATTAGCACGGGCAGGACATGTAATGAGGAGGGAAGATAACCGATGGTCATTAAGGGTTACGGACTGGATTCCAAGGGAAGGGGAGCGAATAATATTTGGGGTTTTACGTGCCAAAACCACTTTCTGATTATGAGGCACGCCGTAGTGGAGGACTCCGGAAATTTGGCCACCTGGGGTTCTTTAACGTGCACCTAAATCTAAGCACACGGGTGTTTTCGCATTTCGCCCCCATCGAAATGCGGCCGCCGTGGCCGGGATTCGATCCCGCGACCTCGTGCTCAGCAGCCCAACACCATAGCCACTGAGCAACCACGGCGGGTAAGGGGAGCGAAGCAGGGGGCGGCAGAAAGTTAGGTGGGCGGATGAGATTAAGAAGTTTGCAGGGACGACATGGCCACAATCAGCACGTAACCAGGGTAGTTGGAGAAGTATGGGAGAGTACTTTGCCCTGCAGTGGGCATAACCAGGCTGACGATGATGATGATTATGATGATCATTATTATTATTTACACACAAACATGATCCTGGGGGAACTAACCCTTAGCACATTCGCTGTAAAATTGGCTACACATTTGCGTTTCTTAGTTAATTGATTAATTATATTATTTAATGACGAAGACGAATACGGGAGATCTGGCACTAGCGCGTTCGCGCGGGGGCGCCGAGGGGCTCCAACAAGCCAGCTGGGGAAGAAGACAACGACTCTGGATCCAATCGTGACGATTATTCTTTTGTGTTAACACACGAACACTATCCTGGGGAATGTAGTCCTTAACAGCTTCGCTATAAAAACGATAACCCATCCCCTGCCAGAAAGAGGGGTGCACGCGAAGCTCGGGATCCGGGGCTCCTCGTTGTCGTAACGCCTCGGCTTCGCGCTCCCCCGCGGCGAGGTCGGCACGTTTCTCGAGCGAGTTCCCGGCGGCGTTCATGAAACGCCGCCTGTTCTTCGACTGAACGCACGATGCGCGACCCGCTCCCGCTGCCGTTCCTTCAATGCGGCCTGCTTTTTGGCAGAAGGAACCAAACGTGGCCTCCCTTAACTGACTGCCGGGCCTGATGGCGGGAAACGACGGGCGCGAGGCGAGCGAACACGCGATCAGGGGACGCCTGTGATTGGCTCGCGCCTTGCACTGCGTTTGCTACCTCATGCATATAAAACTCCGCTTTACTGGGCGCGTATGATGAACCGACAGTGACTACTCACAACTGGTGAATGTAGGGTTGAATGCTACTGTGATAAATACCATAAAGAAATGAAGAAAAACCGACAGTGGCTGAATCGGTTAGCGTGGTGGACTCGCAACCCGAAAAGCAATTTTTATTTTCGCAGCTTGGTTTCCTTTTTTTTTTTTTTTTGTACGGCAACACCGACACCTACACGATAGAGGCAACACACGCTTCGTTTGAAAATGGAAGGAAAACATGGGACGCATATGTAGTTGCTTTAGAGGCCTCTTTATTGCAGGTGGCCCGCGCTGATGAAACGGGCAATGAAAGGTTATAAAAAACAAAGAGAAAAGAGAAAGGCTTTGGATCGTACTGATGGCTCAAAGACTTTATGCGCCTGAGCAGATGCGTGACAAGTCAGTTTTAACGGAGTTGTCAGTCGAAATGCGATGCAATATAAAAAAATAAAAATTTTGACAGCTAGAAAGGGTAAAGAGGAATTTTTTAGAGATAACCGGAAAGACAAAAAAAAAAAGATGTGCTGTTTTAAGTGTGGAAACCACAACATGATTATGAGCTACGTTGTAGTGGGAGACTCCGGAAAATTTTTTTTTTTAGCACATGCGGTTCTTTAACGTTAAACTAAATCTAAGTACACGGACGCTATTGCATTTCGCTCCCGTCGAAATGCGGCCACCGCAGCCGGGATACGAACCCGCCGACTTCGTACTTAGCGGCGCAACGCCACGGCCACTAAGCCAACACGGCGGGTAAAATATGGAAATCTATTGTAAATTAAATAGGAGCTAGCAAACTCTTTTGTTTTATTGTTGTTATTGCTCCAATGAAATGATGACATACCGTGCAATCCAAATTTAGGTATTATGCGCATGCTATCAGAAAAATTTACGCGCAGCAGTATAGAGGTGGTGAGAGTTCAGTATCGTCCTCACTTGGTTGTTTATATCTTTGATAAGAGGAATCTACTCAGTACACGAAATTTTCCGCAGTTTAGGCGAGCGTAAAAACAAGTTCCAACTTCCTTTTTAGATCCCGAGGATGACAAATGCGCGACGGAGGTTGATTGATTTGAGCGAAAGGAAGGAAATATACAGTCAGAGCACAATATATCTTCTAGGACAAAAAAAAAAAAAAGAAATGAAAGATAAAACATCGTCTCAGAATTGCGGTAAGCATTTTTGAAACTTAAGCAAAACTTGGGGTTGCCTACATAATTTGCTATCAAACAACCACATTATTTCGTCTCCAATCATTCGCGATCACTCATGCTCGCTTCGGGGGAAATATTCGCGGTGGAATGTTTGTGTCTATAAACAAAACGCCAGCCAATATTATACATCAGTTTTTCATATGGCGACGTTGTATTGTGATATAATTGTAATCGCCATCGTCGTTGTTGTTGTGGCTGTTATTGTCATCATAATCATCTCATTACCATCGACCTATCCATACATGTCCACTGCAGATTTTCCGCTACCTCGAATTACCCGTTGCGCATAAAATATTCCTTCGTTTCACCTTGCGCTTTCAAATTTACTAATCTCTTTAGAGCACCGAATCCCCTGGGGATAAGGATGCCTGCTGTGAATTCAGTAGAGAGAAAAAGACGACACAAGCTAACACTCCCCGCCACTTCAGAGCGTCGATGAGCCATTTGACGGAGTGGTAAGAGCAGAAAAAGTCGTAAAGTAATGAATATATCGCCTTTGTTCGAAATTTCAGTAGTGTTTACAGTACCACCGATGCGGCCTCAAGCGCATGCTTCTTCTATTTCTCCTCTGTAAGAAAGACGCGTTATTTAGCTCCCACAATTTTATGAAGTGCTAGAACCGTTTCTTTAGAGCGTGTCTTCGCGGGCACTAAGAGGCAAAGCGTTAGTACGTGTCTGGCACGTGTATTCATAAGACTACAGCGTTTCGAGTGCTGCTTAGAGCGTGCGTGAAGGTACTTAGAAATAAGGTCGAACTTCCGTGTAGTTTCGAGCACGTATTTTACGCAACATTGTTTTCTGGGTATTTCTTTAGTGCGGGTGCTTTGTGCACAAAAGAAAGAAAAAGTAAGTCTGCGAGTCTTATTTGGAACATGTGGGTTCTTTTGAGAGGAAATTCCTGTCCTCACGGCCTTTGCTTGTCTCGCCAGACTTTTGCAGAGATCTATTGTGACGCCAGCAGCCGTTGTCCAGGTGTCGTCCTTGACCAACCCAACGAAAGCGCTGAAGAATACCCTGTGCTGTACCTCAGTCGAAAACTGACACCGCGAGAAGAGGTATTTAGCACCTCGGAGAAAGAGTGTTTGTGCATAGTATGAGCCGTTTAAAAGCTGGCATGCTATATCCAAGGTATGAAATTCACGCTCGAGCGCGATCATTGCCCTCATCTTGTATGACTGAAGCAAATGTCAGGAAAAAAAAACGGAAGACTGCTGAGACGGAGCCTCACTTTGTAGGAATAAAACTTCGAGGTCAAGTGTAGGAAAGGGAGTCAGAATAAGAATGCAGACGGTCTGAGCCGGGGATTCTAGGCAACGAACTCGGCGTATTTTTTTTTTATTAACGTGTTTTGTGCGTACCGCTATCGATGTTATCGAGATAGGCAGCCTATTTCTGCCTTGCAGAGAGCTGTCCGCGACAAATAAAATTGAGAGAGACACAGACAGAGAGAGGGGTAGAACCTTGTAAAGCAATGCGGGGATCATAACGTCCGGTAGGCGTGTCGCTCGGGAACGCCTAAAGTGTGTGCGTGTGCTTATGCATATTCAGGAAGAAGGCCACAACGAATCGAGGGCTGCACCTTCGACCTGCAGTGTGACATCAGCCATCACTTCTAGAACAATCCCTGAGGTCGCGACCGAACATTGACGCTTCGGGCAATTTGACAGCTTGTCATCCTCAGGTCGAATCTCTTGGTGGTGGAGGTGTCTGTTACCTCTCAACCCGACCAAGGACATTAATTATATGTTTGCCACGAGGCAACCTCACCCATCCATCAGCGCCTATCCAGAAGTCAACGTATTGCTGACGGTTCCACAAAAGGCCCCTCTACCTGAACCTGATAATGATGAAAAGGGCCAACGTCCAGTGCTACCGAAGAAGGTGCCCCGATTTTGGATTCCCAGGTTTCTTTACGGTCACCTATTCCATACCAGCGGATGCAGAGCTCGGCGGATCGGTGTGAAATCCTGCGCGGGATATTGTGCCCGAGTCGACGATTATGTTTAGCCGCGATACAGTCATCAGGTTATCTAGTATAGTCGTCTAGAGAAGACGACTGGATAAAAATCGGAGACCTTTCTTGCGGAGAGGGCTGCCGTGTCCTTATGTGAAGTCAGACGTTAAATATGCTTTCGCCTGGAGTGGGCTTGCGTATCTGGGGCCAGTGTAAATAATGCAAAATAAATATTTTTTTCCTTCATTCCTGCTACCGGACGCCGTCGATGGGCTTGGTGGATTCCTGGCCCAAACGCCACCTCGAGCCGCAACACTGGCTGCCGCCAAGAGCGATGGTTCAAACAGAGAAGTTTTAATGACGGCGCGGAATGAAAACAGGCTGATTATTGCAACTCCATCTGAGTCTATTTATTTTCGTAATACGATCAATTACCCCCGCTTTATTTTCGGATAGCAATAGCTGTACGGGACGCATGTCCCTCTGTAATTCCTGTACATATTCGGCCTACAGGCGCACACATCGGTGCCTGCACGGCACTTTGGGCTGTCAGCATCCGGACAAGTTGCCTCTGGATAGAAGTCTGTACGAAGACAGCGAATTTTGTGCGCTGTTGGCAAGCATCCTAGAATGGGAGAATACAAGAACAGTTGCGCAAGGCGTTGGCTCACAAAGCTGTTCCCATGCATGGTAATAAATAATTTTTATGAATTATAGAAATAATTTATTTTCCTCAGAATACGGCTCAAAGGAATTAACTGACTCTTTAGTTCTGTGGCCGCGTAATGTAGTGTATTATTTCAAGATATTTACTTTCGCTGATGGCATTTACACAATGTAAACAATTATCATGAAATACGCGGTGACTTTCTCGTGCGATGATTTTTTATGGGACTCGCTCTAATAAATGTTACAAAATGGCTGGAGATCGTTCATACTTATCACTCATGTATAGATGAGCAGTTGTATTTGTCGTACACTGTTTTTGTTTTCCTAAAATGTTTCGTTCTTTTTTAGAACGCAGCTCTTAGGCCCTCGTTCCTGCGGCCAGCGTCGGCGTTGTCCCTCGTACGCGAGCGAACGAGCACAGCGAAAGATGAAAGCGAG
This sequence comes from Dermacentor variabilis, assembly GCF_050947875.1. Lineage (NCBI taxonomy): Eukaryota > Metazoa > Arthropoda > Arachnida > Ixodida > Ixodidae > Dermacentor > Dermacentor variabilis. The sequence continues at coordinate 146,233,507 of NC_134571.1, read as the reverse complement.
CGCGGAGCGCAGCGGGAGATGAAATCATAGAGAGCGAGGAGGAAAGCGGGAGAGGAGGCTACAGTGAAAGCATGAGGCGGAAAGCAAAGAAGGAGAGTACGAAGAAAGGGTGAGGTGGAAAGCAGAGCGCCGCGCGAGACTACGAGATGGTGCCGTAACATTTGCAATCTGATTGCATGCGCGACGCGAATTGCGTAGTGCTTTCTCGAAGTCACGCGAGAACAAGCGGTGACACCGAACCCTCTACGAGTCACGTATGAAAGCCGACGCGCTTGACCCGCAGATCAGATTTTCGACGATCGCCGACTCTGCTCGCCGCTATCGTTGAGCTTGAGTGCTACTTGTTTTGCAAGGCTTCGCTCCGTTAGCAACGTACGTGCCGCACGAGACATACTAGACAGTTTTAGTTACACGTACGTAGAGGCTTCGCATACGTAGAGCTTCTACGTGTCAGCAGTGCGCATGCGTAGTACGTAGCGATCGCGCGCGCGTCTCACGGACGTACGTGAGATTCAATTCTTTGCGTGCGTTTCTTGCGCACGTAGACTGCTTCGCGCGGGAGTTCCACGAGATCACCAACAAGCGATAGCGGGCCGCGCGTGCGCAGACGGCTCGCAATGAAACACGGCGACAGGATTGAATTGGCTACCGCCGTGTTCACATTTCCCGATAGATGGAGCTACGGGGTCCCTCTTGGCGTGCGTCGCGTACGTGTAGCTAAAAGCGTTTCAGATGGCGTGCACGTAAGGTACGTAGGCTTTTCACGTTTGCGTACGTGAAGCCTCTACGTACGTGTAACTAAAACTGTCTACTGTCCGCGCCAGCCAATCTATCGCGAAATGAAAACACGTATAGAAATGCGCTCAAATTTCGCATTAGGCAATATTGTAATCGTCGGTGAATTTTTTTTTATTGTGAAAAATTTTCATTGCTTCTTTCTTCCTCTTTACCCCTCAACAGTGGTTTGTTCTATTTGCGATTTCATATGTCGGCCCTTCTTAGGCAATATTTTCATTTTGTCGGAATTATTAAATGACAACGAACAGACGCGTCATGAAAACCACGTACAAGAACTCTTCAAGCTCATTTATTTGCAAAGGTTGCGTCGAAGTCAAGTAACCATAATAACCATAATGGCATAAACAGCGAAAGTGGTAATGAAGAGGGGAAGATTTGGTAATGCTTGACTGGAAACGCTTGCAGCTGGTTACCCTTCAAATGGGAAGGGGAGCAACGGGCAGAAAAATAAGAGCCTGATGGAGAAGATCCGCTGAAGCGTGATAAAAAAAAAAAATCGGCAAGCTGCTCACTACGTCGAACAAAAACATAAACATAAACGTGGAAACTTATAGACCAATATCACTAACAAGTTGCTGCTGCAAATTAATGGAACACATAGTAAGTAAAGCCGTCATGACATACTTAGAAGAAAATAACGTATTATATCCTGAGCAACACGGTTTTAGAATAGGCTTGTCAACTATAACAGAATTATTAGAAATAACACATGACTTCGCATCAATAATTAACTCCAAATTCCAAGCTGATGCTATTTTTATTGATTTTTCGAAGGCTTATGATCGCGTCGTGCACTGTAAACTAATCGAGAAAATAAAGTCTATCGGAATTGAACACAATGTAGCAGAATGGATAGCAGCCTATCTGTCAAACCAAACTCAATATGTTACCATAAATAATTATGACTCGGACCAACTCGAAGTTTATTCAGGGGTACCACAGGGGTCCATATTGGGGCCATTATTATTTCTCATATACGTTAACGACATCGCTGATTGTGCAGAAAATGGAGTAAAATTGCGGCTCTTCGCCGATGACTTGGTAATTTATACAAGCGTGCAAGGAATCGAGGACAGCTTAGACTAAATACTACACTGAGCAATTAACCCGCTGGTGTGACATGTGGGGAATGGAAATTAATCTTAAGAAAACACAGTATATGACCATAACTCATAGAAAGTCGATCTTTAGGTTCAATTATACATTAATGGGCAACGATTTAATACAAACTGACACAGTAAAATATTTAGGCATAACCTTTACAAGCGCGTTAAAATGGAATAATCCATATCAATAATACATGTACGAAGGCCTTCCGAACACTCGGTTTCTTGCGAAGAAAATTAACTGCAGCACCATCCTATGTGAAAGTAACAGCATATAAAACTTTAGTAAGGCCAATTCTTGAGTATGGTAGCGTAGTGTGGAACACGCACCAGAAAGGTCTCTCACAGAAATTAGAAAGTATTAAAAAGAAAGCGTTGCGATTTATATACCATAAGTATTCTCGACACGAAAGCGTAAGTGCTCTTAGAAGCCAGGCAGCACTGCCTACCCTTGTTTGACGGCGTCGTGTGGCTGTCATGAAATTTCTTTTTATGCTATGTAATGACAACATTAATATAGATAAGCGAGATTACGTGCAGCCACCACACCGACACTCCCATAGATCCTATCATAATAAACGCATCAGGCAGTATCCGACACAGTGCGACACGTTTAGATATTCATATTTCCCATGGGCAATCGAAATCTGGAATTCGTTGCCAAAGGAAATTGTAGAATCAGATTCTGTAGATGGCTTTGTTGCAAAATATTGGAGCCATATTTTCGTTGTTCATGAAAGTATTTGGGTGCGTAGTTTAAAGGTAATGCGTTGGTTTAGTGATTGGACACTAGTGCACGTGTGATTGCATACTGCCTTATGATTTCAAATGTAAATATTGCAATGTGCTGAATAGTGGTGTTTTATAGATCCACAATAACTACAAGAATGTTATACGACTAATATTGGAATTGTTTTGAGCACCTTTTGTTATTCCTCGATTCATGAGAAACAAAGAAAGGGTCTTGTGTTGAATACCAGTTTTGTATGACAGTTTTTTTTCTTTCTATATTTCTTCTTCTTTCTTTTTTTCCTGTTTTTCCCATGCTTACGTGTATTTTTACAACCCACTTCCTGTTTGGGCCTGTGCAAAGGCCTACAGTATTGGTAAATAAATAAAATAAATAAAAACTTCGCCGCCATAAAATTACTCGAAGATACTTCTAAGCGTTACAATGCGGTAATGTTCAAGAGGTCTAATTGGCTGCAAATGCGACTGAGAACTGTAAAGGCCCAACCACATGGGATATGCGTAGCATAACATCTTTGAATCTGCACGCGTGTGACTAAGGCAAGCCCAACTCGATAAGCTCACAAGTACGCTCTTCAATGTACGTAGCACAGTGTTGCTAGATAACCCTCAGAAGAAATGTTCAAGTTTGGCTTTGAGAAAAGTTCATTTTATAGCGCAGCTGTTAAGGCCAGAATACATGGAGCGAATATGCGACGAATAGTCGGCGTTTGACGCCCGGCGGCGTACGCGCGACGCGCGGCGGCGAAGAAAACGTCGTTCGCCGCCGATCCAGCTGGCGCAGAAAAGTTCGTCGGGCGGCGACGATACCGGAAGCGGCAAACGAGCGGCGCCCCAAAGCGAGCCAATCAGGTCTCACTATCCGCCCCGACTTCCGGCTAGGCTTCCCCGCTTGTCCGTGTATCCCGATCCCGCTCTATCGTTCACGCCGGTCTCCCGCTTTTCGTATTCATGGCATCCAAAGCAGTTACTAAGTTAATAACAGCCATGGTTAGACAAGCTCACGTGCGCTACTTTCGGGTCTGTTTGCTTCGGCCGCGCGCGCGTTGAGCCACAGAACAGAGCCGCGGAGTTAGAAAGGCGAAAGTTGTTTACCCGCCCATAGCATAGCATCGCCGCTTTCTTTAAACTACATCGGCACATGAATGTCTCAAACACATAAAAAACATTAGAAATCATTTCTAAACAAAATTTTACGCGTTTTTAGGGTGTTCCGCAATTCAAAAGCGATAATAGTTGTCGTTAAAGTTCTTTTTTTGTTTTATGTGTTTCACTACAGCGCATTTGCCTCGTCTATATTTGAAGTAGTGGCTTAGCGCGAATTAAACTGCCTAGCCACGCCGATAACAACGCAGCGACTCACCGGCGGCGGCCGCCGTGTCTTCGCTCCATGTAGCGCAGCCCGACGAACATACGGCGTCGCGGCGTGGCAGATTTTCTGCCGCCCGAACTTCGTCGCGAAAGTTCGCTCCATGTATTCTGGCCTTTAGGCAACAGTTTCTGCGGCGAGCGTCGGCGTGGTCCTTCGGCGTAACCGAGCGAACGAGAACAGCGAAATATGAAAACGTACGCGGAGCGCAGCGTGAGAAGAAAAGCGTACTACCGCGCAAGACTTTCGACGACCGCTACGAGATGGCGCCAGACGAGCGCGCCGTCTAAAGTCCATTGATAATTTGAAAGTAGCGACACACTTTGAACTCTGCCGCCGCCGCGCGACCTCCTCGCCTCCTCCTCGCCCCTTGCGCGCTCCCCAGCGGCAACCAGTTTTTCCCCCGTTTTTCTGCACGACGATTGATCTCCCTGCCGTTGCCCTTGGAAACGCGCTCAACTTGAGTTTTGCTTGTGTTTTTCATTTTCGTTCGCGCCATTTTCCTCCTCAGCACGGCTGGCTCGGCGCTTTAGCTCGGCGTTGCGAACGTTGTACGCTGTGTTTCCTGCTCTATGTGCTAGTGCTATGCCGGGCTGTTGCGCATATAACTGCAGCAAGAAGCCTGAAGACGGTTATGCCGTTTTTATTATACCACAAGGAAAGCGTGACGGCTTGCGCATGAAGCAGTGGCTGCATGACATTGGCCGAAAGAACTTTGTTCCGACAAAGAACAGCGTTGGTTGCGAGCTGAGGCGTCTTTCTTATAGCTCGTTGCAAAGCATCCCGTAATGCTGCATTTTTTTTTTCATTCTTCCGGCCTGCTCACCAGCGTTTTTGTTGCGGTTGTCCTCAGTATGCTTAATATTCTGGGGCGGCTCCATCGCCTCGTACATCGCTAACTGTTGTTATTCAGTCGGAAGTGCTGCATTATAGATTCTGCTTTGCGCGCTGAAAAAAATTAGTGGCAAGTATACCCGTGGTATGCAAAGGTGATGAGCGTTAGCTAGTCAACATTGAGTTTCCTTTTTTGTTTTAAGGCGAAAGCCTTTAGATCTCTGTTTCAAAGTGGCGTTGTAAACTGGAAATATCACGTGACCCAAGGAAGGCCAGAGGTGACCCAAAGCATGTTCACCCCTGTATAAGAGAATGATTACCCAAGTTAATTAATATATTAATCATTGACGTAAGGTGTATTAGAGAGGATTAAGGTTGATTAGAGTGTATTAAAGAAGATTAAGGTGGATTATAGCATTAAGAAGGATTAAGATGCATGAATAAAGATTAAGGTGGGTGGAGGAGGATTAAGACCGATTGGGGTTGATTAGGGTGCATGAACAGGGATTAAGGAGGATTAAGGTGGATAAAGAAAGATTAAGGTCGATTAATGTGGATTAAGGTGAATTAGGGTTGATAAAGGAGGATTAAGACCGATTAGGAGGGATTATGGTAGATTAAGGTGGATTAGGGACCGTGAAGCTGGATTATGCTTGATAGAGGTGGATTAGGCTGTATTAAGGTGGATTGGGAGTATTAAGCTGGATTAAGGTGGATGAAGGAGCATTAAGGTGGATTAGGGTGGACTAAGGTGAATTAGGGTTCACTCAGTGGTAAGAACGTTTAGTCTACCATAATCCTTCTAATGCACCACCAAATCCACATTCATCAACCATAAATATTCATTCACTTTAATCCACCATAATCCACGAAAGTCCTCCTTAATGCACCCTAATCCACCTTCAACGACCTTAATGAACTCTAACCCTCCTTAATGCACCTTAATCCTCCTTAATCAACCCTAATGCTCCCTCATTAACTGTAATCCACCCTAATCCACTATAATCGTCCTTAATTCACCTTAATCCACCCGAATCCACATTCATCTACCTTAGTCCACCCTAATCTTCCTTAATCCACCCTAATACTCCTTCATTCACTTTAATTCACTCTAGCCCGCCAAAATCCTCTTTAATGCTCCGTAATTGTTCTTAATCCACCGTTATCCTTCTTCGTGCACTTTGTTCCACCCTAATTCATTATAATCGTCCTTAATGCACCTCAGCGCACCTTCATCCACCCTAATTCACCTTCATCGACCTTAATCCAACCTAGTCCTCCTTTATGCACCTTAACCCACCTTCATTCACCCTAATGCACCTTCATCGACTTTAATCCACCTTAATCCTCCTTAACGCACCTGAATTCATCTTAATCCAATCACTAACCAATCATTACTTTGCTAATCATTAATAATCTCTTATACGCGGCTGCACATGCTTTAGTTCGCTTCCCGCCTTCCTTCGGTCCCGGGATATTTTCTGTAGCTCACAACGAGACCTTGAAACAGAGGTGTAAGGCTTTCGCTTATCAAGCCACACACAAAGGGATGTGTCACAAGCAATACTACATCAGACGCACGAAGTAAAGCGTCTGATCATGTGGCAGAAAAATTGTCTGGAGTATAGAACTCGCCTCAAAGCTCCATTTACATCGGTATAGCCCGTTCATACGGCTTGAAGAAAAAACCGACCTCCTCATAAACGTTGCCTCCAGCATTATCGATGCTGTTATTAGCATTTCTCAAAATTTTCAACCCCATTGGGGCGCGCAACTGGCTCAAAATAACACGCCTCCATAGAATCCTGCGGCCCGTCCGCGGGAGCCCAGGAGGAAAAGCGCGCCGTGCGCAGCCGGCAGGCGAGGAGAATCGAGGACGAAGCGCCGTGAGGAGGAGAGTGTCGCTACTTTCAAATTATCAAAGGGCTTTAGCGCCGTCTAGCGCCGTCGTCTGTTTACCGATGGCATACGGCGAGCGCCTCGCACGATACCAAACATGAAAACAACGCGCTGCATGATCGGAGGTCTGCCTGCGGCGACTCCTGTGAATCGCGCCCTCGCGTCAACTACGCACTGCCTGTCGTGATCTCCCGATTAGCGAGGCAGTCGCGTCACACTTCGCTCCGTTTGCAACGTCCCGCCCGAGAGAGATTGTCTGCGCCAGTCAATTTATATCGAGAAATGAAAACACGTATAGAGCTGTGCTCAACTTTTGCATTAAGGAGTATCGTAATCGTCGGCCAATTTTTAACTTCGTCATGCTACTTTCTTCATTTATGAATATTAGAGTGGTACTACATTGATTTCTTTTTTTAAATTGAGGAATAAACGCCATTTTTATGTGTACAAACAGTGCACCTGTGCGGGAAGTTTACATGCCAGTTACGTCATGCCGGCGCACAGCCCACTTGTGTCTCGTACGCTCAGAATCAGGCATTGCCTGGCGACCGCGTCCCCTCGCTTAGACACGTACCACAGGCGGACACGTCTTCACGGACATGTCTTCGCGGACGCGTGACGCGTAGAGAGGCGCGTGCGATTAGCCCCGTGCAGTTGGGCCTGAACAGGCATTCCTCGTGCTGTCTGTACTGTGTCTCGCATATGCACGCGGTATCTGTGCTTTCCGAAGTACTCGGTGTTTATTGCCGTACTCTTGACAGCTATGACGTATCTGTCAGCTACGTAGCTATGACAGCTATGACAGCTAGACAGCGGTGGCGTAGAGGTAGAACACCCGCCTCGCGTGCAAGAGGTCCGTGGTTCGAATCCCGGTGCCGGCAATTTTCCACCGGATTAAAAAAAAAATCCGCGTGGTGATAAAATTGCACAAACAGGCCTGGAGTGTGGCCTGATCCCGGTGACCAGAACCGGTAACGCACTCCCTCACCAGAGCAGGATTGGCCACCCTGGTGCAGTACTTGGCCACAACCTCCTATGAACACAACAATCAAACCCCGGCCCTCAGTGGAATCGGCGGTGGGGAGAGTGAAAACCAAATACACTATACTAATGGGCGACTTTAATGCCAAGGTAGGCAAGAAGCAGGCTGGAGACAAGGCAGTAGGGGAATATGGCATAGGCACTAGGAATAGCAGGGGAGAGTTATTAGTAGAGTGAGTTTGCGGAAAAGAATAATATGAGGATAATGAATACCTTCTTCCGCAAGCGGGATAGCCGAAAGTGGACATGGAGGAGCCCGAACGGCGAGACTAGAAATGAAATAGACTTCATACTCTGCGCTAACCCTGGCATCATACAAGATGTGGACGTGCTCGGCAAGGTGCGCTGCAGTGACCACAGGATGGTAAGAACTCGAATTAGCCTAGACCTGAGGAGGGAACGGAAGAAACTGGTACATAAGAAGCCGATCAATGAGTTAGCGGTAAGAGGGAAAATAGAGGAATTCCAGATCAAGCTACAGAACAGGTATTCAGCTTTAACTCAGGAAGAGGACCTTAGTGTTGAAGCAATGAACGACAATCTTGTGGGCATCATTAAGGAGTGTGCAATGGAAGTCGGTGGTAACTCCGTTAGGCAGGATACCAGCAAACTATCGCAGGAGACGAAAGATCTGATCAAGAAACGCCAATGTATGAAAGCATCTAACCCTACAGCTAGAATAGAACTGGCAGAACTTTCGAAGTTAATCAACAAGCGTAAGACAGCTGACATAAGGAAGTATAATATGGATAGAATTGAACATGCTCTCAGGAGCGGAGGAAGCCTAAAAACAGTGAAGAAGAAACTAGGTATTGGCAAGAATCAGATGTATGCGTTAAGAGACAAAGCCGGCAATATCATTACTAATATGGAAGAGATAGTTCAAGTGGCTGAGGAGTTCTATAGAGATTTATACAGTACCAGTGGCACCCACGACGATAATGGAAGAGAAAATAGTCTAGAGGAATTCGAAATCCCGAAGGTAACGCCGGAAGAAGTAAAGAAAGCCTTAGGAGATATGCAAAGGGGGAAGGTAGCTGGGGAGGATCAGGTAACAGCAGATTTGTTGAAGGATGGTGGACAGATTGTTCTAGAGAAACTGGCCACCCTGTATACGCAATGCCTCATGACCTCGAGCGTACCGGAATCTTGGAAGAACGCTAACATAATCCTAATCCATAAGAAAGGGGACGCCAAAGACTTGAAAAATTATAGACCAATCAGCTTACTGTCCGTTGCCTACAAAGTATTTACTAAGGTAATTGCAAATAGAATCAGGAACACCTTAGACTTCTGTCAACCAAAGGACCAGGCAGGATTCCGTAAAGGCTACTCAACAATAGACCATATTCACACTATCAATCAAGTGATAGAGAAATGTGCAGAATATAACCAACCCTTATATATAGCTTTCATTGATTACGGGAAAGCGTTTGATTCAGTCGAAACCTCAGCAGTCATGGAGGCATTACGGAATCAGGGTGTAGATGAGCCATATGTGAAAATACTGGAAGATATCTATAGCGGCTCGACAGCCACCGTAGTCCTCCATAAAGCAAGCAACAAAATCCCAATAAAGAAAGGCGTCAGGCAGGGAGATACGATATCTCCAATGCTATTCACAGCGTGTTTACAGGAGGTATTCAGAGACCTGGATTGGGAAGAATTGGGGATAAAAGTTAATGGAGAATACCTTAGTAACTTGCGATTCGCTGATGATATTGCCTTGCTTAGTAACTCAGGGGATCAATTGCAATGCATGCTCACTGACCTGGAGAGGCAAAGCAGAAGAGTGGGTCTAAAAATTAATATGCAGAAAACTAAAGTAATGCTTAACAGTCTCGGGAGAGAACAGCAATTTACAATAGGCAGCGAGGCACTGGAAGTCGTAAGGGAATACATCTACTTAGGGCAGGTAGTGACGGCGGATCCGGATCATGAGACGGAAATAATCAGAAGAATAAGAATGGGCTGGGGTGCGTTTGGCAGGCATTCCCAAATCATGAACAGCAGGTTGCCATTATCCCTCAAGAGAAAAGTATATAATAGCTGTGTCTTACCAGTACTCACCTACGGGGCAGAAACCTGGAGGCTTACGAAAAGGGTTCTACTCAAATTGAGGACGACACAACGAGCTATGGAAAGAAGAATGATAGGTGTAACGTTAAGGGATAAGAAAAGAGCAGATTGGGTGAGGGAACAAACGCTTGTTAATGACATCTTAGTTGAAATCAAGAAAAAGAAATGGGCATGGGCAGGACATGTAATGAGGAGGGAAGATAACCGATGGTCATTAAGGGTTACGGACTGGATCCCAAGGGAAGGGAAGCGTAGCAGGGGGCGGCAGAAAGTTGGGTGGGCGGATGAGATTAAGAAGTTTGCAGCGACGGCATGGCCACAATTAGTACATGACCGGGGTTGTTGGAGAAGTATGGGAGAGGCCTTTGCCCTGCAGTGGGCGTAACTAGGCTGATGATGATGATGATGACAGCTATGATGAATGGCCGAGTAAAACTGCGAAATGTTAACAAATTTGGGACTACATTTGATGACGTCATCGCTGTCGCGGCTTCTGCAACTTGGTGCCTGTAATTTTTCGGAGCGGATGGATAACTAATTACTTGGGAAGAAATGTTGACCGTTCCCAACAAGAAGTGCAATAGCGTGTCTGACTTGGCGTTACAATTTATAGTCTGGTCTGCGTGTTGTCATGCTTTGAGTATTTTTGCTGAAACTAATACACACTTATCAAATCACCCCAAAAGAAAAGACGTATTTTGAAAATGGTATCTTTAAGTTGCTTTAGCTTTCCTAATTGTAGCATGCACTAATTACCAATGTATTCCAATATGGAGAATCACCGTGAAACAAAGCCATCTAGGAAACGAAACTAACCTTTAACGCCAGGGGAAAGCACACATAGTCCTGCTGCGATAATCAGAAGGTGCGCAATGTTCATTCTTCATTAATACGTTTCCACCTAGCAACAAAAGTACACCGGGTTAATGTCACTCATTCCATGAAATCGCAAAATATTAGACGAGACGCAGTGGCGTAGCAACAGGGGGGGGCAGGGGGGCCGTGGGCCCCGGGTGCAAGGGGCCAGTGGGGGGGGGGGGGGGTGTCATATACGTCTGAAGACACCCGGAACATGTTGATATCCTCGCCTTCCTCGATTACAACCGGGGTAGGGGCGGTGGGGTGTGACAGAAGACCTATGGGCCCCGGTTGCCAGACGACCTAGCTACGCCACTGACGAGACGTCTCATTAATTGTGCATTCAGTTAACGAGAATCGGTCATCAATATTCAGGCATGCATCACACGTGAAGAGCGCCTAGAGTGTCAATAAGTGGAGCCTCAGACAAAAAAATTTCTGTATAGAATAATCCACAGCTGTATAAAATTTGGTCCTCGTTGCTTTCTTCAATGTCTTGAAATGTTCACTGAGAGAGAGAGAGAGAGAGAGAGAGAGATAGAAAATGGGCACCATTGCTGATTTCGCTAGCTAGTTGCAGGCTACATGTATTGCGAATACTGTGACGTAGTGGCGGCGGTGCACAGGAAGCCGAAGTGATGCGTCGTAAAGCAGTAAAGTGATGCAGTTTATTGAGCGAACTTATGCCCGCGAAAAGAGCGAAAAGGAAACTCGGCAGCGGGGCAAACAGCAAACTCGAACGTCCAGTGTCGAATCGAGCCCGTGCATGCCCGTGCGGTCAGCCGTTCGTTCTTCATGACACGCCCCAAGAACCTTGGAGCATGCGCGTCAATCATATCTGATGTTCCCGTCTATCGAGAGTTTCAGGAGGCACCAACAGTCTGATATCGCTGCGGCATTGTAGCGCTGCAACGAAAACGCGGTAAGCAGGCGGCGCCGAAGGTTGGCGAAATGTCGTTGCCGCTGGTGAGCGGACATGCCTTTCTGGACTTCAATGCCTGCACGCGAACAGTCGGAGCGGGTGGCAACGCTTATAAATCTGTCTGTAATCGTGTTTAGACATTCGACAATGACATCTAAATGACATGATATTATCGTGTTCGTAATAAATTTCTGGAGGCTGCTCGTACACCACAGTTAACTAAGTTGACATTTTTAAACATCGCTTTCTTACAAAAATCGCTGATGCGAGAAGGCAGACATGAAAATTCAATAGAAAGCGTGGGATGACCTGTACCGCGTATGCAGTATGTTGGAAACGGGAAAGTTGTACTCGTATGATATATAAGTTTGCGAACTATCGAATGGACGAAGGAGGAAGGGGGGGGGGAGACTGGCGATCATCAAGCCTTTGACTGCCGGGAGCCGCCAGTCTACGTTCAAAAATTTGAAAATTTTTAGCTTCTAACATATCATTATATGTGTAGTAGTTTCCTGGCTAACAATCGCTACCAATACAAATATAGGTACCGTGAATCGTTAGGGCTTACAATGGAACTATAGTGCTTGGAAGCGTTTGGGTGCGAACTAGATGGTACAGGTCATTCGGACAAGGAAGAGTACAGACAACGCTGGTCCTGCGCTCTTACTTGTTCGCGTGTTTTTGGGCGCCGCTTAAAGTGAATGAACTATAGTACCCCAGCCAAAACGAGAACACCTTTATGTTTATAAGTATGCAACAGAGTGCAAAAGAGAATACGCTGCAACCGAGCTCTCATGAATTATAATAAGAAAATCTGGTGTAATTACTGATTATTATTCCTTAAAGAAAAGGATGGGTCGGCAAATTTGGCCGTCTCGACTGGATCCAGTTGAGGCTTGGAACATTAGCTAAAAATTCGGGACTTTCCCGCCACATGTGCGACATTTGGTAAGCCTAATTGCATGTTGTGCGCTAGAGAAACTGGTTATGGCGCTATGCACGAGATTAATGACAGTTTAAGCAAGCGAATTTGACTAAAAATTTACTCTCAAGCATTGACAAGCAATCCAAGTGAGATGCAATATGTTACCTGACTTGTGATGCTCCGAGAAGCAGTGGGCACCTTTATCAACGATACGCAGTTAAATGAGATCATCGCAAATGTATTTTAAGAATATTTCTTTCTATTTCCTTCTTACATTAAAGTATCGCGCATAAAGCAAAGCAAGACGTGCGTGTTGCTAACGGCTGAGCGAAGAAAAAGAAAAGAAACAATAGGCCAGTGGAAATAAAACCCAGACGAAGTGTTCTGCCAGACGCAGTTGTATAGTTGCTCTCGCGTAATTACAAAAGAACACATTTTCATCGTCGCTAGGCGAACTCTTGCGAGTTATTGTTATGAGGAAAAGCGCGTCTACGTGGTTGAGATAATTTCAGTCAATCATAATATAATCGATCAATCGGTTGATCAGACGGAAATGCGTCATATCCGCCGTTGGCGTTTTTCATTTGACTCTGCTGCATGCTGTCGGCGCTTCGCGTCAGAGTCGGGCAGCTAAACGAGCCTTACAGGCTTCCTCTGGTTTGGCCTGTCGTCGCCGTCGCAGTACCTCGGCATATGTTCGGCGACGCTCTGTGCCACTTGTTGGCGGCAATGCATACATTTAAACGAAGGGAAGTGACGGTGGAATGAACATATGCGCATATGCGCACGACTCCAGCGTCGTACGCCTAAGACCACTGTAGCTCGCTAACGAAATCAGACAGATGGCGCCATCTTGTGAAAAGAAACGCTAGCATTAAGACCTTGAGCACGAAACACACTCACTTGATGGCAGCACCAACTGAAATGTGAAGCTTGGAGGGAAACAGACTAGGTTTAAACGGGCAGATTTCTCGTAAGTTTATCCCATTGTTTATCCGGACGTTCCGAGATTTCAAGTCACAAAGTATTTATTTAAAGCAGCCATGAAACGAAAATGTTAAACTTTAATTATGCATTGCATATTAAACCGTAGAGTTTCAGGGCAAGCTGGTAAATTTTGAGCGCATTCGGTGCAGTAGCAAACAATTTCGTTAACCTCTCTCTACCTCTCACTTGCTCTTTCCCAACTCTATTTTTTTCTTCTAGTTGAATTTTTTTATGTCTAAGTTGAACCCTAAAGCAGCCTGGCGTCACTGAGCGGTGATGACATTAATTATGATATGGCGCCCCCGGAAATGGCTCCCTCCCTCCAGTAGCAGAAGCCGATTACAAATGTCATGTACTGCATAACACCGAAAATCGGCCTCTTCGATTATCCATCCCTTACAGCATAGGCGGAAAGCTGTCATTCTTCCGGGGGGGGGGGGGGGGAGGCTCAGCCAGCTTTCGTAACCACATTTAATATATATAGAGTTGGGGGCACCCTGTATAATTCACTCAGTAACCGCAATGAGGACCAGCTATATATATATATATATATATATATATATATATATATATATATATATATATATATTTCTTGCATTTTCAAGGAACTTCGTGCGACCTCGAAGCATTGTTCACTGAAGTGACAGCCTTATATGAGAATTTACAAGACCTCATAGTAGGAGACAGTTCAATTTCACAGCCTGAGTCCTCTCCCACCACCAAGAATCCGGCGCCTCTCGCTGGTATAATCTTCCTTCGTGTAATTGTTGTATACTTCACTATCACTAATAGTGCTTCACCTTTCCGGCGAAACTGCAGCCTCTCTCTGTCTTTTGTTTTCTTTTCCTGCGAGTCCGATTATAAGCGCTCCTTCGCATGACTGCTGTTGATTCTGATTTCGCGTGAACCCGGCTTGGCCTTATTTCAGGTACTGAGTGAATTATAGTGTTCCTCAACTATCATGAAACAAGACTTAAAGATATAGCAGTTGCGTTGCTCGAAGAAAAACTAGTGCATATTGTTTCCACTACAGTGGAGTAGCCGCCAGTGATTATTTCGTTCCTGGAATTTAATTCGATAATTGCAATTAATTATCTAATTCGACAAGTACTGTCCTAATTCGCAAAATGTCAATAAGGCATATGTAGGCACACCCAGCCCTCCCCCTCCCCCCCTCCCCGATTGACGTCTAACTGCTGTGTTTTCAGCGACGTACTAATCGCGTGCAATTTTTTCCAACTGGCAAACAAACCTCACGACATATGAAAAATATCACAAGGCTGCGCTCCGACCCGCATCCATGAAGCAGCGCCCTCAAATAAGCTAATTGAAAGCGACTACATTGCCTGTCGCAAACCCGAAGCGACAGCGCTTGCATCACCTTGATGATTGTACGGAAGGAGGACCAACAGCAGATTTTGCGGCTTTGCATCTAGCTATTCCTGCCTCGTTACGTCCTTTTTATTATCTGTGACTCAAGGCCGTCTGATCACATTGATAACAAAAGGCCCTTGATAACGGCGCCGAAGCGCCACTCTGACCAAACACGAACCGCGAAAAGCAATGTAATAGGCATCGCATGTTTCAGAATCCCGGCTTTGCTCCCACCGCATCTACAGAGTGCGCGCGCATCTATATTTCGCGCCAGAAATTTGCTTCGGACCAATGCCAAATTCAGGTGACGGCTTTATTTTTTATCAGAGTGTATACGGTGCTGCAAAAATAAAGTCACGGGAAAAAACGAAAGGAAAATAAACAGACTGGGAAGCGACCCACGTTTAGAGAAAAGGCAAAATCGATGCGTTCAAGAAAATAAATATAGCACTTCTAAATGAGTCGAATTGGCAATAGGGACGCCTGCACAAAAACAAACAAACGAAAATACATCAGATATCAGTGTGCCTTTTTCTTTCCTATGAATTCGTAAGCACCGTTGAACACCAGCTGCTGCCTAGAGGACATGGTCGAATAGGTCTTCTTCTGCAGCTACGCAGTACTGAGTCCAATTTGTCACATCTTCAGTGGCTTTCTTGATAACCGATGCTGGAATTCAACGACAGACATCCGTTATCCGTGCCTTGAACTAACCTGACGTCCGTCTCTATCACGTAAGCACTATCTTTCACATAACCTCAAAGAAATCGAGTGGAGAGAGGTCACGTGACCTTGCCGGCCAATTTACAGGCCCGTGCCATCTAATCTGTGGCGCATGAAAAGTCGCATCTAGCGAGTTTCGTGCTTGGCTGCTGCTATGTGCTAGTGGCCCACTTTGCTGATACCACAGAAGCGGAAGACATGATAGCGTGACCTCGCTGCGAAACTCATCCACCACTCCTTCAAGGATTTCGTCCACCTTATGCTGTCCAGTCAGTGAGTGTTCGAAGATGGGACTGATCATAGCACCGGCGTAAATTTAGAGGAAGACATGGCGACTGGGACGAAACAAAACGCACATTAACATTTGCACTAACGCTGTCAATTCCCTTTTAGGGTAACAGGTTTTGTGGTAAAACAACAACAACAACAACCGTCCGTGCACTTTATCTAGGCTAAGACAACAGCTATCACAGCTTGTTTCCAACTAACAGCAAACGCGTCGTGTTACTTCGGCCGAGGCGCGGCAGATAAGGCACTATAGCTCGATCACGATGTTTTACAGTGAAGCTGTATATGGCTGGCCGATTCGTCCGTCCGTCCGTCGGTCGCCTGTACGCCGTAAACACCTCCGGTGCACCCCCTCCCCTCGCGAATGCACGAAAAAAAAAAGCGAGAAAGAGGCATGAAATTGGTTGCGCCAGTAGTGACGTCGTTGCTCTCCGTCGCAGCCGAGCCGGCGCGCAGCAGTTTATCTCCGGCTACATAAATGGCTAGGCCACGCGTCATACGCACGCCTGAGGAGCAGGCAGCTTTCGATCAGCAACACCACGAGCAGAACCGGGAATGAGCTCGTCTGCGCCGTCCCAAGGCTGCAGCCCGGGCACGAGAACAGGCTCGTGCAGGCGAGCGCAAGCAGCAACTGCGTACCGACGAACCGGCCGCCAACCAAGCCGTTGTTTAATGAACCGTCGGGATTAACCCAGTGATAAACACCGGGGCCGGACGTTTCAGCTTCGCTGGTTAAAGGGGTTGAGACACCAAATTTTGAGGCTATAAAAAGCATGTTGTAGGCTGCTTCCGTATGCAAGGACACCCAGAACGAGGTATTGGACGCTGCAAACATTTCAAAATAATTTTAATTGAGCTCTAAAGAGTCATTAAAAACTCCTTCTCGTAGTCGAGACCCATCGCTAGCGCGGCAGTTACTACGTCACAGAGGAGGAACGAAAATATTGACGTCATAGCACACCAGCACAAAAACGTGACGTATGATGAGTAGCGATGAAATGCCGATTACGGAGCCTGCTGAGCCGAGCAACCGAGCATAGCCTCCACTACGACCGAGCTACAGGCATATAGAAATCCTTTCTTAATGCAAAGAAGGGGCAAGGCGTCCAGACACGGACACAAGAGGAGAGAAGTGCACAACACGAACGCCGAACGCCGGCCCGCGAACGGCAAACTGCGTGCGGCGAGTTGCCCTGCGGACTGGCCTTTACACGTTTGAGTGTAACACTAGCCGGCCGACTCCGAAAGGGACCAGGATATGCGGCGTTCGTGTTGTCTGCTTCTCTCCTCGTATAATCGCGTAGTTCGGCAGCTCGGAGCGGACTCTCCTTCGCTTGGCCTTTCCACGTTACCGGCCCGTCCACGTTACCGGCCCGTCCACGTTACCGGCACGGAAACTCGCTGCACTCCGTTTGCCGTTCGCGGGCCCCCGTGCGACGGCGGTTTTGCTCGCGAACGGCGAGATTTCCTTGCCGTAGAGAGGACGGGCCCGGGACCCATTTGTGCGGCAGCCGTACGGCGAAGCGGCCAATCAGCGACCGAGGAGTGGTCGCTCTGGCATCGACGGCAGCTTCACCGCCTCGGATCGTTCGGCGCCGCCGATATCGTCGCTAGGCCTTTTCCGGTTCACTTCAAAGCTAATGCTTACGGCGCTTCGGAATGAATCACCGACTCTCACAAGCCGCAATTGCTTAAATGATATTGCACGACATAAAAACGACACGGACGTGAAACAAGACGACACACCAAGCGCTTGGTGTGTCGTCTTCTTTCACGTCCGTGTCGTTTTTATGTCGCGCAATATCATTTAAACAATGGATTACCAACTTGCCCGGAACGCTGCTCTCTTTAAGCCGCAATATTTTCTTACCGTTGTTGTCGCTCTTCGCAATAATTATAATAATCGCGACATGCACTTCGAATCGCCAGTGGTTGACCTCTGCTGGCAGAGCACGCGTATGCGCGAGCAGACGACGCAGCATAGTTTTACGTCACTATTTTTTGTGGGCCACGTGACCAAGCCATGTTGCGTTTCCTCCTCTGTGACGTCATAGCATCCCCCGGAGCCCAGAAACCGAAACCGAAATCGCTCGGTATAATAATGCTATTATTAAATTATTTATCGGATATATATGAATCCCGCTGTGTGTATCGTGCTCCCTGAAGCATGACGCAACGTTTGAATCAACAAACGCATGAACGAAAATTTTGATGTCTCCACCCCTTTAACCATCTGTACGGAGTGTTTGGGCGGTGAGTTTTTTCTTTATTTCCTTCCTTTCGTTCGGCCTAACTCAGAAGGAGCCTGTTCGAGGGCGCTGCTTTATGATGCGGGTGGGAGCGCAGTCACGTGGTACTCGCCATATTTTGCAGGGTTTATTTATCAGTCGGAAAAAAATAGCATGTAATCAGTACGTACCTGAAAATACCGATTTTTAAAATTCTTTATTTACTTAGGAATACTGTAGCCCTCACTTGAGCCCCCCCCCCCCCATTACAGGAAAGGAAAAAAAAATAAAATACAAATTTCAACACCGACAATACAACGTTATACAGCATTGTCAAACATAAATTACAGGCAGGATTAAAAAGTACACACAGTGCACACAGAATAACAGTAAGCATGATCAAATATTAATTATCCCGTTGCCTCTAATACAATTCTAGTAGAGTATAAAATTCGTTGACATTTTGTGCTGTTACAGTGCAGTCCGGAAGACCCTTCCATATATTAGTACCCGAAGGAAAGAACGAGTATTGAAAACCATCAAGGCGTGTTTTATAAGGCAGTGTGGTTTAAACGCGCACTGTAACTTAAAGGGGGGCGAATGTATGTTTCTTTGTTTATTCTTATTTGATTTCTGGTTATCTGAAAAAACAAATTCATTCTTTGTTTTTCTCGTCATGTTTCTAGTAGTTCCAAGTCGCAACATTTCAACATGTGTGTTACAGAATCGGCTCTCAGATAACGCGAACAAATAAAACGCACCGCGGTTGCCTGAATTTTTTCGAGTTTATCTCGCAAGTACAGTTGGTGAGGGCTCCAAACTGGGGAGGCGTACTCCAAAAACGGACGAACAAATGTTTTGTGCGCGATGAGCTTCAAATGTGTTGGTGCATGCTGCATCTTTTTTCTCAAAAACAACAGTTTTCTGTAAGCCCTAGAGCAGACCTCCTTCACTTGGAGGTGCCAGCACAAGTCACGATTAATGATCACCCCTAAGTACCTAAAGCTAGGTACATTCAACAAAGAGTTGTCGCCAATTGTATAGTCAAAGGTAGGCGCCGTTTTCTTTCTTGTTATATGAGCAAACGTCGATTTCCAGCACAAGTCACGAGTAATGATCACCCTTAAGTACCTAAAGCTAGGTACATTCAACAAAGAGTTGTCGGGAATTGTATAGTCAAAGGTAGGCGCCGTTTTCTTTCTTGTTATATGAGCAAACGTCGATTTCGAATAATGTATTTCCATTCCCAATTTTATGCACCAGTCATGTAAACCTTACAGGCATCAATTAATTTTCCTTTGGTCAGTTTTATCTGCCACTATCGAATAAAGCAAACAATCGTCGGTAAAGAGTTTCATTTTAACAGGTGATTCCAGAACACTGGGAATATCATTGATGTAAATCAAGAACAATAGCGGCCCCAATACTGACCCTTGTGGAACCCCAGACAAGGCTTCTAGTGGGTGAGACATGATGTTTTCAATGCGGACGGATTGTACACGACCACTGAAGTAGGCTGCAACCCAGTTCACAATGTCTGGAGCAATACCCGCGTTCTGGATCTTAAAAAGCAATTTACAATGCGGTACCTTATCAGCAGAAGGTGCCTTAGCAGAGGGTGCTAAGAATCCCTGGCTCCGGACAGGCCGCCATTGGAATATGAACCTGGCAACGTTTAACGCTAGAACGCTATCTAGTGAGGCGAGTCTAGCAGTGCTATTGGAGGAATTACAGGGCAGTAAGTGGGATAATAGGGCTCAGTGAAGTTAGGAGACCAAAAGAAGCATATACAGTGCTAAAAAGCGGGCACATCCTGTGCTACCGGGGCTTAGGGGAGAGACGAGAACTAGGAGTCGGATTCCTGATTAGTAAGAATATAGCTGGTAACATACAGGAATTCTATAGCATTAACGAGAGGGTGGCAGGTCTCGTTGTGAAACTTAAAAAGAGGTACAAAATGAAGGTTGTACAGGCCTACGCCCCTACATCCAGTCATGATGAACAGGAAGTCGAAAGCTTCTACGAAGATGTGGAATCGGTGATGGGTAGAGTGAAAACAAAATACGCTATACTGATGGCCGTCTTTAATGCCAAGGTAGGCAAGAAGCAGTATGGAGACAAGGCAGTGGGGGAATATGGCATAGGCTCTAGGAATAGCAGGGGAGAGTTATTAGTAGAGTTTGCGGAACAGAATAATATACGGATAATGAATACCTTCTTCCGCAAGCGGGATAGCCGAAAGTGGACGTGGAGGAGCCCGAACGGAGAGACTAGAAATGAAATCGACCTCATACTCTGCGCTAACCCTGGCATCATACAAGATGTGGACGTGCTCAGCAAGGCGCGCTGCAGTGACCATAGGACGGTAAGAACTCGAATTAGCCTAGACCTGAGGAGGTAACGGAAGAAACTCGTACATAAGAAGCCGATCAATGAGTTAGCGGTAAGAGGGAAAATAGAGGAATTCCAGATCAAGCTACAGAACAGGTATTCGGCTTTAACTCAGGAAGAGGACCTTAGTGTTGAAGCAATGAACGACAAGCTTGTGGGCATCATTAAGGAGTGCGCAATAGAAGTCGGTGGTAACGCCGTTAGACAGGATTCCAGTACGCTATCGCGGGAGACGAAAGATCTGATCAAGAAAGGCCAATGTATGAAAGCCGCTAGCCGTACAGCTAGAATAGAACTGGCAGAACTTTCGAAGTTAATCAACAAGCGTAAGACAGCTGACATAAGGAAGTATAATATGGATAGAATTGAACATGCTCTCAGGAACGGAGGAAGCCTAAAAGCAGTGAAGAAGAAACTAGGAATTGGCAAGAATCAGGTGTATGCATTAAGAGACAAAGCCGGCAATATCATCACTAATATGGATTAGATAGCTCAAGTGGCTGAGGAGTTCTATAGAGATTTATACAGTACCAGTGGCACCCACGACGATAATGGAAGAGAAAATAGTCTAGAGGAATTCGAAATCCCACAGGTAACGCCGGAAGAAGTAAAGAAAGCCTTGGGAGATATGCAAAGGGGGAAACCAGCTGGGGAGGATCAGGTAACAGCAGATATGTTGAAGGATGGTGGGCATATTGTTCTAGAGAAACTGGCCACCCTGTATACGCAATGCCTCATGACCTCGAGCGTACCGGAATCTTGGAAGAACGCTAACATAATCCTAATCCATAAGAAAGGGGACGCCAAAGACTTCAAATATCATAGACCGATCAGCTTACTGTCAGTTGCCTACAAACTATTTACTAAGGTAATCGCAAATAGAATCAGGAACACCTTAGACTTCTGTCAAGCAAAGGACCAGGCAGGATTCCGTAAAGGCTACTGAACAATTGACCATATTCACACTATCAATCAGGTGATAGAGAAATGTGCGGAATATAACCAACCCTTATATAGCTTTCATTGATTACGAGAAAGCGTTTGATTCTGTCGAAACCTCAGCAGTCATGGAGGCATTACGGAATCAGGGTGTAGACGAGCCGTATGTAAAAACACTGAAAGATATCTATAGCGGCTCCACAGCCACCGTAGTCCTCCATAAGGAAAGCAACAAAATCCCAATAAAGAAAGGCGTCA
Organism: Dermacentor variabilis; assembly: GCF_050947875.1. Taxonomy (NCBI): domain Eukaryota; kingdom Metazoa; phylum Arthropoda; class Arachnida; order Ixodida; family Ixodidae; genus Dermacentor; species Dermacentor variabilis. Next base: position 146,211,738 of record NC_134571.1, on the reverse strand, counting down.
GGCAGGGAGATACGATCTCTCCAATGCTATTCACAGCGTTTTTACAGGAGGTATTCAGAGACCTGGATTTCGAAGAATTGGGAATAAAGGTTAGTGGATAATACCTTAGTAACTTGCGATTCGCTGATGATATTGCCTTGCTTAGTAACTCAGGGGACCAATTGCAATGCATGCTCACTGACCTGCAGATTCAAAGCAGAAGAGTGGGTCTAAAAATTAATCTGCAGAAAACTAAAGTAATGTTTAGCAGAATCGGAAGAGAACAGCAATTTAGAATAGGTAGCGAGGCACTGGAAGTGGTAAGGGAATACATCTACTTAGGGCAGGTAGTGGCGGCGGATCCGGATCATGAAACTGAAATAATCAGAAGAATAAGAATGGGCTAGGGTGCATTTGGCAGGCATTCTCAGATCATGAGCAGCAGGTTGCCATTATCCCTCAAGAAAAAAGTGTATAATAGCTGTGTCTTACCAGTACTCACCTACGGGGCAGAAACCTGGAGGCTTATGAAAAGGGTTCTACTTAAATTGAGGACGACGCAACGAGCTATGGAAAGAAGAATGATAGGTGTAACGTTAAGGGATAAGAAAAGAGCAGATCGGGTGAGGGAACAAACGCGAGTTTATGACATCTTAGTTGAAATTCGTTTTGTTTTGCACGATTGTCGCTCGAAAGTATCGACGTCTCTTTTTCTGGAGTAGGTTATGGGTTAGCTATAAGAAAGTTGCACAGTGCGGACTGACTGGCACTTGTTTATATGTTGCGAAACGTTATTCTGCTCTATTTTTATTCCCAGAGCGCTCCAAATGTAAGAGGTTTGAAACAGTTTTTTTTTATCCTTGAGTATTTACTCGCAACGGTTGTAAAAATATTTTCTTTTTACAGTTTTGGTGGACACAACGATGATGCAACAGCGTTCTCAATGCCTGTGTTATTTCACACACGCTCTCGTGATATGAAGGGCTTGAGCTTTATCCAATATGATGGAAAATTAAGACGAGGAAGCCACATGAAGAAACAACCACACAGGAAGAGAACGTCGGGGATATGTCTCTACCTTGAGCAACAATAAATATCATTTCTTCAAGCGAATGTTTGAATAAGCATGTATGTTAGCAATTTCAATTAAATAGTTAACTAGTCTAATTTCTGTGCGCAAATGTATCTCTGAAACCTGTTACCAAAAATGTACGCGAGCACAATACGTAAACAACAGCATTTTGTGGAGCCAGCCAATTGCAAATACATGAGTCAGCTTACAATCGAACCTAAGTTCGTTTTCTTCATGCACGGTATCATTATAATTGCATAGTGCCAAACAGGAGACGAATGACGTGATATGAAAAGGCAAAGCACGTGGAATAGACTTTTTTTATCATGTCTCTTGCCTCTTGCTTGGCGTAGAACTGCAAAACGAAAGACAAAAGAGTCGGAACATTGTTTTTGTACGCCTCCGTTGTTTGTGGTTTCCCTAAATTTTTACCACCGAATCTCCAATTGACTTTTGCTAGCTTCTATTGTCGATATGTTAACTTTCCCCCTGCTATCCCTCAACCCAAGGCCGTCAAGGAGACCAGCGACAGCTGAGTTTCCCTCGCTTTGCCGCTGAAAGCACATGCTTCTTGTTGCTTGATGTAACTCGTTTATAGCTGCACCTTCTAAGACATTCTGATCTCCCTTTCGGCCTTTATATCGCCGTTTCCCCCTCCCCCTAGACAGAATAGCAGGCTAGACCACGCTAACTGAGTCCGACTTCTCTGCCTTCCTTCAAATAAATTCTCTCTTCCCTTTTAGTTATAATAAATTGATTCTTCGTTGATTTCATTTTAACCTCTTCAGTAGTTACTAATAGCAAGCTTCTTTTCCATTGCCGCCCCTCAGGAGATGTGCGGCTTCATTTGTAGTCATCTTGAGAGCGCCCAGTGCGAGGAGTCCCACTGACCTTTGGTTGCCATCGAGGGCTGATTGAGATTCTGACTTCAAGCAAACAACCGCACTTCCAAATGTAAGTTTTGGAACCATTACACTTTTCCACATACCCCGGAGCACCTCGTACCCATTGTATCCCGATAGCGGTTTGTTTTTCATTATGGCCGAATTTAACTTCCCCTTGCTATTGTTGTTTTTATCTGTGTTTCCATATATCGATCTATTGCCCTCGTTTATCCATATGCCATGGTATATGGATAAACGAGTATAAGGGTAAATATCATATATGGATAAATACCATATACCATGGTATTTCTATTTGTTTATCAGAAGTACTTACTCGCTTTGTATTGTCGCTGTCTGTTTACTCTTTTCATTGGATGCCATATAAGACCTGATTTTTCGACGCTAAATTTCAATCCTATAGATTCTCACTTTCCTGTCTACAGATATTAGCCAGAAGTTGCACACCGCTTTGGTTGTTAGCACGCAACCCAATGACGCCCGCATAATACAAACCTTGGAGCTTCTGCTCTGCTATCGCGCCCACCTGTTTGTATGAGAGATTAAACCCGATATTCATTCCTTCAAGCGCCCTTTCCATCCGTACCATGTGCTTCATAAACAAGAGCGGGGATAAAAGGCACTCTTGTTTTAGGCATTCGGAAATGTCAGCTTTCTCATTGGCCCTCATCAAAGCAAACAAGCATACATTCGTAATGTAGAACTTTTGAAGTTAGCCAGAGCATCCCATCTCGTAGGTCAAATTCATTTGATACAGCCGTCTTTCAGTCTAACATGAGCCGAAAAACCGTGAACGGATCTCGCAAACAGCGTCCAGTTGGCGCTAACAGTTGTAGTCGAAGCATCATTGCTTAAATCTGAAGCAAATATAGATATCTGCTGGGAATTATAGAACGAAAAAACGGTGCAGGACGACGACTTGATAGACTCGAAGCGGCCGGCTGTCGCCTCGAAGGCGCAACCACGTTTCCGTCTCGTGTGGTCTCTCGGCCGATGATGCCGTTCCCACCGGCACGGCAGTCAGCGATCCGTGTGCAGACTGTTAGTGTCGGTGCAGCGTGACAGCGGTGCCGACACGAAGGAAGAAACGCTGTCGCCGACAGTCGGCAGACCGAAATCGGTGTCGTGCTGGCCTTGTGCGACCGGGCCTTAACCGTTTCCCACCTAAAACATGGGTCGCTGTGTAGCCCATGCTCTAATGGTTAGATCATTGGGCTGCGGTGACGAGGGAACCGGGTTCGAAACCAATCGTCGGGTCAACATGGGACACGTGCATGTGACGTTGCTTGTATGCGCCGTCATCAGTCAACCCGTTTCACGTCAACTTGTGTCACTCGGTATGTGCCGCTGCTTACGTGCCCTTCTTCAATAAACCTGTTTCACGCCAACTTGGGTCAATGCGTATGTCATTTAAACTCCTTCGCGCCAACTTGGAGGAGGGGGAGGGGAGTGCACTTCAATGACAAGGAAACCATTCAAGTTTCTCCGGTGGTGGACTGAGTCGACCCTCCGACGAAGGGCAGTCGCGCAGCCGAAACGTCAGTAAATCGCGCTATTTTTTCCTGCTTGCTTCTGTTCTTTCAACTATTTCGCTCCGGGATCCTGCGATTCCACGCAGCACTAATATGTACGCATGTTTTCTTTATATACAGGGTGTCCCAGCTAACTTTAGCCAGAGTTTCAAAATATGCAAATGCCACGTAGCTGGGCAGAACAAACGCAATGTTGTGAGCCTTCGTTTGGAGATAGTGACACTATCTTTATCATTTCGCCTAATTAGATAATTAGCCTTAATTATTTAATCGACTTCTCAAATTTTATAGTTACATGAAAAGCGTCAACGAGAAAATTGCAGAGCGACACGAAAAACTCCCGATACTCAAAATTGCCGCGTGACTGGTGGCTCGAGGGCGTCGTAGGGCGTCACAATTAATGGCATACCTATTTTTTATAAATCCCGAAAAGCCCAGGTAATTTGAGAAACTCATCATCGAAATTGAAGGACAAATCGAGGCAATATCGAGATATAGAGCGTACCGCTGCGCGTCAGACAGCAACACCTCGTAAAGAAGTGTGAGGAGAAGTTTGAATGATAGCATCTGGCTGCAAATCCTGACCCGAAACACAGCGGCACAAGTTTGCCAGGCAAAGCGTGCGTTAGCAGTAGCTGGCGCGACTGGCCGAGACGTTCAGTTTCAAACTTCCTCGCCCTTGTCATCACTAAAGTCCCTAGATTCTCAGCTTTTTTTTAATTTTAAGTAGTGACATCTACTTCCCCTCCCTCTGACAGGCAGCCGGCGTCGGCCGTCACATTCTTCCTAACCTCCTGGAGCGGAGTATCCGCGTGGAACGCATCCGACCGCCAACGGCCGCTGCTTCACCGCATGAGTCAAATACAGGTTTCCGGCATGGGGGCAGACAATCAAATACGAACCAAAAACCTGCTTAGTACAGCACTGTTAAGTCCCAACGCGAAATTCGTTGCCGTAGCTATGAAGCGTACTTATTCATGGTGCCCGTTCCCAGCTCATTCTTTCTGCGACCCCTTCCGCATTGTATCGAACCGCGCCGCAAAAGCTAGCGTTTTTCTGAGAGATGTTCTTACAGTATAATGGCCATATGTCATCGCTGTGTTTCGCATATAACAGGAATGTTACATACACATCCGCCGCCTCGAAGATTTAAACAGCTGTGCATGTGTATTGCGACAGCACGATTAAGCAACGTTTAGACTGCGTATTCACGTGCAATCTACTTGCAAAAATATTACCGCTCATGGATGCATGCTAATTACAGCCAGGACGTGAACGCCGTTCCTATACTTCGTTTTTTCCTACAGCTTACTGCGGCTGAAAAGATCATCGTAACCAACATTATCAGTTTTTTTAATGCATTTTGGCCGCTTTCTGTTGTGCCTCGTGCGGATCTGAAAGCTTTTCTTTCTAATGTAGTATTTATGGTAACACGAGCAGCATATTTGCTTTGAAGTGCGCACCCCTTATAAGGTAGCTCTAACGTTTGTGTGGTACTGCACTGCAAGCAATTTCTAATGCGGAACAGACCTTCATTTGCCTTTACGAGCACCCGGTGGACATTAGACAGTTTTAGTTTAGCGTCCGCAACTATAGCGTACGCTATACGCTTTAATATATAGCGTACGCTAAGCAGCGCACGTTTTCTACAATTTCAGTTGGCCGGCGATATCTTCGGATCTCAGAGGCCATATGCCGTCGGTGCGGCTATTTCGCGCCTTTAGCGATAGGTGGCGCTGACATCTCGAACGTTTCTTTCGTTAGGTTTTGACTCGTTCGAAACAAGAAGCGATCTCGAAAACACCACTAGGTTATCCATAATACTCTGTCGTCGAAGCGGCCTGAGACTAAGCGAAAGCGGTTTACACAGTCATTTGCTACGAACGAAGTGCATTTTACAAAAGCAACGCCAAATTCAATTCGAAGTGGGCAGCCGGGACCGCCGCCATGTTTCCCGCAAGCTCCGCAAACCCCGCAAAAACGCTAACGCTAACTCGTTTGCGTTGCGTACGCCCGCTATACCCGCTATTTCGTTTAGCGTTCAGCGCATGCGTAGTGACGACCCGCTATTTTTTAGCGTACGCAATGGAATAGCGTACGCTATACTAAAACTGTCTATTGTCGGTGCCTTTATTTCACAGTTACTATAGAACTAAATTGCATGATTATCGGCCATTTTCATCACTAATATTTTACTGAATGAAAGATTTTTATTTCCGACACAGTCGTCACCTCAGGTGATTACCTTTTCTTCATTTCTTCGCCTTGAAGCGCGCGAGCACCACATATTAACTTTTAAACAGCGCGCTTTGTTAAGCTTTTGCCATTGGGACAGAGATGGCGCCACTCCCTTTGCGTTTCAATGTCGCTTGTTGCGGCTGCTGTCGTCTTCAAGGAGCGATACACGATTGACCCGAAAGATGTTTATGGAAAGATAAGCAAGTCTTGTCTTTATTGTGTTGATAGCATGGGATAAGGTGTTGTATAAGTAGCTAATACTAAGCAAGCTAGAAATGAAGTGCTGCACTCAATTTGTACAGAACGCCGTATCGTGAAGTTGTGGGTCATCTAGGGTGACCACCGTGCGTGAAGAGTATATATATTTTTCTTGGTATTTCAGCGGAGGAGTTTGTCGAAATACCATCGGACTGACAGCTTCGCACGGAATGCGGCTCCAGTGACAGTAATTCTACGAAGCAAATGATACAGCTGCAAGAACGAGCAAACAAAGACCTGGCGCGCGAAAAGCCATTTCCACTGCGTGGGAGTCGTTCGATATAGACAGCGATATGTTCCTCTCATGAGTACGAAGGCATCTGTGAGGCGTCCTTCCTACAAAATGTCCCCACCGATGGACTTTTTATCATGCAGTGAAGTGCCAGTTTCTATTCAGAACGTAGAGAAAAGAAGTCCTTGTGACATCTTGAGCTTATTCTGGTCGCTGTCCTTGACGGAGCTGCTGGTATTTCAGAGAAATATTTACGCTCAGCAGCAGTAGAAGCCACATACACCAACTACGTTAGAAAAATGCGTCCATTTCTGGAGCTGAATCTCCTAATGGGGACCAAAAGAAGTCCAAGTTACCGGGATTACTGGCACAGCGCACCTGACTCGCATCATCCCTTTATTTCGAAAGTTATGCCGGTCAACAGATTCGGCTGGCTGCTATCCCATCTGCATCTCAATGATAATATCCTACAACCGGCAAGGGATCACGCCAACTTCGACAACTTGTATAAAGCCCGTCCTCTCCCCTACGAATTATCCAAAATTTTTGCGGAAAACTACTTCCTTAACGAGCTACTCGCCATCAGTGAATACGTGATGAAGTTCAAAGGAAGGAGTTCATAGGAGTTCATTGAAACAATACACTCCGAAGAGTCTTGTGAAGCGTGACTGCAATGTTAGGTGCTTCGTACCAGCAATTAAATGAACAGCAAATTTCATCAGAGGGAGCTAGGAGCACAAGTTGTTAAAAAATTGTCATGACCTTAAAGCTAAGCAACATCGTGTTTTTTTTTCAATAATTGCTTCACTAGCTAAAACCTTCTCAAGGACCTTTTGCAAGGTCGCATATTCGCATGTGGGAATGTGAATTCGAACAGAAAGAACTTGCCCTGCTTGCAGGCTGATAAATTAAGGAAAAAAGGTAACACAGACAGAAGTGTAAACGACTACAGTCTGTTTGCTGTCTCAAATGGAACGACAAGTGGACCGTTTATTTGCTAATAAATTTTTATGACCCTTGCACAGAACTTGAAGTGGACAGAAAAAACAAGGCTGGAACAGTCTTGTCCAGCAGCTCTGCAAGACTGCAGCCATCAAGTGAATTTTGTCGACAAATTTGGTTAGCGTAAAGGGCAATATGAAATCAACAGAAAGCCACAAAGTGGCGGCACAGGATATTTTTCAACCTTCTGGATTGTTGTGTCGTGAATACCTTTCTCGTATATTGCGAACTCGAAGGAGTTGATCACTTCAGCATGAAAAATTTCCAGCGAAATATGATGATATCTCTTACAGCCGAAGGTCAGATATGTAAGAAGGACATGTCATCAACACTAACTTAGTGCAGATAAATAAATCTAAGCCATGTAGATACAGCCGTACGTCTACTTCACAGCAAGCACTAGCCAAAAAGATGAACAAAACGGAGGTGCGGTACGTGCAGCACAAGATCCCAAACTTCAAGAACGGCACGGATGTGTGAAACATGGGATGTCCCCTTGTGCCTGTGGGGAAACAAGAACTGTTTTGCGGCCTTCCACCGGAAGTGACTGGTAGACACTTCCTGCATGGTAGTCACCCCAGGTGATCACGTCATATCTTTTGAAATAAAAGTGTGAATTTCTTTTCTTCTGAGAAAATGATTTTCTCACGAAAAGTTCACTGTTTTTCAATAAACGCCTGGTTCCCTGCCAAAGTGAAGTTCTGTGCAAGAAACATCTGAAAGCTTAACAGATATCCAGCAAGACACTGCCATCAGTAATGCACCGCTCAGAACTTAAAGGTGTTTGAAGCGGCCTAACCTAGAAACCAAACACTTAGGTCATTTTATTTGCCATACCCTCAGTATGCGTGGTGCAAGATTACAGAAGACACAAAAGTGCAAAAAAAACAATGTAATGTACAAAATATTTTGGCTATACAATGTTACTTAGGTTGTTAGAAAGCAATGCGATATACAAGAGTTATTAGTGTTATCTGAATAGCACAAGAAAGGACAATCATTAATAGCAACGATATCTGTCAGAAAGTGATTCCAATCGATGCATGTGGGCGGTAAAAAAATTCACAGGAACAGCAACAACCTGAAATCCTATTCAGCGTGAGCCGTTGTTTGATGAAGGGCTGCGAAGAAGCGCATGATAATACTAAAAACAGCATGAAGTTTCACGCAGTTTGGCCTTAACACCTGCAATTTATTTATTTAAACACACTGGCAACACCTATGAGATTATAACATGATGCATGACGTGTACACAAATGAATACATCTATATAAAAAGTATAAATACGGAAGATCATCCTTGAAACTGCACCGTTAAATCGCAGCCTGGCTTTCATCCTTGGTGTACTCGACATGAACTATTTCGAGCTTGCACACCAACAGTTAATTATCAGCATATGCAGCTTCACGCATACCAGAACTTTTGCTGTCGCACCTAGGAGATTGTTTTCTTCCAAAATCCGCTTGTTTAATTTGTTCGAAGAAAAACGTACGCAACAAACAATGTGCAAGTTTGTTCGGAACACTGTGATAGTCAAGTATGTAAATTGTCACCACCTTGGAAACGGTCTGCAGTCTGTTACTGGGGCGCGATCTTTCTGCATTCTTCCCGCAATGGTCAGGCCGCCATTGGAAAATAATTTCGTGGCCTTTCTATTTGACGTCGTGGTGAAGTTTGACGATTTCTTATGTTAGCTGTTCGTGAGCTCCACGTCTGAGAATTGACTGCATGCTGTATAAAGCCGGTCTCGAGTCGGAAAACACGGTCCATGTACCAGGACTCTCTGTGTCAATAAATTGGAGCGCACTACGCCGAGCCGTGAGTTCTGCAGCCGTGGACGCCATGACATGTGACGTCTTGAATCGCAGTGTTACTTGTCGGTAGAAACACAACACCCACAGAACTGGTCAATGTGGTCGATCCGTCATTATAGATGTATGCGTGGCTACTGTTTTTCTCGTACAACAGGAGTAAGCTCAGTTGTTTTAGTGCAAGTAGTGGTAGATCTTTTTCTGAAGTCCTGGAATTCTGAGGTGTACTTCAGGACGGCACAAACACCACGGAGGAGACACCGACCTGATGTAAGCGAGGCACGATATGCCCTGACGGTTGTGCTAAATGATGCGCGGGGCCTTGCCAAGGTGAGTGCGGCGAGGTGGTGGCAAGGGGTCCGGACAATGTGCTTGACATGTGCACGCATTGTGTCGACAGAGATGTGCGCCACGATTGAATAATCTTGAGTAACGGCAATAGTTTCAGCCGTTGACTCAGTGCTTGGTAATCCAAGGCATATCCTGCATGAGAGCTTGGGCTTGAATGTTCTGAACTGTGCGCAAACTGGTTTTGCAGGTGTTGGATATAACAGGTGGGCTGTATCGGAGGAACCCAACAAACAACACCCTGTATAGCTTTAACCTTAGATTGTGTGGATAGCCCCAGTTTCTTACTGCAAGGAAGCTGAACAGATGAAACGAAGCAATCGGTCGCTTTTTCATGTGTTCACGTGAGGAGTCCAGGAAAAATCTCTGTCAATCACGACACCCAAGAATCTCTGACTTCTCCTGGACGATATCCCTTGTCCGTTGATTGATATGGCGTATGCAGACATTGGCTTCCGGGTAAACGCCACCACTGCACACTTTTCCCACGTCACCTCCTGACCTTGTTTGAGAAGGTAACATGATGTCGATGAGGCCGCCTTCTGAAGCCGAGCGCGAAGCTGAAGCCTGTCACCCCCGCGTAAAGATACAGGCATCATCGGCGTAGATAGAGTTGAACGGTGCTTGACAGGTCCTCGAGTAGTCCTATAAGGGCTAAATTAAAGAGCGTTGGCCTTTGCACTCCGCCATGGGGGAGTCCATGGCTACTGTAATACTGGAGTGTCGGGCCATCCACGGTGAGCATGTAGGATGGACGCATCTGAAGGCAGCTGCAAACCCAGAAATATATCTTGCCACCAAGTCCTATTGCTTCTAACGCTTTAAGGATGGCATCATTGACAACGTTATCGTAAGCCCCTGTAACGTCTAGAAACAAGGCAGCAGACAAGCGTTTACAGGCCTTCTGAAATTCGACGTAGCTAGTACCAAGGAGAAGCCTTGGTTCATCAGCAGTTCCTGTTGAATGGCAAAAGAAGCTCCTGTTTACAGGAGAATTCCAGTCTGAACTGGTTTCCATATCCTTCTTCTGCTTCCAATTGACAAATTTCTAATGAGGATTATGAATTCTTCAAGAAACATATGCCCCTTTTCCCTTTTGGGCATCCGTGCTTATCTTTACCCGGACGTCCTCATGTCAACCAATGTGGATCTGATCTACATACCAAGCATTTGTCAGCGCTTGCTCGTGTAAGCTTCCCGTTTCAATGTGGCATTGAATTGCAGCAGCAGTGCCATGATGGAAACGCGTATATTCTAGTACAACTTTCAATTTGTCAATATACCCAGGGCTATGACATGCTTTCTTAAACCGTGGTGTCACCTTGAACTCTGCATGCTCTTCATGCTCAATCAGCTCCTCAATAGGCTCGACAGAGACATTTGTTGGAAAGTTGTTTCTGGCAAATAAACGTTCTGCCTCCTTGTTAAATGGCTCCTTAAGTTTTTCAGTAAGTGAGGGACATTGCTAAATATCACAAATGGCGTACGAAGTCCTAGGGGTGAGGAACGTAACGCTTATTTTCGACTTGCTTGACAGAAGACAAGCTGAAGCCCCGCCATACTGCCTGGTTGCAAGGGCCCATGTGACATACAACAGCGTGCACTTTAATGCCGAATTGTTCGCAGGCACCTATGGTGTCTTCAATTCGCTTGAAGCACTATACTGCATTTACACGCACACTGCTACACACACGCACACACGAACGCACACGGACACACGCACGCACGCACGCACGCACGCACGCACGCACGCACGCACGCACGCACGCACGCACGCGCGCGCACACACACACACACACACACACACACACACACACACACACACACACACACACACACACACACACACACACACACACACACACACACACACACACACACACACACACACACACACACACACACACACACACACACACACACACACACACACACACACACAGCAGCACACACCACATAACACCACTACAAGCGATAGGTTCCTAAATTAAAAGTGACTACTATCGCTAACTCTAGGAAACGTCTGAGGAGCTGCCAACCTCAGCGTAGGAACATGGGGGAGCTCTTGAGTTTACCAGATTTCAATGCATGTGTCCTATGGGCAGCTTGTCCACTAGAGTTAGTACAGTAACTATGCCTAGGAACTCCTCTGCAAGAACGCCACGCTCGCTGTTCTTATAGCCTTTTCATAAATATTCGGTATTGTCTAAAAGAAAGAGAAAGAGCGGGAGAGACAAACCGGGTGGGAAAGGAAGGGAAGTATAGCCGAAAAGATTCTGGCTTGCTACCTTGCACTTGGGGACGGGGAAATGAAAGGCGGAGAAAACAGCGGAGAGAAAAGCAAAGGCACGAAAAAAAAAATAGAGGTGGTTAGGACCGTCAGTGAGAACTATAGCCTTGTGGGAGGCGGCGTGAAGAAGTAGCCGCGGTTGCCATGGTTTATTTAGGCCGGCCAGCTGTAGTGCCGCGGGGTCTCGGGAGCGGCCGATACCGCGGCCGCTCAGGTCCAGCGCCAGCGTGGTTTTCTCAAGCACTATGCACGTGAGCCTTCTTTTTCTTAAGCGTCTCTGAGGCAATAGTCGAACTGCTACAGGGCCCCCTTCCTAGTGCGAGGCGCGATAGAAATATGTGCAGAAGGTGCGTATATAAGAATGACTGCAAGCATATATACATGAGAGACAATTCGTAGCGTCTGTTAAGAAGTCCAGGTAAAGTCCGCGTTGCGGCTAAGGGCACAAATAGCTCTCTGTTGGTCGTGGCTGAGAGTGTCTGGAGACAGGGCGCATAATATTGTGCGTTGAGGACGTCATCTTGCCTTGTCAACGTCTGCGCGCCCAGTGCGGTGCAAGCAGCGTTGAGGCGTACTGCCCGGTTCTTGGTACGTGCCGAGAGTTCAGGCCGTTGAAGGAAGCAACGCAGAGGAAGGTGTCGTAGATCGGCGTGCAAATGTGACAGTGGCGGAGAACTGTGAGTGTAGCTGAGCCTATTGTTGCCCTTGCTGATTCATGCCGCGTCACTATTTCAGGTGCTGGTACAGTTGTGTAGGGCGGCGTATTTACGACAAGCAAGACCTTGGTTTTTGAGATGTGGTCAGCGCGGCCGCTGTTCGTATGTTGTGTAATTTGCCAGGGCTTTCCTCTGAGGGGCTACGGAAAGTAGATGCTGTCGTCGTTGGTAGTGCCGGGTTCACGCAGTTCGAGAGGGATGTACTAGGCAGCACCGGCAGCTTAGATTGTGAACGGGGTGTAGCCACAGTGATGCCGTTGTGCGGAATCATTACCTGCCGCAGGTTCTCGTAGATGCCCGGTCCTGTAGATGTCGGAGCTCCGAAACAAGTGCGTCTGGTAGCTCGCGACTAGCGTGGAGATAGTGCAAGTGTTGCTCACTCATGTTCTTGACGTACAAGCGATACTCGGGCTGAAGAAACCAGATGGCACAGCTGGGGCTCCTGCTAAACTTCGGTAGGCCATGCATCCGCGAAAGGTGCAAGCACGGAACATCGGAAGGCTCGCCTGTGCAATGTAGTATCACGTGTACTTACAGGTGATAGTCGCACCGCTAGAGCCTCTCTACTAGGCTACTCGAAGGCAAAAATTTCAAGATTGCCTTGATCGACTTGTGTGACGCGCTGTAGGTCAGCTTTCCAGTACTGTCTGCTATGAAAACAGCCGGTGGTCAAAAAGCGCCAGCACGGTCGCGAGTGGCTGCCTGTGTGCGCTGTATAGGGGACAATGGCAGTGAATGTGTTCGATCATATTAACGCGAGAGCGTTAAGGTCATAAAAATGCGTTGTCGGCGTTGGTCGTCGTTTCGCGCGAAATTAATCAAAACGACAACCACGCAGGCCCTCTTCGTGGCGTAGAGGCGTTACGGAAATAATTGAATCCCTCAAAGTAAAATGCGTCAGAAAAATCGTAAAGTATGACCTGAACACGACCTAGAGGCATGATAGCGTCGTCGTATTTGGATATACGAGAAAATATAATTCTGTTAAGCGGAAACTCAAACACAAGCCCCTTTTCCCGGGTTGATACCATTCACAGAGCGGAGCGACCCACCCGGTTATTTGCAACAACACCATTGCGCTCACCTCCGCGCACCCGCAAAAAAACTGCTGTTGCCGGGAAGCGTGACAAGCAGTCAAGAACCTTTGGATGCTATCGCGCTCCACTCTTAAAAGCGAAGCTTAAGCGTCCTCCAAAATTTTTCAAGAACATACACCCTGTATCCTACGTGACCCGTTCAGGTGCTTGTTATTTTGCATCGTATTTGGAGTACTTCTTGCGCTATATAAGATGAACTTTAGCCATTCTGAGTATGACTGCGGATTCCGCAACGTAAATCGTGGCGTTGCCGCTGCGGCGTAGCATTTTTTGCCCAGCTTTTCCACTAGAATCAGTTATACTATCTACATACCTTATGCCGAAAAGTTCGTAATTTTTTCCATTACACTGAAGTGTCTCGATGATTCAGGAGTCAGCGCTACTTGGAATACCAATCTTTAAAGTTAGCTAAACATACTCATTTTTCTTCTTTTGAACCGCCTTTGATTTTTGCTTATGACAGATGGAATTTATGTGTCTTACGCTCCGGTAACGTTCATTAGTCTGGAAAAAGGCAACGACTGTTCGTGAGCGGTAGTCAGCCACGTGAAACGTTACAAAAGGGGTACATTTATCTAGGCCACGTCTTGAAATTAGATTATGGTCAAGGAAACAATATTCCCATACAAATACAATTAAAGAGAGAGAGAGAGAGAGAGAGAGAGAGAGAGATAAGTCATAAGGGAAGGGTAGGGAGGTTAACCAGGCTAAGCCCTGTAAGTTACCCTGCAGTGGGAAAGCGGGAAAGTGGATTGAAAGAGGAGATAAGGACGTGACAGTCTCCACTGTTATGCACTCAAGTGTGCAACATTCAGTCAGCCACAGGTGGTCATACAGGCTGGTGCATTTCAAGAAACGCATAGCGGACGCACGGGGCATGGGCCCAATATTTGTGTGCATGGTCTGGTGCTGCTCACCGTCGCATGAGATTAAAGCGAGGTAGATCAGGTGTGATAAATACACTCGCTCATGCTAACCTGGCGTAGAGGGCGTAAACACGATGTCACTCATGGGAACCACCTACAGAGGCGTTGCAGTTGCGCTCTCTGGCCTTCTAGATTTAAAAAAATCATTTTGGGGTCAAAGTATCCGCACGTAATTATTCAGCAGAAATCAGCAGCATCAGCTTTTATCGAAGAAGCGAAGTGATTGATGGCTATGCCTCCCCCAGACTTCCGCCATCAGGATGAAACGAAAGCCAGGCCACGGCCCTGACGGACATAACAGTGCACAGCCTTCCCACTTCAGGCGAGACGCGTAGCAATACCCGTTTGACCCCTTCACATGAAGCGAATTGTAGGTGATGTAGTCTTTAGGGCGTCACTTCATCTCATCTCGGTAGCAAAGTTGCGAGGCGCGATACGGTGTGACTGAATCTCGCTAAAACATATTTCGAGTTAATTCAACGCCATGCCACTGGTTCAATGCACAGATATGTGGAGAATTGTTCTGGGGAGCTTACACTGCACGCAGAAAAATTATTTATGACCCCCTCAAAATAGACATCGGAAGTTACAGCTGCTCAGTTCCACAGAGCGCAGTTTTATCAGTGGCTCCAACACCGAACAACCTACAGCCAGACTACAGTTACTGTATAGGCTCCCTTTAGGGAGCCAGAGTTTCGCGACTGACAACTCGTCGCTCGCGCCGCTATTCCCCAAGCGTAGACACGTGGGCAGAAAGAACCCTTCTTGCAGGAAAGACAACTTCACCGCTGCGGTGCTAACGCTGAAGTTGGCCACACCGCCAATTCTCAGTCGGGAGGTGTCGTGTGTCACGCGTGCTCGCGAAGTACTGACTGGCCGCATCGCCATTTCGCAGTTAGGCCAGGTCGCAGTGAAGCAGAATCGTGCGTGGCTTTGAACTTGCTGTGTCCGTTGGTATTGCTTCGCTGTTGCGATCTTTTAGACCACAGTCCTTAGGCGCCCGTTCCTGCGGCGAGCCGCGGCGTCATAACGAGCACAGCCAAAGATGAGCGCGAACGCGGGGCGCAGCTGCCGATGAAAGGCGGCAAGATCGAAGAGAGCGCGAGGAGGAAAGCGCAGGAGGAAAGCGTTGGAGGAGGGTATCGCAAAAGCGTGAGAAGGAAATGTAGTGCCGCGCAAGACAGACTATGGCGACGATGGATACCAGATGGCACCAGAGTAGCTTGCGTCGTTAGGGTGCCTCGATGCGCTTGCTCGCCTTCGCTCTGTCCGCGGGCTGCGCGCGAACAGAGCCTTGATAATTTGAAAGTAGCGACACACTCCTCCCTGCGGTGCTTTCTTCCTCGAATCTTCTCGCGTGCTAGCTGCGCGCGGCACGCTCTTTCTCCTTGGCTCCCGCGGACGGGCTGCAGTATTCGATGGAGTTGGATGATTTTGGGCCAGTTGCGCTCCCTTGTGGTGTCGAAAATATTGAAAAATAGTGATAACAGCATTGAGAATGTTGAAAGTAACGTTTATGAGAAGATTGTTTTCTTAAAGCCGTGTGAGTGGGGCATACTGATATAAAGGAAGCTCTGACGCGCGTTCTATATTCCAAACATTCATTCTGCCACATTATAAGATGCTTTCATTTGTGCATGTAAGCTAGTATTGCTTGTAGCACATCCCTCTGTGGTTGACTTTTTCTTTCTTGCCTGGGAGCGCATGTGCATGCCAGGTATTATATTCAGCGCGCCTTCTTATAATGAATTACTTGTGAATGCATCGTCGGTTCATGTGTTTGTCTCCTCAATGTGAAAGTAGCTTTTGCGCTGTGGTCTCTAAACTGAATATGACGGTTATCCATCAATTTAGGTTGGCCCACCCTATAGTTTTAGTTGGCCCACGCCCAAATTTCAAGTTGTACAACTCCACCATTTAAGTTCGGCCACCCCAGATTTCAACTTTGCTTATCCCCAAATTTAATTTGGCCAACCCCCAAATGTAAGTTGCCCTCCCCTCAGACTTCAGTTGGCCTACCCCAAATTTCAAATTGGATAACCTCGAAATTTCAAGTTCATCCACCCTTAAATTTCAGTTGGCCCACCCCTACTATAACCTTCCCCCGGCACTTTCTAAGGAGCCCTATTTATTTATATGGGTATGCTCTTTTACAGCGAAGCAGTATACCTCTACCGTCCAAGGAAATATTCGTGTCGTTGGCGTCGTAAGCAAAAAACTCCGCATACGTGGGCCGATCCCGCACATAGTGCAATGCCGGGCCGACCCGCTGCGGAGGTGAAGCAGGCGGTAAGCATTCCCCATACGCGAGCCAATACCGAAGATAGTGCAATGCCGGGCCGACCCGCGGTGGAGGTGAAGCAGGCGTTAAGCACTCCCCATACGGGGGCCGATACCAAGGATAGTGCAATACCAGCCCGACCGACGGTGGAGGTGAAGCAGGCATTAAGCACTCTCCATATGCTGGGCGATTCCGATGATGGTGCAATGCCGGGCTTAGTCGCGGCGGAGGTGAAGCAGGCGTTAAGCACTCCTCATACGGCGGCCGATGCCAAAGATAGTGCAATACCGACTCGACCCTGGGTGGAGGTGAAGCAGGCATTAAAACTCCCCATATGCTGGGCGACTCCGAAGATAATGCCGGGCTTATTCGCGGCGGAGGTGAAACAGGAGTTAAGCACTCCCCATACGGGGGCCGATCCCGAAGGTAGTGAAATACCGGCCCGATCCACGGCGGAGGTGAAGCAGGCATTAAACACTCCACATACGGGGGAGGGGGTGCGATACCGAAGGTAGTGCAATACCGGCCCGACTCGCGGCGGAGGTGAAGCAGGCATTAAATATTCCACAAACGGGGAAGGAGGGCGATCCCGAAGGTAGTGCAACACCGGCCCGACCTGCGGTGGAGGTGAAGCAGGCATTAAGCACTCCCCATACGGGGGCCGATGCCGAAGATAGTGCAATACCGGCCCCACCGATGGTGGAAGTGAAGCAGGCATTAAGCACTTCGCATACGGGGGAGGGCGGGGCGATGCCGAAGGTAGTGCAATAACGGCGCAACCCGCGGCGGAGGTGAAGCAGGGGTTAAGCACTCCCAATACGGGGGCCAATCCCGAAGATAGGGCAAAGCCGGCCCGACCCACGGCGGAAGTGAAGCAGGCGTTAAGCGCTCCCCATACGTGGGCCGATCCCGAAGATAGTGCAATGCCGGGCCGAGCCGCGGCGGAGGTCGACCCGCGGCGGACGCATAAAACACGCAGTGTAAAATAGCTATAGGCCCTTATCACCCGCTAGACCACGGGTATATGTGCCATTAATTTTTGCACGACCTGTATTAATTGTATCTAAGTGGCTGACGCGCATATCTAAGCTGGAAAGAAAGCTCTTCTACAAGCCGCTATCTTGATTTTCAGTTAAACGGGTGAGGAGCCCTAAGAATCACGAGAAGTGCGATCGAGAGGCTGTATATTCGCACAAAATTGTTCGCAGCGGGAAGCACAACCTATAGTGCTGTATTTCTGACTGAACATCTGTTGACGACCTGCGAGGGGATGAATCCCTGCAGAATATTAAGCATACAGGGGACACTCCCAAGTTTATGCGACGTATAACTTGTCGCTGCAGAGACGCTGGTTAGCAGGCCGGAATAATAAAGAAAATGAAGCATTAGGGGGTGTTTTGATACGAGCTATATGAAAGGTACCTTACCTCGTAAACAGCACTGTTCTTTGTCGGAATAAAGTTCTTTTGTTCAGTGTTGTGCAGCCACCGCTTCTGGCGCAAGTTGTCACGCCTTCCTTGTGGTATCATAAAAATTGCATAACAATCTTCAGGCTTCTTACTGCGCGGCATAGCGCTAGCACAACACCGCAGGAAATACAGCGCGCAACGTTCGCTGCAGTCAGCCAGCCGAGCTAAGGAGAAAAATGGCGCCAACTAAACAGAAAAACACAAGCAAAACGCAAGATTCGCGAGTTTCCAAGGGTAGCGTCAAGGAGACCAATCGTAGTGCAGAAAAAACGGGCGCAAAGCAGGTTCCCGTGGAGCGGACGCGTAAGGGGCGAGGAGGAGGCGAGGAGGTCGCGCGGCGGCGGCAGTGTTCAAAGGGTGGCAGTACTTTCAAATTATCAAGGAACTTTAGACATTTGTTCACCGAAGTGCTGCTTCAGTGGAAGTCTACCTGCGGCAGCTGCAGTGAATCGCGTCCACGCGTCAACCACGCACTGCCTCTCGCCATCCCCGGATTAGATCGCGCTACACTTCACTCCGTTTGGAACGGGCCGCACGAGACAAATTGTCCGCGCCAACCAAGGTATCGCGAGATGAAAGCACGTATAGAGCTGCGCTACAATTTCTCATTAGGGAGTATCGAAATCGTCGGTGAAAATTTTAAAGATCGGTTGGTGCTTTCCAGCGCCACTTAGTCACGGATATGACTGAGTTTTATCTGCAAATGGTGTCGACGACCGCTTTTGATCGCGATCGTGCCCGATCCGGGTCGCACGTCTCGACCACGGTTGACTGCTTCCTGCAGCTTGCGCTAAGGAGTCAAGGACAATTGAAAGTGCGCCTTGCGACACTCATACAACTGCGTGTGGCGAACTTATGTCGCAAGAATAATTTCCAAAAGCGCGGCAAGCCTAGTCGGCGGTTGTGAAAATTTGACCTATGGGTACATTGCGTTGACATTATAGTACGTTTCAGAATGGGCACCACCACTGACGTCGAGCACACAATCTGATCTGAATTGATTCGATGCAGAATCGGAAACAATATTCTGTACAGTTTCGATACATGTAGACACGTCCTGCGCCCAGCGATATCTTTGCAATTAAGGGTCGATAACCGGTGCAAAAGGGCCAGCAAATGCAGATAAGACCTTGCGCATGTAGATGCGCCAAGATGCACCCAACATATCTAGCATAACGGCACAATATACGAGGGCGAAAAAGAAAGTCCTTGCCCCTATTTTTTATTAGCCAAGAGAGAGAAAGAGAGAGAGAGAGAGAGATAGAGAGAGATAGATTGATAGAGAGAGAGGGAGAGAGAGAGAGAGAGAGAGAGAGAGAGAGAGAGAGAGAGAGAGAGAGAGAGAGAGAGAGAGAGAGAGAGGAAAGGATGCATAGAAAGGCAGGGAGGTTGGCTACCCTGCACGGGTAAGGGTGGAGGGGAATAGAAAGAGAAAGAGAGCGGAAGGGGGAGACAGAGAAATAGAGACGAGCACGAACAAACCGCGTGCACTACAGAGCGGTAGGGGGCGGCGTTCTGAAAGTCTATCGTGAAGTTATTAGCCAAAACAAGTAAGGTACGTAGGATAATACGTATATTTGTTATTACCAACCAAAATAAGGTACCTACAGGTAATAACAAATATACGTATTATTCTACGCACCTTACACTATCTTTCTACATAGTCCCCACACCGGTTCAAGCATTTGTCCCATCACAACACTAAATTTGAGATGTCCATGTCGTCAGTCAGCGACGTACGCGGCCTCCCCGAACGCTCATTGTGATGCAAGTCTTCACGGTGTTTTGCAATTCGCAACATCACCACCTCACACTTCCCAAAGCGAGACACCTTTCCCTATACGTGGGCTGCATTTCCTCGTGGATTTCGACGGGCGTTCGTCCCTTAATCGCTCCATAGAAAATTAATCACATTTCGTTGCTCGTACGCCGTGGACCGTGCGAAGCATGACCAGCATCTTCAACAACTGACATCAGTGCCATACCGCGGAGATACCAGCAGACAAGGCCGGGCCGGTCCAAGGAAGGTCTACCGCTGGGAATGGATATGTTGCCTCCACATTTACAGCTGTAATTTGGCTAAAAAATATGGAGGCAATGGCGTTGTGATTCGCCGTTGTGTTAAGTCAAACTGCGCAGTATAAGTCTTGGCAGCATTTCCCAAATCTATCGCACGCGATCTGCCTCGACCTAACCAAATTCTCGTCGTTTTGATTACTGATCAAATACTAATCACAGCGAAATTGTAGCGTCTGCTTTATGGGGAATCGTTTGCCGAAAATTTCTTGTTTTAAATTTGAAACGATAGTGTTGCTCTATGCGACGACGTGAAATGAACGCACCGTCGCACTGTTCTAAGCGCCTCTCCTGCAGTCAGGAGCAGTTGCTTTCCCGCAGAGTATGGATACATAAGCACAAGATGGCGGACCTGTGCACAACTCTGCTACTTTTGGTAGCATGTACCGCAGTTCTAGGCCAGGCTGACAGCAAGTACCACCTATAGGGCAACATGTGCACTTCACCCGGTGTCCGAGATTTCCGAGGCAAACGCGGGCAACGCCAATCTCCAAGCTCTTGCTTGTTATTAAGTGGTGTTGTAAGCTCTTGACAGATGGCGCTTGCGTACCGTCTTCTAGCAGTGTTGCAAGAAGAAATTTCTAGCAGAAACTTAAAGAAAAAGAAGACACATGTACTGTGTGGGGCAAGTCTGTAGAAAGAATAGAACACCTCATACTAAAATGTGATGGTATCCATCCCGATGCCGATGCGGGCACAGTCACGCTTCCTGAGGCCCTAGGGTTTAGAGATAACAATAGTCATGTAAATAAATATGCGGTGGAAATTACCAAAAAGCGATTGGAAGATTGGTGGCTCAAAAGCAGAGAGGTGTCATAAGGTTAAAAGTATAGGAAGACGTATTTAAAGAAAATGGCGAATTTTAGTAACTTACAGGACAGTTAAACTGCCATCACCCCGTTTCAAAGGGAACACTCCTACCTTCCATCCATCCATCCATCCCTCCTAGCAGAAGCAAAGCTCGTGTCAAATGACCACGTGCGCAACCTGGTCATAGTAGCAGGTGGGCTAAATGTCGTCCTAAACAGGAAAGAGACAGGACTAGCACAGCGCTTGGCGAAGGGGGTGGACGACTTGCGCGCGCTTTCCTCTCAGGTGCAGATCGAGCTGTGCATGGTGCCGGAGGTGCCTGTACGTGACTTTCACGTACAAAGAGCTGTAGTGGCTGCATATGAGGCGATGTGGAAAATGAGCCGAGAGAAAAGTTTCGAGGTTGTCGAAGTAAACAGGGAAGTGAGAAGTTGTGGCGGTTTTGAACGAGACAGGATCCACTTTAATTACATGCTTGGACGAGAAGTGGGCTGGCGACTTGTTGGTCCCGCTGTTGCTTTTTTAGCGAGCCCACGGGCGCTCAGGAGGCCTGAGTAGGTAGTAATGAAGAAGGTCTCCTAGGGGAACGTCAGGATAGCATCGCCTTCCATAACAGAGAAAGGGGGAAAACAAAAAGGAGAGCTCGCCATGCAATAGGCTACATCAACAGGCAGGGCGGCAGAAGAAAGGAAAACTGGCCAGAGATTGAGGAGCAGCTAAATAAAGAACAAATACGGGTGTATGCAGTTACAGAAACGCACCTTAGAGACTCGGAAGAGCCGCCAGTGATTAAGAATTACTTTGGGAAGGGTGCAACAAGATTAAGTCGGAAAGAAAGGGAGGGGGAGTCGGAATGCTCATCCATCAGGGCGCCAAATGGAAAAAAGTAAATTCAAAATGTCAAGAGCATCTTGGGTTATCAGGTACAATGAGTGGGAAAAAGCTTGGCTGTGCGTAATGTATTTGTGGACCGGAAATACTTGCACAGAGAAGGATCAAGAGTTAGTGGTATGCATAAGTCCTGATATTAAGGGTTTCGGGAAGGATGCCGAAATTATCCTATTAGGTGACATGAATGCCCACATACAGGATCTAGATGGCTATACCGACAACAACGGCAATTCAGTGCTAGATGTTTGTGAGAAACATAGCCTCGTTATCGTGAATACAAGGCCTAAGTGTGAAGGGCAGATCACATGGGAAGTGGGAAACCGGCAATCGACCACGGATTACTGTTTGATGACAGAAGGAATTCATAAGTTGAGAGAAATGGTCATTGCCGAGGAACGGTATAGCAGCATAGGGAGTGACTATAAACGCATCATTTTGAAAATGGGATATGTATTTCGGGAAGAGAGTAAGGAGTGCAAAATAGCCAGTCCAAATTTGAACGCTGAACAAAGAACAAATATAGTCTCAAGAGTCGAAGAAGAATTTTGCCAATGGCCAAGTAAAGAGTGGGAATATAGTGAGCTTCTAAGTGTAATAACGACGGAAATACGGAAAGAGAAACAACATGTTCGTTGGAAAGGAAAAAAGAAACCGAAAAGCCGGTGAACCAGGGAGATACGAGAAGCGATCGCCGAACGAAAGAAAGCATCCCGAGAGTACAGGCAGGCAAAGAAGGCGCAGTTGCCGCAGGATGAAGTGGCCAGTAAATGGAAAATATACCGGGATAAAACGTATATGGTTCAAACATTGGTGCAAGCAAAATTAAAAGGTGAAAGTGAACGTTGGTTGTCAGAAATACGTGAGAAAAAGAAGGCGGCACCTAGCATAATTTGGAACCACAGAAATTTATTAGGCAGGAAATCAACAACAATATAACAACCCATCCTAGACGAAGATGGAGAGAGAGAGAGAGAGAGAGATAAACTTTATTTGGTTCCTTCAAGGACTTAGCGTCTCGAGGTCTCGGTCGTCTTGGGCGCCGGCGACTTGGAGCCTCTTCCGGCAAGGGTGGGCCCCTATTCCAGGGCTCCACTGAGCCTAGCTACCTCACTAGCGTGCTGCACTAAGGCCCTTTGGGCCGTGAGCTCGCAGCTGGTAAGCCGACTCTCCCATTGCTCCGCACTCGGGTTATTGTGTTGGTGGAATGATTTATTGTGTTTACATTCCCATGTGACATGATATAGTGTGGGTGTGGCCCCACACCATGGGCAGGTGTCTCTGTATTGTGTTGGGTACATTTTGTTTAGGATGTATAAATTTGGGAAGGAGTTTGTCTGCAATCTGCGCCAACTCGTTGCTTCCTCCTGCGTTAGAGCTTTGTGCGGTGGGGGATATTTGGCTCTCGTCCCTCTGTATAAGTTTAAGATTTCTGTGTATCCTCCTTCACAAGCGTGTGGGTGATACTCCGGGGCGCGCGACTGCTCTGCTCGGAACGTGGTCTCTCGAGCTAGGCTGTCTGCCCTTTCGTTACCCTCTATGCCTGCGTGGGCCGGAATCCAAATTAACTTGTGTGTAACGTTCCTCTCGGCGAAGTTGGCTCCGCCAAGAATTCTGAGGGCGGCTTTGCTAATCCTGCCCCTCGTGTAATTTCTGCACGCTTCCTTCGAGTCTGTTAAAATGTTTAGAGGCCTGCCTGTCCTATATCCTTCTACTGCCGCCAGCGCCACGGCAATTTCTTCGGCCTCCGCTGTGTCGGCTGCCTTTACCGTCGCACATGTGATCAGATTTCCGTCGCCGTCCACCACCACCGCCGTGGCCGTGCGCTTCCCTTCTCGCGGGTACGTGGCAGCATCCGTGTACACTGTGTTCTCTAGTAGCGCTAGTGTCTTTTCCACGTATTCGGCTCGCGCCTGCCTTCTGCTCTCGTGGAGGTTGGGGTCCATGTTCTTAGGCACTGGCCTAACGCTTATTGTTTTTCTTAAGCAGTCGGGCACGTCTGCGTATCTATCCACGTGTCCGCTCGTGTCCCGCCCCAGCCTAGTCAGGAGCGCTCTCCCTGCAGGGGTGCTTTTGAGTCTGGCGTTTTGCGTTTCAAGCAGGGCTTCCGCCAGTTCGCTGAAAGTGTTGCTGATGCCCAGTTGGAGCAGTTTTTCGTTTGACGTGTTTTTTGGCAGATGGAGAGCCGTCTTGTATGCTTTCCTGAGTATCGTGTCCGCCTGTTCCCTCTCTCCTTTGGTCATCGCGTGGTACGGTAGCGAGTAGATGACTCGGCTGACGACCAGGCTGCCGACGAGTTTGAGTGTGTCTTCCTCTTTCATGCCGTATCTTTTTTGGGAGACCCTGTTGATCATCCGGCCCACCTGCTCCGTCACTTTGCTCAGCAGGCTGATGGTGTGGCTGCATTTTCTGCTGCCCTGTAGCCACATGCCCAGGATTTTGATCATATTCTTTTCCGGGATGTTTTGACCGTCAAGCGTTACTTCCAGTGTTGCTTGGGTGGGGTGTCTACCTACTCTCAGTAGTTCGGATTTTTCTGTGGAGCACACCAGTCCCCTCTCTCAGGTGTACTTTTCGACACAGCGCGCAGCCTCTTGTAGCTTCTCTTGTTTTTCTCCCAGTGAACCTTGCGTGACCCAAACCGTGACGTCGTCCGCGTACATCGCGTGTTGGATGCCCTGAATCTCGCCGAGTCGTTTTGCCAGGCCGATCATCGCCACATTAAATAGCACGGGCGATATCACGGAGCCTTGGGGTGTGCCTTTACACGGTGTGGAGAAGGTGTCGCTTCTCAACTCCCCCAGCCCTACCGTTGCCGTTCTGTCGGTTAGGAAGTCCTTGACGTAGTCGTGTACTTTCCTTCCGCAGTTGGTGTTGTTGAGGCCCTCCATTATGGCCGCGTGGCTGACGTTGTCGAAGGCGCCTTTAATGTCGAGCGCCATCACAACGTTTTCACCCGCCTTGGGCATTGTGTCGAGTACCTCCTCTTTGAGTTGCAGGAGGACGTCCTGCGTCGATAGGTTGGCCCTGAAGCCATACATGCTGTCAGGGTACCACCTCCCGTTCTCCAGGTGCTGGAAACAAACTGGAAGGGGACGCGGCATTAAATTACCTCCGAAAAATAACAGCCGCATCTTTCCAAGGCAATGACGCAGTTGTATTTGAAGGAAAAAGGAGCATGAAAGAAAACCAGATAGAAAAGGAGCTGGTGCTGACAAATTTCAACTGGAAGAAAGTTGAAGAGAAAATTCCTAAGCGCACAGCCACAGGACTAGGCGAGGTTCCTGTTAGGCTGATTTATGAACTAGGACCGAAAAGTAAGGAAGCTCTGCTGTAAGCAGTGGAAAAAACTTCAAGAGATAGAAGAATACCAAACACTGGGCGACAAAGTAGAATGAAGTTAATTTATAAAATTAAGGGGGAGAAAGATAGAATTCACTCGTATAGACCGTTCACTATTACATCGGTAATATACCGGTAGCAATGCAGGCAATCAAATTAAAGCTGCAAGCATGGGCAGAGAATAATGGCATTTTGGGAGAACTTCAGGATGGCTTCAGAATAGGTAGGCGTTTAGAGGATAACTTATTTGTTCTTACTCAGTGTATTGAAATATGAAAAGTAGAAAGCAGGCCGTTATATGTGGCCTTTTTACACATTACAGTAGCCTATGACAACGTAGACCGCAACATTTTGTGGAATATTCTGGAAGGCGAAGGTTTAGGTGGCGATTGTCGACAGCTTTTCAGAGAGGTTTTCCTAGAAAATACCGTTTGCGTTGAATGGGAAGGGATGAGGAGCGAGGAGAAAGTTGATATCAACATGTGACTGAGGCAGGGGTGCCCTTTATCCCCGCTGCTGTTTATGATGTACATGATGAGGATGGCGAGGGTGCTAGAAGGAAGTAATATCGGGTTTAATCTCTCATACGAACAGGCGGGTACAGCTGTATAGCAGCAGTTTCCAGCTTTATTTCATGCGGGCGACATTGCATTGCTGGTTAACAAGCAAAGTGATTCGCAACGTCTGGCTATTATCTGTGGACAGGAAGGCAAGAATTTAGGCTTGAAATTTAGTGTTAGAAAATCAGGTGTTATGGTATTCAATGAAAACAGTGAACAAGCAGTGACGAAACAAGGCCAGGAAACACCTCGAGTAACAGAATATAAATGCCTTGGTATATGCATAAACGAAGGCAATAGATACATGGAAACACAGGAATAAACAGTAACAGTAAAGGGGAAGAGAAATGCAGCCGTAATGAAATACAGATCGCTATGGGGATAAAATAGGTACGAGGTGCTCCGAGGTATGTGGAAAGGTGTAATGGTTCGAGGGCTTATTTTTTGAAATGCGGTTGTATGCTTGAAATCAGGACTCGATGGCAACCAAGGTGTCAGTGGTATGCCCCGCATTGGGCGCTCACGGGAAGACTACAAATGGAGCTGTGGAGGGTGATATGGGCTGGACAAGTTTGAAGTGAGGGAATCTCTCAGTAAAATTGATTATGAGAGAGATAGATAGATAGCGAGAGAATAAACTTTTATTGAGCCCTCAGTAGAGGTTGGTGCGCGCTGGCACCAGACGGGGTGGAAATGAAGAACGGCTGAGGAATATGGAAGAAAGTAAATGGGCTGGTGAGTGTTGAGGTATTTGTACAGCTAAAACATTGATTCACAGTTGAGGAGAACTAGGAAGCTTATCAGCAAGTATGCGGCCTGTAAGGCTGGCAACACAGCAACAAAGAACGTCAAGCGGAAAGTGAGAGAGGCTGAAATAATCTCATGGGTCGCGGCAATGGAAAAGAAACCTGCCATGAGTAACTAAAAGCAAAAACGAAATCAGGAAAGGAACAATTTATATAACTCAAAGGGAAGCTCATTACTTTTCTAAGCGAGATCAGGATGCCTTAGAACACGCTAGATATACACGCTATAAAGCTAGATATAAGAAGGAAGAAGAAGAATGTGCGTGCTGCGGTAAAGCTAAGGAAACAATGTAGCGTGTTTTCCTAGAATGTGAATATATCTGCCCAACGGTCGCGTTGGGCACCAGTGGACTCTTTGAAGCCTTTGGGTTCAGCGAGAGCAGGGGGAAAGTAAACATCTCCGCAATATAGATTAGTAAGAGGCCAGTGGAAGATTCGTGGTAGAAAAGTAGGGAAACGAGAAAAAAAAAAAAAAACACGGAGACGTACAAAAACAAAGTGGACAATAGGGGGTCAGAAAACTTGGTTATAGGAATTCATTGTGCGTTTTCTTTTTCTTTATTTCTTTTTTACCTAGATAAGACATTAGGCAGTATAATAGCAAGAGCTTGGTGGCGCAACCCACCTCCCCGTTCCAAAGG
Source organism: Dermacentor variabilis (assembly GCF_050947875.1). Taxonomy (NCBI): domain Eukaryota; kingdom Metazoa; phylum Arthropoda; class Arachnida; order Ixodida; family Ixodidae; genus Dermacentor; species Dermacentor variabilis. The sequence goes on along the minus strand of NC_134571.1, from coordinate 146,184,462 downwards.
GGATGCTCATAATATCCATCCATCCATCCATCCATCCATCCATCCATCCATCCATCCATCCATCCATCCATCCATCCATCCATCCTTTAAGGTGCCTGGCTGTCCTCCTCGTCCGTCGCTCTGTGGAGCGGCGAGCCAGGAATACATCGAAGCACCCTAGTCTTGTTTCACTTTCTCAAATGTTGTACTCAAGCATTTTCCATGAACCTGTGGTGTCGTCCAGATAGAATTAATTACAGCACTGTCTTAGACTGTGCAATACCTAGTTATACGCATATTTCATGCCAGTTTTGTTGCACTGAATCTTAATCCACCTAATCCTTTGCGTTTGCGTCGTCTGCTGCACGTGACTAGCAGCTACTGTCACCTGCTACACGACGTATAGTTGTGACTTACAAACACCGTCACCCTCTGTGCCTCCATACATATATTATTTATTTATTTATTTATTTTATTAAGCTGTTAGTCCCACTTAGAACTGTTACATGAGCAAATACTAATTACAATCTATGATAAAATAAGATAGCACTCAGGTGTGAAAAGACAAGAAACAAAACATTAATAAATGCACACATCGAGTGCGGAACATGAGAGCCCGAAGAGAAGCCGCTAACTTTGGTCATCAAATCAAGGCTTCATACAGATCACAAAGCATTCATTCGTAAATTCATAAAAAGGGTACAATCGAACAAGTAACGACATAAATCAATAACAGACTGAAGATGGCCATCAAGTCTAGCTTGTGGACAGGACTGATGCAGCCGTGAGTTCATTGAACCTTTTAAGGTATCGTGCGAAGTTTTGCTTTTATCTGGGGTGTTCCATTCCCGTATGGCTCGGGGGAAGAAAGAGAAGTAATATATGTTGTTAACACAAGAGTATTCATTTATCGTGAATTCATGCTTGCGACGCGTTTCTTTAAAACGGTTAAAATTAATGTAAGCAGCAGGACCCATGTTGAATGCGTTATGTATTAATTTATATAAGAACTTCACTCCGTTACGCGACTTGATAATGTGTCTAGGCCTATGTGGGAAAGCAACTCCGTGGGGGAATCAGTGCGCCTGTACCTGTTGTAGATAGAGTGCACCGCTTTTCGTTGCGTCGATTCGAGCATGGGTAGATCTTTTTGCATATACAGAAACCAGACGATGCTTGCGTGTTCTACGATTGCGCGGATACAGACCTGATATGCGAGTAACTTGGTATCTGAAGTTGCAAAACGTAAAACGCGCTTAAGAAACCAAAAAGTGTTAATTCCTTTTTTTGGTTGTTTTTTGCGCTAGGGGTATTGAGCTGAGATCGTCAGAAATAGTTACGCCAAGGCATTTCTTTTCGGTTACTATTATAAGAATGCCAGTACCAAAGCAATAGGGTAAGCTAAGTTCTGATTTCATATTTGCGATTGACATTGCTACATATATATATATATATATATATATATATAGGAAAGAGACGACAAATTTTTTGGAAGGCTTATTTACTAAACGTTTTCTGCTGGTGGACCAGCCTTCGTCAGAGTACAGTAATGCATGAACAACACATACACAGCTTTAAAAGCACCGTATCAAGAACAGAGGGCGCACTATCTGCGCTCACTGGACCTTACACTGCGCATCATAAATCATCCTCATTGCGCATTATAAATTATTATCAATAGCACGAATTTTGGAATACAAAAAATGAAATGCAGATGCCGAGTTGTGCATTGATGCAGATACTCCGACATAGCTTCAGAAGCTTGGCTACCTATCACAAACTCTTGTTTGCTTGCCCTCCCCCCCCCCTGCTGTTGTACAGTACCTCAATCTTTGGTATATTAATCCTCACACCTACCCGTAGGAATTCCAGTTAATGTCATCCGTCAATTCTTGAGAGCTATCTTCACGTTTACTGAAAAATATAACGTTATATGTGAACACTCGTTGCTGAAATATGCCGCGTTGGCCCTTATCCATAATCCTATCCAATCCTGCCTCTTGGATTCTCCTTGGAAACACGCAATAAATAACATTATAGACATGACGTCCACTTGCCTGACACGATTCTTAGGAGGTACTATTTTTTGCCTTATTGTAATAAATACTCATACCTGTAGAATAACTGTAGACATTTACTGATATGTTCACTATGGTTCCCCGGCTCCCCGACTACCAGAGTGATGACATCTGTACCTAATCCGATGGCTTTTGTTATCTGTCAGATTGTTCTCTTGGCTGAGTGAAGTCCGTGATTGTAACAGCGTGATTCTATACCTCAGTGCGCGCTTTGTGTAGCGTAGTATGCAAAAGTTAATAATTAATCTTGTTTTTCAGATCTCGAACGTTTTGTTTCTTATGGTATAATAGGCTGATATTATGCAAGTCTGTGGACCACCGAATGCTTGAGGCATTGCGTGTAGAGAGACGCAGGCTGTCAGAGTATAATATGCCTGCTATCGTTTATCAACCTTCTTTTATTCTATTTGCTGCTGTAGCTTTTATTTTGGGGATGTAGCTTGTAAAGTCTTTCCAACTCCTTTTTGTTATTACAGGTCAAACTTCTGCATCGTCTGCCTAAATACGGCTTAACAATCTTATTCTCCTGGGAAATAGTGACGTTATACGAAAGGGTAGACTGAAAAAAAAAAGCACGCGTGATTTAAATTTCCGGCACCGAGCTAAGAGGCGCGTGACGACGTAATGTCTCTGAGCCACTTGATGACGTGCCACGCTGCATTTAGCGCTGTCGCGTGTTCACTTTCATTTGCCACTTCAGACCTCTTCGACACACTGTACAGCATTTCCTCTTTCCGCCTGCCATCTACACGCACCGAAGGAACACCAAGCCACGTGGGATGTCGGTTGTACCAACCGAGCCTTGCGGTGTCATCTTGTACGCTTGAGAGCAGGCCAACCATTTATTGAACAAGAGAGTCAGCTATGGCTCTGGGCGTAGCCCACGATAACGATGAATACACACAAACCATGACGAAGGGCACACTTATGGTAATGACGATATCATACCTAGAGAATGAAAAAATTACCGACGATTACGTTACTTCGTAATGCGAAATTTGAGCGCAGCAAATAAGCTGTTTCACCTTTTCGATAGATTGAGGCAAAGAAATCGAGCAACACATGTATGCGCTATCACAGAATTTTTTTTTTATTTTTCACACGTATTCCTTTAACAAAGACTCCACTAGGTAAGCTTCTGCTTCGGCAGCACGCACCTCTGGATTCTGACGGCGACGGCGCTGGGCCTCTGCTCTGGCAGCTCGTTTAGCAGCAGCAGCAGCAGCAGCAGACGGAGGACTTCCATCGGTCGTCTCGCTCATGGCTCAGAAAGAACTGGCAGATAATTTCGCAGTGGCGAACGGCAGCGGCAATTTCGGCTCGGGCGGTGCACATATACAGATCCGCCGCCACCGATCTGGCTCTCTGATTGCCACCGCACAGGGGTTGCATTGGAGGAGGAGCGAAGAAAGGAATTAAGTTCGAGCCGGCGCTTTGACAACCGGAGACTCGCAGGAAGAGGGGGGAGGGGGGCGGCGTGTACACCCAGCGGCAAACGATGGGGGCAGAAGCGCGCGCAGCAAGCGGACAACACGATAAAGGGAGGAGGGAAGAGATAGCAGCGACTGACTGATGCCGCTGACGCCGATAGTGAGTCAACCCCAGCTGCGGAGTTGGTTTCAGGGACAACGCCGCCGATGCCGACACAAACAATATGATACCCTCGCTTCCGCAGCGCTAAGAACCAGGTCTAGCCGTGGGAAGGTGGTCACGTATTCGTCGACGTGCCGGGGCCTACGTGAAATAACCGGCGCGTCGGCAACTGAAGAGCACCCTATCCGCCACACAAGAACAGGGGGGGGGGACCCTTTCCTCCTCTTTCTGCATGGCGGCGACGGTGTTCTATGCAGTCACGTTATCTTGACTCTCTAGCGGCGTCAGCGGCATCCAGCGGTATCAGTCGGTCGCTGCTAGCGCTGGGGGGATGAAAGGGGGGCGGAGCTGGTTACGAGGCCGACGACAACGCCGACGACGACGCGAAACCCAGGAACGGACGCCAAAGAGCTGCGCTCTAAAAGTGCATAATGAATGCTCACACCCTATAGAGAAAAGCGGTTATGGCGACAGAAATCATACGGACACTCTGGGCGCATTCCGGCCGTCGCCGTCGCCGTGATGCTTCGTATTAAGTCCAAAGGTGCCGTCTCGTTGCCGCGTGCCGTATGCTGTATGTGCGAGTCGAAGTGTGCGAGGGTAAGCAGATGATAGCGGCTCAATCTCCCGCGCGCAAGGGAAGGAAGCGCGCCGTCTTCCGTGGTGCGCAATGCACCGGGGGTAGGGGAGAGAGGGGGCGTTCTACACCGACGGCTGCTGCGTATCTCGCCGTCGCAGGCGGCCGCGCGGGCCTTATATTGAAAGCGATCTGCGATGGGGACAGAGTGCGAGTGGTTATAGCTTAGTGTGCGCAGTTTTACCTGCTTAGTTCGCGTTGAAGCGAGATGCAGCACGAACGTCAAATGGCTCGCTACCCGCCGTGGTTGCTCAGTGGCTATGGTGGTGGGCTGCTGAGCACGAGGTCGCGGGATCGAATCCCGGCCACGGCGGCCGCATTTCGATGGGGGCGAAATGCGAAAACACCCGTGTGCTTAGATTTAGGTGCACGTTAAAGAACCCCAGGTGGTCAAAATTTCCGGAGTCCTCCACTACGGCGTGCCTCATAATCAGAAAGTGGTTTTGGCACGTAAAACCCCAAATATTATTATTATTATAAATGGCTCGCTGTTGCAGCCTCGCTTCCTCAATATATTGTTGTGACACCTAGTTTCCGCGGTCATCGAGTGAGATGTACTCATATTTTCATGTGCGCGCGTGGCACCATGCATGATAATCTAGTTAGTCAGCGAATCTTTACAAGTTTTTAGGCCGATAAAGCTACTATCATTAGTGCTTACAGCTGTCAACTGATTTGCTATTGCAATCTATGCTTCGCCTTTCGGGCGAAAGGGTTTCTTTTTATTTACAGAAGCTTCGGGGTTTCAATGAACGCCGAAACCCTGCTATTTTAAATACGCGTTTTGTGTTTACCTGTGGTATTAGGTATTTCCGTTGGTGAATTTGGTTGTTTTATTGATTGGGGCGCGACTTGATAGGCAAAATATATTCAACTTATCACGAATTTTTTTAGTCGTCACTCACATTTTCATAGTGAGTGGGCAGTGGCATATGATGTTGCTTGACCGTTTCTATTATGCTTGCCTAATTTTACAACTATTTTTCCCGACGCTGCTGTGCCACAACACGACGAAAGCGCTTGCAAAACATTAATCAAAATTCAGCGTGAAGTGCTGTACTCATGGCACTTGCGACAAACCGCCTGCACTCTTTGAGATCTCTCCCACAGAAATGTAAGGAGAGGGTTGACAAATAATTCTTCTGCAGCTCCACAGAGCGCCAGGAATGATGGAAAGTGAGAAAAACCTAATGAAAGGCTTTGAGGATGGTGGAAAAAAAGCTGTATTTTTTTTTATTCTGTTGGAGACTTTTGAACCGTCTTAGTAAAAAGTGAAAGCCTAAAACAGTATTTTTATTTACAATGCCATTTTTGCATTTTAAACATAATTTGTCAATGTTTTCAAGAAACGTGCTCGCCAGATTTTAGTGAAGCTTCTACAAATTATAATACATTGCATTGCCAAGAAACCAAACCTAAATTATCACAACATTCTATGGGTCACACTGGCGGGAAAAAAAATAAAATTAAACCTCCGAACTTCTCTCGCATGTAACGACAATTGTAAGCAACAGTTTTGTTCTTACAGTATGCTAGTGCGAAGCAAACATTTTTTAGGTTCGTTTTTAGGACAGCTGTATATGAAGCATAGCTGCCAATTTAAACGATCACGATGTCCATAATTCTGAATAAAGGTACATTAAAATCTAAAAGTCCATGTAACATTTTATGCGTAATTACTATGGGTTCGCGTATATTCTAAATCTTGAATATGAATTGAATGGGTTTTGCTTATCAAGTCATATTGGATTTCCGAATTGAATATTCGAAATTGTCGAACATTCGTTTCGAATATTTAAGGGATAGCAACGCTTAGTGATGTCTCAGAAGAAAGATAACGGTGTGAGGACTGTCCCGAAAGTTTCTTGTGCAAGGGAGTTGGGGTTGCTTTGCAGGAGCCGCAGGGGCACCAGTTTGTAAGTGAACGCATGGGCCAGGTAGCTTACAGTATGCTGACTTATTTTCAGTCATTTGTTATGAATGCCTCACTTAAGGCAGCATATAGGCTATATGAATTGGTTGTCTCGATTTAGGCAAAGCAATTTATTATTTGGCAATTCGCATTATGTTTCCTTACCTTTAGAACAATGGGCGGTGCTTTAGTATGGTACTCTCCTTGAACAAACTCAACATTTTACGTGCACCTGTGATGTTCCCTTTCTGTTCTTTATTTTCATTACTCATTGTCGTGGCGCACTAGACGACTGAAACAAATTTTTATTATAAAAATAAGCAGGGGAGTTGTTGTGACTGTTTGTTGGCGACGGCTACCCCTTTTTGCTTGATTGATATTCAGAATGATAATGTTTAATTTCTACGGAATTTTTTTAAATCGCCTGTGCCTGATAACATAATTTTTATCGTTGAGATGGATTATTCGAAGACGGGAGACATTAGTGCACAAGAAACCGAACCACTCCTTCAACTAATTATCAAAAGTTAACTAACTTCTTAATTAGTATACAGCATAAATTGCAATTATTGAATTGAAGCCGGTGAATTTGCAAGACGCACTCGCTTAAAAGGAATTTCCAGGATTACACCAGTTTACAAATTCGCAAATTGCGGGAGGAAATACACGGGCGTTCTTGTTACTTTTGTGCTTCAATGCATAAACGAGCGTTTTGTTCAACAAGTAAGATGACCAACATTGCATTATTACGGCGAGTCTGATCGCACGTATACCTCCAAAGTTGTATCATTCTGGAAATTCATTCTAATTGGGTGCAGCCGACAAACTCACTGGCTACAATTCGTAAATTCCGATATGTGCCGTAAAGAAATTAACAAAGCATTCCATTCTTAACTATTTTAATTATCTGAATATGTGTTTTGACTTTTTGTGCAAGTAATGTCCTCGTCTCTTAACAATCCAGCTCAAGGACTCGAATTATGTTATCTGCAATAGGCGTTTGTAGATTGTAAGATATCCCATAAATATAGAAATAATCATACCGTATTTAGTGAAAGTAGTTTCTGAGTTAGAAGCGCCTACATTTACGTCCATTTGTGGAGAGCATTAGATACATTTACATATGCCTGCAAATAAGCAACGGAAAAAAATATCACTAAGACTTTCTTTTTGCCATGAGGCCTTTACGAAAACTTACATTTCACTGTGTTTAGAAATAAAATATTTCCTATTCAACTCAGTATTCGAAAGTAGCTTTTCTCAAATATTTTATTTCATTCTATCAGGAAATGTAACTATTCGAATACCACCTAATTACCAAAATTAAAAGGTAAAACATGAGAAAAAGAAAAGAAAACATCTCATTAGTAAGTTAAAAAGCATGCGCATTAATCCGCAAAACTTCAAATTAACATGTGCAGTGGTCTTCGCAATAGAATGCTACAACTAAGGCAACCTTCTACCTACCTTCCCCCCTTTATTTTGCAAGTAAGCGACCATCACTGTGCAAATAACCTTTGTTGATTGATTTCCGCTTTATTTGTTTCAAGTGAACATCGAACAAAGTTAGAAAACACCTTAAAACAAAATAAAGAATTCACGGAATATATAAAAAAAGAGAATATTGATGCTTTTGTACAAGAGGCAGTATGTATAAGTCAGGAAATCCGTGTGTTTGGGGCCTAGAGACTAATGACGGTGCTACGACAATGATGACTGCGATGATATACTGGACGTGGCATTGAATAAAAGAGGGCTGTTCTCTCCATCGGGGATGTTTATGATGATGGAAAATTGACGTAAGGATGACGGCCAATACCTGTGACTTACTAAAAGAAAATGTCTAGCTACTCTAAAAAACTGTCGCTCTAACCACGTTCCCGTCTGAGGCATAAAATAGCATCTGAAGTTCTTTAATCTCTTTCTTAAAAAGCAGGCAATGATTTTGGAAGCAGATGGCAGGGTGCTGCAATCCTACGATTAGCACAAGCCACTCAGAAATTGCTGCAAGATTCTGAAACCAGCGCGGGAACCACGCATGATCTTTAAGTGACACAGCGAAAACGTTGGTGCATTACCGCACGTCGGTTGTCCTTCTTAACAGAAGCTGCACTGGCTGATTAGTATGAACACTGATAGGTAAATGCACGTTTCCTACTGAAAAGGGTGATTTCGAGAGGCACACATGCTAGGAATCGTCTACAAACATTGCAACTATGCTTCCATGCAATCGATAAACAAATTGCTCCGACAGAAATTTTGTGACAGCTACTTTTGACAATTAATGACTTTCTGAATCTTCTCCATGCGGCCCAAGACTCGAAAAGCGTGGTTTAGACGAGGAAAATAACATTCAATCGGAAATCTCTGGACAGGCGTTAGCAAGGTTTCATTGGTGCGTTGATAAGATACAGCAAACAACGTGAAGAAGAAGACCATAGAAAATTAAGGCTGACGCACAAGATTTTGGACACAGCACTCAAGTCGCCAACTTTCATGTTCTTCCATTTTCTCTCTCTCGTAATTCGCTACCACATTCTCGGACACAGTGTGCCCGACAACACTTCTATTGATACTGAAACATTGCATACAGTGGTTATACGGCCTTAATTTCGAATCGCTTAGAAACTGTATCTAGCTTTCGTACTAGCGGCAATAAAAGTGACGTGGAAGCTCCTCAAGAAGAAGAACAACCTTATTTACCCAAAAATCTAAGTTGTGAATACGGGTGGAGGCCCTATTCCAGGGCCCCACTGGCTTCTGCGGCTCACCGGGCCTGGTCGAGGGAGGCGCGGCTCACTGAAGCTACTCAAGCGGCTGCAACGTAGGGGGAACGTTAATTTCCTGACCTTTCTGTTTGGCTGATGTTGAGCGAGTGGTACGTGATCGGCCTCAGGACGCAACGAATCCTAACTACCACCAAAACGGTGGCGTATAAATCGGCGTAATAGAACTCGCTTTAACGAGGGCAAACACGTGGACGTTTTTTTTTTTTTGGCGTCGATCACGTGAAGTGAGTTATGGGCACGTGCGGCTCGAGGCAGGGAAGCGCTGCATGATTACCACGTGGTATAGTGCACGACGACGATTTAAACGCGATGTCACGCACGTCGAGGACCCGTAATCGAACCCTGGTCGGGAGACGACCGTCGCCCTCTTTTCTGACGACTGCTCATTCCAGGAAGACATGATGATAAAAATGATGAAGATGTCCGAGTCCAGTTTCAGCGTTGTCTGCACGTAAGAGCGGCGGTCGTCAAAGGAGACGCGTGGCCCGACGACAAGCCCGGCGGCGGAGGGTTATAACCGGCGGGGGAGCACAATGGTCTACTGAGAGTGCATACGTGGGCTGACCGAGGCGGGGCTTCCGCCATTCGGTTTGCGAGTCAACCCGTCATCTCCTGACCGTGCACCCCTTCCGATACATTCCGCGAATGGGCCAGATGTCCCATCGAGCGTGAAGGTGTTTCCTTTCGGGGTTTGTGTCTTGCGAGATGTTGTTGAGACAAGGGGCCCACTGCAGAGTAAGAATTTATGGCAATGACCTAGAGACATTGGAACAATGAATTACATCACTCTGAAGCCTTGTTGTGTGTACGCGCACCAGTGCGGTTGGATAAACGATGGGGCAACGGTGATGTCGGGGAAGTTTTTTGAGTATTGGCGGCGAGGAGTTACGGAGTCGCCATCTATCGGAAGCGGCTCGCTGGCGTAGTATGAGGGATCACGTGGCGCGCTCCTCATAGGTTTTGCTGTCAGCGCTCACTGCAGGTGGGGTACACCCAACCCCTCTCACATTCTGTCAGCGCTCACTGAAAACACCACGCGCGAGCTCTTCCGGACATTTCTGTAAGTACTTTCGAAACGAGAGAAGCTTTTTACTGTCTAAATAATAATCTTGAGCAAACTGAAAGAGCACAATCGTTTACAGATGCTATCTCTTTACCGAATACGTACAGTGAACGCCACTGCGCGCGGTCGCCGCGATGGAGTCTCCTGAACCGGCTTCTTGCGTGAAAGGTAGGTAAACGCTGAGAGCAAACTACGTGAAATATGTTCTTGTAGTGTTTGTATAACTAAATGGAGCGTAATAGAATGAAGCCTCAATGCAGCGATCGCACAGATTCGCAGCGACCGACTGCGCGTCTGCATGCTTGTCCGCGCACTGTTTCGCTTTCGCCGCGTGCCCGTTTTCGCTCTGTGCCATGAGCTTTAGGCCGCAGAATATGAGCATTTGACAGTATACAAGCAACCATTGTTGCGTGGGCGCTATCAGAGCTGTTCAAAAAATAATTTCATTGTAGAGACTTCGACGCCTACGGGGACTGTGATGTGCCGTCGCGACGATTCAATCTTTTTTTTTTTCTTCTAATTTATAAATTCTTTTACCTTTCAATATTATTTCTAGAGTTGCGTCACACCGTATGCTTATCGGTGTTCTCAGCGTGCGATTTCCCGCTGCTCCTTTTTTGTAATCCAGTGCACTAATTCATAACACAAACATGACCATATGCCATGCTTTCTTTTTAATGTGCATCTTACCGCTCCCTTTCCACTCCACTGAACTTGCCAGTATCTATAGCATCGACAAGTTCATAGACCAAACCGTCGTGACTTACTCGGGCAACGGACTCGGGCGAGCGTCTCAGTGCGCGTTTTCCGAACATCACAGACACGGCGCCGTAGCAGAAATCTTCCTCGCGTCTGTGCTTGCTGGATACTCGAGTTGTAGCCGGTGACTGTTTGCCGGTTTTATGGTTCGCGAGCCAAGCTTTACGCGGCTTCTTGTCCTGCGCCTACGTGTGAAGAAGGCTGACATCGGCCTCCGTTACGTACGTCCGGCACTGCGGCACCGAGCAGTAGCCTACCATGTTGTGCGCCTTCAAAGGCAGCCACTACCTACTGTAGTGCTTTCAAGCGTTGTAAAGGAGACACTCGAAGCGGGGAAATCTCGCCACTAAATGAGGACCGCAGCGTACGAGGGAATTTAAACTTTCGTTTTCAGCTCGCTTCGGCGCTCCCGAAGCAGCCGACGCGGCCGCTATGTCCACGTGATCCCTCCTAGCACGTCACGCCGACGGTGGCGCCAGATTTTCCAGTGGTGGAGCTCGAGGCCAATACGCGCAGGGTCGCTGGAAGGGATGTAGTGGAGATTCGGCTAATATAGAAAGTAGACCAAAACTGTAAGATCATTGTAATGAGAGCAGCATTCCGGGAAAGTTGGTACTCCATTACTCAAGTATTATTGCGCAACAAAAAAGACGCGGACGTAAGGATAAGAAAACACGCATTGCGCTTGGTGTGTCTACTTTTACGTTCGTGTCATTTTTCTTGCGCCATAATACTTGAGTAATCATTGTAACGTTTGACTCGTAGTCTTTAGATGTCTGTGTAAGTAGTTTCGATTCTATCGCTTACATATTCCATCTTAATAAACAGTCAACCGCTTGCAATTAGTGTCATATCATTACCTGTAGTGTAATGTGACTTCGCCACATTCACAACACCTTCAAGTTTCCCTCACTGACATCGAGGTGAATAACGACACCTGCACTTGTCTATCATTCATCGGTGACCGCTTTCGCGGGCTAACAGATGTCAAACGTTATCGCTCAGCGCAAGACACGCCTACAGGATTTAGAACTTTATTACGCTAAAAGGCGACAATATCAACTGGCGCCCCTTGGCACGTTGCAAAATCGGGGTACTTGGACAGGGTACTTTATACTACATTTAAATCATCTTTAAAAATCATTTGCGGTATAGTTGTATATATCACAATTTTTCTAACTCAGCTGAGTACTCGAACAGTTGCGCAATACGTGCACGAAATTTTTAAATTCACAATGAATACACACTAAAATGTATACGATTTTGAACCGGTGAGTTCGCAGCGCGTATCCTCTAAATGGGAATGCCGATGCTGGTGCCGCAAGCAACGGCACCTGTTGCTAGAGCACCTCATGGGGACAGGTGTCTGCGACCCTATACAGGCTTTGTGTGCACCTGCGAGTGCGCGTGGTCAACTGTCTCTCTATTTCTCCCCCTCTCTCTCTCTGCCTTTCTTCCTTTTTGCCGTTTTATCCCCTTCCCTGGGTGCAGGTTAGCAGAGCGAATGAGCTTCTGGTTAACACCTCTTCGTTGCCTTGCTTCTGTTTCTCTCTCTATATGTTTATGTTATCTCTGCTGTATTTATCTCCATATGTTTGTTTATATTTTTCAGATGAGCGTGCCCAAACGTGCGGCGATATGTCTTGGTGTTCCGGATGAACATCTCGCACTACGTCAATTATTTTGCTATTAAGAAGTCACTAGTCCAACAGCGCATTCCGTCGTATTATACGTTTGAAGATGCTGATCTCACTGACGGGACAGCATTTTCAAGATCACTTTCAAGTGGCGCTAGCTTGATAAATAATTGGCTTTAATTCTTAGAAAAAGATATGTGCCCTAAAACGATTAGTTGGAAAGGGAACTAGTGAAGAATTTTGTGGTTATTTGTGCTTGTCAGTTTCTCGTGTGAGTAAGGTCCGCCTCTTTTAGTAATCCTAATTCATAAAATTAATTCATAAAAAAGAACTGTCAAGGTTATAAAAAGAAAAACGCGGTGTGCGTTTGTTTCACGCGTTATATGCTCATGAACGACAGCTCTTAGAAGCGCCGCTAACCGCATTTCCATGAGGTTTTGGTACTAGACATGTAAAGTCAGTAAACACGTGGCATTGTGTTAAGCTCTTCTCACTAATTGAATCAGTTCTGACAGACGTCTACCAAGCGATTGTTACCCTACCCAACGTCATTGGTCTTAAGTATATTAAGGAAAACGTTGATAAATGTGTGGCGGGAACTGTTGAAACGCAGAGATAGTTTCCAACGGAATTGTACATAAGCGCACAAAAATTTAGGGCAAGAAAATAGTTTCAGGTTTGGTGGTTTGTTAGAGGAGTACGGGCGTTATATTTTCGAATTACATTCCTTGGTTAAAGCGAAGGTGCTCGACCTCGAAACCTCAGAATAAATGCTGACGAGAACAAGAACAGCCCAAATAATTTGCTGCTTAAAAGCCTTTCTAAGAGCCAGTTTCGGTTTCGTTTACCAGGAGGTGCACGCGCCGTGACGTTATGATACGCAAGGTGTTCACGTGGAAAAAAAAAAAAAAGAACGTCACGGTGTTTTGGCACCCGCTGTGGCTCGCTCGGTTGTCCACTATGCTGCAACTTCGTTGCCCGGATGAATTTGGCAGCGCGCCCACGACCGAGGGTTCCGTACCGAGTGCCGAAATATCGACACGTTTCGCTGACACCTCACCACCTTCCGCGCACCCACGATATCATGACACATGGTCCTCCTGGTAAACTAAAGCCAAACTTGTTCTTAGATATGCTATTATCATATAATAATGATATGTTTAGGGCGCTCTGAGGTCTGCCAGTTCTTTTTTTCGTTTTTGGTTTCGAGCTGAAGTGTCTTTATTTTAATTAAAGAAAGGAAGTCGAAAATGTAACGTTAGTACTTTAGGTGCAGTGAAAAAGTTCCGGCGAATTGATCTGTGGTGAAAAGTAGTAGAAATACGTTGCGAAAATTAGGGACGTGACATTAGGGAACACAAAGAATGCAATACAGGATGATTTTAGGAAGAGAAAAATCTCTTAAGATTCGATGGCTTGTGGATCTAAATGGCCCGAAATAAACGCTGAAAAAAAAAGTTAAGATAACGAGCTTGGTTAGGTATACGGATATACAGATAAAAAGGTTAGACAAGAATAGACATCCACTCGTAGCCAGTAAGAAACACTACCAGGCCCGTGAGGAAAAACACATGGTTGAAATAACATAAAAGTAAAATCGCTTTTCATTTCTAACAGATATTTACAGAACCCAAAGCGCCTCTTAATTTCACAATTTTTTAAAATAACAGTTGCTTCGCTATACATGCAGGTGCATGGCTCGGCAGTTTGTGCGGTTATTGTGGGTTTTACGATTGCACAAGAAATTACAAATTGGACATGTTCTTTGCGCTTGCTTCTCTGCTGTGCTACATACGTGTTCATGCATGTAATCTTTAGGTTTGCCATATTGTCATCGACGTTGATAAATGATATGGCCATACCGCGCTTGACCAAAAGTGAGCGTTATTTTCGAAAGGCGGTTACGCAACTCGGAGCTACAACAGGACGGTGGTGTTGTGGTGTGCAGCACAGTATACTATTAAACGGAACACCTGCTTACCATCTCGCAATCGCTTACAGCGGAGATTGAAAGGGAATAGTTGCAGGTGGTCTTTGTAGGCAGGAGTGTCTCCCTGACGCTTCATACAAGAGTCCTTATTTTTTTTTAAACAAGAGCTTGACTACTTGTTGCTCTTTTGTTAAGCTATATGTTAATATACAGGTCTTCCCTGCAAGAGTGGGCCATACCGAACATCGCAATATGAAGTGTCAATGGGGCAGACGAACGTATGTAGTAGGAACAGTTGTATTTATTGGTCTAACCAGATGCCCAGTCCAATTCACTCATGTCGTTCACGCATTTGAAGCTTCCGGATCTTCCATTGTCACTCAAGCAGCGTCCTTGCTTCACCACCATCCGCTTCCGCCGTACTTGCCACCGCCAAAGCCACGCCTGTAGAGGAAAAAAAAACGCCAATCTTAATTTTTAAATCTTAAATTTTTAATCTTAAACGCCAATGCTTAGTTGCCTAGGCGTGCCATCAGCTACGTATTACCTTCGTACCAGCTACGCCTCAGTTACGCATGTCGTGCTCAGTGTAGGCCCTGGCGGGCATTTTTTATACGGTTCTTGAATATGGCTCCATGCATATGAGTATGCCGAGTGGCTTAACAAGATAGCGCAGTTTGG